>NC_140949.1:20110481-20587971 GCF_014529385.1 Adiantum capillus-veneris | reverse complement strand
TTTTGGCATCATGAGGCTCAAAATGCTAGAGTTGAGTGCTATGTGCTTCCAAAAATCATTGTCTATTGTGATGACTGCGAGGAGAGGGTAGCTAATGCACTTTTCTCTCTCTCTCTCTCTCTCTCTCTCTCTCTCTCTCTCTCTCTCTCTCTCTCTCTTCTCTCTCTCTCTCTCTCCTCTCTCTCTCTCTCTCTCTCTCTCTCTCTCTCTCTCTGTGACAGTGTCTCTCTATCTCACTGCGGTTCTAGGCCTATTCCAATTTCCCTTGCCAAGTTGTCAGACGCCAACGCTCCGCTCCCCTTCCCACATCACTACTCTGCCCCATAACACTCTCCCTATGTGATGCATTCTTAAGCACAGTCCACAGTAGTAGGCGCGATTTTGCAAGGCTTGCATGGATCAACGTCGTTCATGAACAAGATTGTCATCCAAAGGCTTGATGATGTAGACGAGGGCAAAAGGTTACATTGAAGGACAAACATTAAGCACATTCTATGCAAACATCCACTAGCGGATGGGTGACACAGAGAAATAGGGGATGTGGGTGTGATTGGACGCCGAAGGAGAAGAGATTGCTGCACCCGCTTATCCAAGCATTTCAATCCAATGATACACAACCAAAAGCTGCTCAAGCTCAACAACCTATTCTCCTTCTACCCGAAGAGCCACAATGCGATAACATCAGTCTACCGCCTTTGTTGGAATACAACATTAATTTGGAGAGGCTGATGCAAGCAATGGCTCGATCGGCTGACATGGCTGACTTTTACAAGTCACTGGATGAGGTATACACATTTCAAGTGATATTGATTGCAAACAAAATTCATCACTACCGAATAATATGATGTAGTTTTGATATCGACGTTCACAATGGCGGCTTTCTGGCTCTGATCCTCTCTCTCTCTCTCTCTCTCTCTCTCTCTCTCTCTCTCTCTCTCTCTCTCTCTCTCTCTCACACACACACACACACACACACACACACACACACACACACACACACACACACACCACACACACAGAGCAAGGCAAGCCTCATGGTTCAACCCTCTTTCTCTCTCTGAGCCTCAAGCTGCGCATCGCACAACAACATTGTTCATGTCTATGAAACGGGGAAGGGACGTTTTTTGAGGAAGGGGAGACGTAGTCATATCTTTGACTGTCTTTAGCATCTTAAAAAAGTAATTAATAATAAAATATTTTATATATTAAGAACCAAGGTATTATTAAATCACTTTATATTTGAGAGGCAAGGTTATGCCCTCGGTTATGCATGCCTTGTAAGTTTGTGTTTGCTTTTTGCTTTCAATTTTAGTTGCATGTGTTGATGACAGGAAGGAAGCACAGGTCTAGTGGTTTCATTACCTACTTATATCTTGATTCTTCCATATGATCCACATGAGCTTTTATATATCTTCCACATGGCAGGCTCGTTGTGATTTATCACTTGTTATAAAACATTTTATTGAGAGAGAGAGAGAGAGAGAGAGAGAGAGAGAGAGAGAGAGAGAGAGTTCCAACATTTGATGGTTAGCTAATTGGCAAAAATATGTATTGGTGATATTAAAAGGTAGTGTTTGGTAACACTTTACAAACCCCATTTTCATGTTTTACATGGAGATTCAACTAGCGTGTTCTCTATCAATGGATAGCTTTTTAAAAGTGGAATCCAAAATTACAAGTTCCGAAAAGCCTTAAGATTTTTTGTATAGAGAGAGAGAGAGAGAGAGAGAGAGAGAGAGAGAGAGAGAGAGAGAGAGAGAGAGAGAGAGAGAGAGAAAATACATTTTCCCTAGCCGATGTAAATAAGGGCGAACTTGAAATTCTTTCAATTTTTAGGTCAAAATTTAAAGCTTTTTGTGGTAGTTACACTAGAACTTGTGTAAATTTTCTATTTTTCTTAAAGGAAGCTCAAAATCTAGCCAAGATTTTATAATTTCAGCCGGTGAATGCACTAGACCTTGATTTTTTCTGGCTTAACCTGGAGGTTAGCACCGGCTGAGGCTCAGCCTCAGAGAGAAGAAGAAGAAGAGAATTTTTTGTAGGACCATTCCCAAGTGACAACATAATAGATATATCCGACGAGTCTTGAAGTGAAGACCTGTTTGTGAGAGAGAGAGAGAGAGCAACAAACGAAGGGACCTCGTGGATCTATCCATCTTAGGCTGAGTTCACTATCGTGCACTTTTGAAGCGCAAAAGGCGGTCGTCCAAAATTGAGCTCGCCATGTAGCACCTTCAACTTCCATCCAAACCATTACACTAACTCCATTGGCTGCAGGTTATTCAAGGCAATTAATATCTAATCTGCTATTGCCTTGCTGTGTGAACCATCTATGCAACAATACAAAAAACTGCTCGCATTGCCGATGGGCTCGTCTGAATCCGCTATCGTGCAGCTCCACTCCATGCTAAGAATGATACTAGGAAGATGCACATCGAGCTTAATTGAAGCTTACCTGATTAATGATCAGTGTTCATGGCTTACTAACAAGCTAGTTTTACGAGTGATGTATGCTAGATGCGGCTTTAAAGGACCAGCAGATACCTTGATGATGCTAAAAAAGAGTATGCTTGAAGTGAGCGCAAATGGGAGTTTATGATCTAGAACTGCAATGCTCGAAGTGCTCTACCGGCCTGTCTTCACGGTTCGTTGATTGAAGCTACGGTGAAGAAGTTCTGGTAGTTTGAAGTTTAAGTTGATGCAAATCCATACTGGATTGGGCAACTACAGCTAAGGGGACAAAAACAAAGTGAATACATGGGCCTGAAGTGCTTACTTTGTGGAGCACGTCGGTCTTTTAGATCAACAATTGGAGATCTGTCACCAAGTTATTACCAATTTAAGTTTCTCTAGGGGCAATTCTGTGCTAGGTCGAGCGCCTCCGTCGGTGTGTTATTAGGGAATTTTATAGCCTCAGCAGGGTTTGTATGCATTCTATACATCTTCAGAAGTCTAAAGGAATTTACCGTTTGTCAGATAGAGTCCGTGTTGATGAGATAATTGTTGGAGCTATATATGGCTCACTCTACTGAACTTGGTCTCACCTATATATTTGTATCTTGTCCTCAATATGAATCAGTCTTTGGGAGCGTATATGGTGTGTCTCTTGTCTCGTCTCTCTCTCTTTCTCTCTACATCTCAGCATAGTATCAGAGCGGTAACGATCACGCGTAGATTCAATTCATGGTGACAACAGTATGTGTATGCGATTCGCATGTAAGATTCAAAATTGTTACAAATTTTATTTTTGAGCGTTGATTCTTGTTAACTGTGGTTGTTTTGTGAAGAAGAATATGATTAGTGTTTTATGTGGCGTTTATTTATAATCAATCTAATCGTTGATTACGTTTTCTTGTTAATGACACCCTGAACTTCATCTCAATTTTTCTTGCTGTTCTGCTCAAAATTTGGAGAAACGGAAAAAGCGCAATGGAGCGTAGCGCAATGGCACTTTTCATCCAAAACTTGTTCGTCTCCTCGAGCTCTTCGATTTGAGTTCTAGGTTTGTGTCAATCGGAGTTCGCAGCAGAAAGTTATGCTGTTTTTACTGCAATAGAGCTTGGCGCAGCTTTCTTCGTCCTACTTCTTCGTGAAGCGTCTGCGATTGTTTTTCTTATTTTGGCGTTAACTTTTTCGAGAAGATTTAGCTTTTTGCTATTCGTATTGTGGCCGTCAATCTTGCGTCTCACGCCACTCTATTTTGAGGACTCGTTTATTATTAACGTCTCCTTTACCCTGTCTTTTTTGGGTGACGTCTCTCACATCTTTGGACGTTCCTTGAGCATCCTTCTTACGTTTATCGTTGATAGAACGCAATACTCATATCTCTCTCACTCTCAATTGCGGCCTTCACCATATATGGTGTGCAGATTCTGCGATCTTATCTTATACGTCTTCTCGCAACAAGATATGGCTATGAATATTCTCGTCAACGGCTTTCCTTCTGGCCAACGTTCTGTTCCTCCTTTCCAAGGTCAAGGATTTCCAGGCTGGAAAGCAAAGATGTTGTTAATTCTTGAAGGCGATGAACTCTCCGATGTTGTTCTTGGAAATCGTGTTTGTCCGCCTCAACCTGTTGATACGGATAATGATAACGTGCTTATCACTGAAGGACCTATATTTGAAGATTGGAATGTTGCCTATACGGATTGGCAACGACGTGATAAAGCAGCTCGTCGGTATATTCTTTCTGCTCTTACTGATTCCCTTTTGCTTGATATGTATGAACTGCCTACTTCCCATGACGTATGGAAGTACCTTATTGCAAACTTTCAGAAGAAATCTGTTACAGAAATACTTTATTTGAGAGGGTTTCTTAACAAATTACAATATGAAGTTGGTACTGCCATGACGGGACATATTGAGTCTTTCAAATCTATTATTAATCAACTTGCTGCTGCCGGTGATCCTGTTCCACAAAAGCAACTGATTACACTTCTCCTTGATACGGTGAAGGACTCTTCTTATGATAACATTGTTACTATTCTCTCTAATAAAGATGGTCTTGATTTCGACCAAGCTTGCATGTCTTTAATTGAATACTCTCAACGTCAAGAACGTCGGAATGCTGGTCACGATACAGCTATGATTTCACAAGAGGAGACTGAGTCACAACAGATGGAACGTGCTTTTTATGCTCGAAGGCGTCCATTTCAACGAGGAAACCGCAGAGGTGGCCGTCGCGGTAATATTTTCTCTCGTCTCAAATTTCCTAATAAGCAATGTTCTTACTGCAACAGAAATGTCCATACTGAAGATGATTGTTGGGCACGTCAATATGATGAAGAACACAATATTACCACAAAACAACCACGTTTATCTAGAGACTCTTCTTCTTCTTCTTGTGAATATTGTGGACGATCTGATCATCCCACTCATATGTGCTATAAGCGTCGATTCGACACAGATCGGAATAGAGCATATGCTACTGAACATCGAAACAACATTGTACCAGAAACAAGCTGCGTCCTATGTTCAGTTGCTCCAGACAGAATACTTCATGTACATGATGGATCACTTTTTATTGTCGATTCTGGTGTTACAGGAAATATGACATATCAATCTAAGTGGCTCCATAACTATCATCCACTGCCAGTTCAACGTGTTGTTTATCTTGCTGATGATACTACTTGTCAAGTAAAGGGTATTGGAGACTTATATCTTGGTACCTTATCTTCTTCCACTCGAATTTTGCGAGGAGTATTACATGTACCAGATCTTCAACGTAATCTTCTTTCAGTTGCTAGACTTGTTGATCTTGGTCTGTTTGTTGGATTTGATTATACCAAATGCCGAATTGAGAAAGATGGATAGACTATAGCCACTACTCCTCGAAACGGTAATTTATTTGAACTCTCTCTCAACGATGTTGTAGCAAATATTGTCACTGCTCCAGGTGATCATGATTGCAAAGTATGGCATCACCGTTTTGTTCATGCTGATTTCTCAAAACTCCTTGATCTTCAACGTCGTGATCTTGTTCATGGCATGGATCTTAAAGCCCATCTCCATATGGGAATTTGTGAATTTTGTGCTCTTGGGAAACACAATCGTAAACCCTTTCCTCTTTCAAATACAACTCATTCTCATGACATCTTGGATCTTATTCATACTGATATATGTGGACCTCTACCTTCTTCGAGATCACAATATCGCTACTTCATTACTTTCATTGATGATTTCTCAAGGTATACGACTGTATTTCTACTTAGACAAAAATCTGAAGCCTTATCTGTTTTCAAACAATTCCACAAGGCTGCGGAACTTCAAACTGGTCGTCGCCTTAAGAAGCTTCGTAGTGACAATGGAGGCGAATATGTTTCTCGAGAGTTTGTGAGTTACTGTGCTGACACAGGAATTCATCATGAACACACTATTCCATATTCGCCTCAACAGAATGGTGTTGCTGAACGAAAGAATCGCACTATTCTCAATGCTGTAAGATGTATGCTGATTCATTCTGGCTTATCTCGTGTTTTCTGGGCTGAAGCTACTTTGACAGCAACATTTATTCAGAATCATCTTCCTACTACTATCGCATTACAAGTGTTCGAGTTTTATTGGCATTTGCTGTTCAACTTGATTTAGAAGCTCATCAAATGGATGTGCGAACTGCTTTTCTTAATGGTGACTTGGAAGAGGAAATTTATATGGAACAACTAGAAGGGTTTGTTATTCCAGGTAAAGAAGACCTTGTTGCTCAACTCCATAAGGCACTATATGGTCTCAAACAAGCTTCGCGAGCCTGGTATACAAAATTTGATCTTTTTCTCACCTCTAAAGGATTCATCTCTTGCTCGTCAGACCCCAACTTATACATAAAACGCCAAGGTAGCAGTTTTGTGATTCTTGCTCTTTATGCGGATGATACCATCCTTGTTTCCAATGATTTGGGATTTCTTCAGCAAGTGAAAAATTTATTGTCTTCTGCATTCGATATGGTGGATCTTGGAGAGATTCACTCTTGTCTTGGCATTCAAATCCAACGGAACCGTACAAAAGGTATTTTATTCCTTCGACAGTCAAAGTTTATTGCAGATACTATTCAAAAATTTGGTATGGAATCTGCACATTCAGCCAACACACCTTGTCTTGCGATCTCTACGAAGAATACTTCTGACAATGGCGGTCAACTTGTCACAAATCAACCTTATGCTAACTTGATTGGATGTCTTCAGTTTGTTGGCATGAACACTCGTCCTGATATTCTGTTTGCTGCTAACTATCTTGGACAACATCTTGCATGTCCTTCTCTTAAGCATTGGTCTGCTGCGAAGCGTGTATTGAAATACTTGAAAGGCACTACAGATTTTGGTTTAGTCTATCGACGACAACTCACATCGGATTCTATGCAATCTCTTTCTCTTTTGGGTTACACAGATGCAGACTGGGCAAGCTCACATTTATCTATGCGATCTACTAGTGGAAATTGCTTCTTTATAAATGGTTGTCTTGTTTCTTGGACCAGCAAGAAACAACGTTGTGTTGCAGTTTCTACGACTGAGTCAGAATATGTTGCGGCATCACTTGCAGCTCGTGAGTTGATTTGGCTTCGACAAATGCTGGTTGATATTGGTCACTCTCCTCTTTCTAGCACACCCTTGCGGTGTGACAACCAAAGTGCTATTAGTCTTGCAAAAGACTATGTTCAACATAATAAGTCAAAGCACATTGCTGTCCATTATCATTATGTCAGGTATGAAGTACGCAAGGGAACCATTATGGTTGAACACTGTCCAAGTGACCAGATGATTGCAGACATTTTGACCAAAGGCCTCAATGAGTCACGTTTCATCCTCTTGCGCTCGGAGCTTGGAGTTGCTTCGGCCTCACTCTTTCTAGATTAGCTTCTTTTCTATTGTAATAGCTTTGTACATATGACATTGTAATCTTTTAGGTACCATGCACTATGCACACTCCACATTTGCACCTTGTGATATCTAAGTCACTTGAATATTTGTACATAGATGCACAATTCACTTTCACATCATCACCACTGGTTCATATTTCACATTGTATAGGGGCTTGGGTTTTTCCCTTGAACTCCCCAAGGGTTTTTTCATCCAAAGCTAGAGACCTTTGTTTGAGTGGGGGTGTTGGAGCTATATATGGCTCACTCTACTGAACTTGGTCTCACCTATATATTTGTATCTTGTCCTCAATATGAATCAGTCTTTGGGAGCGTATATGGTGTGTCTCTTGTCTCGTCTCTCTCTCTTTCTCTCTACATCTCAACAATAATATGGCTTGACGTCGGTGTAAATTGCTTGCACTGTTGAGCTAGATAATTTTTGGCATCATCCGAGCAGCTGATACACGCAATAAACAACCAAGTACGAAGGGAATGCCTTCCGGAAAATGCAATCACCTACACCTGCATCTTAAAAGCATGTGTCATTATACGAGATGCTAATATGGGCAGTTAAAATCACATGATATTGTTAGAAAAGGGAAAATGAAAGCTTTGGCAAAGCTTTGATCACCGATATGTATACCAAATGTGGTAGCCAAGGCCGAAGTGCATGGCACTATGGCCGCCAAAAGCAAGTGTTTCCATCCAACGAGTTTTGGGCAATGGCCACCCAATAGCAAAAATGAGGGCATTAAGTGGGAAGAGGAGAAGTAAATAAAGGAGGCATGGTGTGCAGGCAGAGCGCAGGCAACAAGGAGGGAGGAGGGCTAGCGTTGCTCAGCATGGGCCTTGTAGGCCCTTGTAGAAGAAATGAATTTCGCTCAGGGGCCCATGGCGTCCCTAATCGACACCATTTGCAGCGGGTTTCGTGCCAGTCAAATTTGCCATGCCACGTCATCAAGAGGCCGCTTTTATTCTCCCTAGCAACGATGGTGCCATCATTGCTTTGGGGGGGGGGGGGGGGGGGGGGGGGGGTGCTATATATAGAATTAGGGTTTATGGTTATTGCATGGGGAATGAACGAGATGAGAGGGGAGGAGAAGGAGGGGTTGAATGCGAAAGTAAGAGCATAAGCAAAGGCGGTTTGAGCACAAAGCTCTCTCTCTCTCTCATGCATGAGAGAAGGGAACCATCTCTCTTGGAGCGAGCATGATAATCTCTCTTGTCCATGAGTAAGCAGGTCTATCTCTCTCGAAAATCTTAAGCAAAAGGAATCCGAATTTCTTTGATCTCATAAGGAGCAAGTAAGCTCACTCTCTCGAGCTCAAAAAGAGAAATCACCAAGGGTATGTAGAGTTCGAAGCCAATCAAAGCAAGTCGATTAGAGGAGAAGTCAAAGCTTGTGAGAGGCAGTTAAGGCAGTGAAACGCAAATAGGGTAGGAAGTTGCAGAACATTTGAGAAAACTTGAAGCATGATGATTGACAGAATGATCTAAGTGAAGTTTGCAAAATCTTGAAGGTAGTTGAAGCAGGTCAATTTTGGAGCGGTTAACGGCCCAATTAATCCTGTAAAGGGAGCTTAAACTCCTATTTACCATGTAATCCAAGTGTTGGTGCTACGAACAGTCCGCCTTGGCTAATGATTAGATTGTAGTCAAAGA
Organism: Adiantum capillus-veneris; assembly: GCF_014529385.1. Taxonomy (NCBI): domain Eukaryota; kingdom Viridiplantae; phylum Streptophyta; class Polypodiopsida; order Polypodiales; family Pteridaceae; genus Adiantum; species Adiantum capillus-veneris. The sequence goes on along the minus strand of NC_140949.1, from coordinate 20,578,958 downwards.
TTTACTCGATTAAATTAAGTTTACGATGATTGCCAGAGCCATTTGCATATGTTGTTCTCATTGTCTCTCTTTCACACCTCTCACAACCAGAGGCCCCACGCCTACGCGACTCATGTTTCGAACCCATATCCTCCGACACCGCCTTTAGAGAGAGAATGAGACGAACAAGCATGAACCTCTAATGAGAGAGAGAGAGAGAGAGAGAGAGAGAGAGAGAGAGAGAGCAACAAGCGTTCGATGTGTCATCTAGAAATTTTACAGCCTCAACATGGTTTGTACGCATTCTATGCAGCTTGAGAAGTCTAAAGGAATTTACGGCTCGTCAGACAGAGTCCGGGTTGATGAGATAATATGGCTTGAGGCCGGTGTTAGTTGTCGGCACTACTGAGCTGGATAATTTTTGGCATCATCCGAGAAGCTGATACTAGCAATAAACAACCGAGTGTGAAGGGAATGCCTTTCGGCGAATGCAATCACCTACACGTGCATCTTAAAAGCATGTGTCATTATATGAGATGCTAATATGGGCAGTTAAAATCACGATGATATTGTTAGCAAAGGGCAAATGAAAGCTTTGGCGAAGTTTTGATCACCGATATGTATACCAAATGTGGTAGCCACGGCCGAAGTGCATGGCACTATGGCCGCCCAAAGCAAGTGTGGCCATCCAAGGAGTTTTGGGCAATGACTGCCCAAGTTAAGACCAAAATGGCCGCCCAATAGCAAAAATGAGGGCATTAAGTGGGAAGAGAAGAAGAAAATAAAGGAGGCATGGCGTGCAGGCAGAGCGCAGTGAAGAAGGAGGGAGGAGGGCTAGCGCTGGTCACCACGGGCCTTGTAGGTCCTTGCAGAAGAAACGAATTTCGCTCAAGGGCCCATGGCACCCCTAATCGGCACCATTTGCAGCGGGTTTTGTGCCAGTCAAATCTGCCATGCCACGTCATGAGGAGGGCGTTTTTACGCTCCCTAGCAACGACGGTGCCATCGTTGCTTTGGAGAGGGGGGGGGGGGGGGGGGGGGGAGGGGGCTATATATAGAATGAGGGTTTATTAGTTATTGCATGGGGAGTGAACTAGACAAGAGGGGAGGAGAAGGAGGGGGTGAACGTGAAAGCAAGGGCATAAGCAAAGGCGGTTTGAGCATAGAGCGAACTATTCTCTCTCTCTCTCTCTCTCTCTCTCTCTCTCTCTCTCTCTCTCTCTCTCTCTTCCTCTCTCGTGCATGAGAGAAGGGAACGATCTCTCTTGGAGCAAACAGGAGGATCTCTCTTGTCCATGAGTAAGCATGCCTATCTCTCTTGGAAATCTTAAGCAAAAGAAATCTGACTTTCTCTCGTCTTATAAGGAGCAAGTAAGCTCACTCTCTCGAGCTCGAAAAGAGAAATCACCAAGGGCATACAAAGCTTGAAGGCAATCAAAGCAAGTCGATTAGAGGAGAAGTCGAAGCTTGTGAGCGGCAATTAAGGCAGTGCAACGCAAATAGAGCCGGAAGCTGCAGAACATTTGAGAAAAATTGAAGCATGATGATAGGCACAATGAAATTAAATGAAGTTTGCAAAATCCTGAAGGTAGTTGAAGCAGGTCAATTTTGGAGCTGTTAACGGCGCAGCTAATCCTGTAAAGGGAGCTTAAACTCCTATTTACCATTTAATCCAAGTGTTCGTGCTACTAACAATCCGCCTTGGCTAATGATTAGGTTGTACTCAAAGTGTAATCCAAGTGTTCGTGCTACTAACAATCCGCCTTGGCTAATGATTAGATTGTACTCAAAGGTTTACTGGATTAATGAAGTTTACGACGATTGCCAGAGCCATTTGCATTTGTTGTTCTCATTCTCTCTCTTTCACACCTCTCACAACCAGAGGCCCTGCGCCTATCTGGCTCACGTTTCGAACCCATATCCCCGGACACCGCCTTTAGAGAGAGAATGAGACCAACAAGCGTGAACCTCTACTCTGCGTGTGGAGAGAGAGAGAGAGAGAGAGAGAGAAAGAGAGAGAGAGAGAGAGAGAGAGAGAGAGAGAGCAACAAGCGTGAAATCTACACTCTCCTTACCTAGGCTACGTGGAGAGCTCAGGCACGGTTCAGATCGGAAGGGTGGAAGAAAAGGAGCATCTCATCGCTTTCAGGCAGAATAGAGTAGAGCGTAGTTCTTCCACCGCCCTGCTATTCACACCATGAGGTAGCTTCCTAGCTTGCTTTGCTTGAATGACAATTCCGCATAGGTTGCAGGAGGAGACCCTTGTCAGAGTACGGGTGAGGGGGCCGGGGGGGGGGGGGGGGGGTCGGAAGAGAAATAGGGCAGGCTGGAAGAGAAAAAGCATTTCTCTTCCTTGACGTGGCTGCTCCGTTGACGACTTCCTCCGCCCTATGTGAACGAGGCATCAAAAAGGCCACTTCCTGATTGGCTAGCAGGAAAATGCTGACCCGGCCTGAGACCAAAAAACGTGAACCTTCCACTCTGCGCCGTGAAGAGAGAGAGAGAGAGAGAGAGAGAGAGAGAGAAGCGTGAACCTCTACTCTACCTGGAGATACCTGGAGAGAGGGAGAGAGAGCAACAAGCGTGAAATCTACGCTCCACTTACCCAGGCCTATACTCTGAAATCTACGAAGCAGCAGGACACCGTGAAAAGGGGGGGGGAGAGAGAGAGAGAGAGAGAGAGAGAGAGACAAGCGTGAACCTCTAGTCTACGTGGCGAGAGGGAGAGAGAGCAACAAGCGTGATATCTACGGTCCACTTAGCCTACCTAGGCCTATACTCTGTGAAATCTACGAAGCAGAAGAACAACGTCGTGAAGAGAGAGAGAGAGAGAGAGAGAGAGAGAGAGAGAAGCGTGAACCTCTACTCTTGGTGGAGAGAGGGAGAGAGAGCAACAAGCGTGAAATCTACGCTCCACTTACCTAGGCCTATACTCTGTGCGTATAAATCTACGAAGCAGAAAGACAACGTGAGAGCAGGCAACCGAAGGATGGGTGGGGAGTGGTGGTTCACGTTTGACACCAAATACGCACAGGAGCATCCTTTGGATGTGGCGGCCTATCAGCACAAGCTACGACAGATCAAGACCAAGTATGCGGGCACGGTGGTGCGAGTATCAAATGGAGCCCACCAGGCGGCCGTGGAAGGTGAAGCGGGAAAGGAATTAGAAGAAGAAGAAGAAGAAGAAGAGAGGGAGCAGTGGTTTGAGGAGAACCCAGAGGACAACGTGTTTGCCCAATTCACATACAAGTGCAGGCGGCACAGCCATTGGGGCCCCTCCGGCCACAAACCCTGCTGGTTTCTTCTCTGGGATCCCACGCCCTCCCCCCACAGGTCCACTCCTAAGAATCACGTCCATGCCCGCTGCGCAGGATACCACTTCAAGCAGCGCAGTGCTGCCATCCAGCAGGAGCTGCAACGTGCATTCCCTCGATATTTTGAGCTCTTCTGGGGTGATGGCATGTCTGGCCATAACTGTGAGGTCTCCTAGCACTGTTTGGCGCTCTCTAGCCGCGGTTCAAGCTGTTGAGTATTGTACCCAGTGCAACTTTTATCTTGCTCTAATCTTTTTACATATAGCTGTGTCTTAACATTGCATTGAGCAATTTTTATTGCTTGTATCTTGTGCTTTGTTTTAAATTGTGCATTGGGCGATTTTATTTGCTTGTATATCATACTTTTTCTCAAGGTGACTATAATTTTGAAACTTCTTTGTTGGTTTGTATAATATTTGTATTTTTTGCTAGCAATGGTGTGCTAGCTACACTTGTGTCTTGCTGACTCAGCAGAGCAGCAAAACCTGGTATTTCTTGTCTATTGCAATTGCAATTGATTCCCATCCCTCTTCTTATAGTCATCAAACCTTATCCTTTGGAGGACTAGTCATTACATTCTCACTTTCAGTATATGGCAACAATGTATTTTTTCTTGGTGCGGTTATTTTCACATGATGTCCGCCTTTTCTTTTTTCGCATGCTTTTTGTTTCTGTCTCTTTCTTTTCATATTCTTCGTGGTAGTGCAACATCTTTGCAAATACTTTACTAGTAAAGAAGGGATTTTTTGTTTACAGGAAATATATCTAATGATAGTCAGGAAGCCCATACTCTAGCCACTCTAGAGATTGTCAAGGCATGGAATTTTAGTACAAAATTAACAGAAGGCAAATCAACTGCTGTGAGAAATTATATGGATTCTCAAGATGAAAAGATCTCGAGAATGGATTTTGTGGATGAGGACAATGCAAATTGAAGGGTCTCTACTGTGTGCAAATTGTCCTGATGACAATTGGTCAGATACAGAGAACTCCTCCTCTGGAGATCTCACTTGTCATTTTGAACCAATGTTCGGCCAAGAGCGATTATTGTTCCAGCTTGTTTCTTGTAGGATGCAACATTGATGGTATCAGACGATTGAAAGTCTCTGGTTCTACTCGTTCCTTCATACCTGTTAGAGCAACATAGTCAGGTCACTCTACCCCTTAATGATGTCCATCCTCACCCCACCTCTGAGGCAAAACCAATGAAACCAGCCCGTGGGTGGTAGACTTTAGCTTTCACCTGAAACTTTACTTTAGACTTTAGGACGCACAAAAACTTGGCAAATAAAAACTTTAACCGGAATCTACACTTCAAACACACATAGCTTGGAAGTGAGTGCTCCAAGTATATGTCGTCAACTTGTTGGCTCTGTTGGCTCCAAAGACTGGCGCCCCTTTCGGTATTTCTTTTTTGTATTCAAAGAGGGAATAAAGCTTGTGATTTCCTACAAGCTGTATCGTAGAACTCGGGTTGAGAATGACCTGTTTTGGTCCGATTTCGCTAGCGTAACCATACTAGGAAGCCTCACAAATGGAATATCCACACATTGAGTGCTGTATCGCAGAACTCGGGTTGAAAATGACTTGTTTTGGTCCGATTTCGCTAGCGTAACCATACTAGGAAGCCTCACAAATGGAATATCCACACATTGAGTGACTTTCTTGATGCATACAGACACTTTACAAAACTTGGCAAGAATTTGTAACACATTGAGTTCTCTGTTTTCTGCCCCGAAAATGCGCCAGACAATTTGTTTAACGATCCCCTCGCTTTCCGGACCTCCTGGGGATACTAGAGATCCGTTAGGGTCAGAATCCTACACCTACCATCTTACACAAGAGGCTGTAATTTCTTGTGTTGGGCTTTCTTTCGTGAGCCGAACGCATTTGCAACGAGCCCTCGTACTCGCACCTGTTGGGCTACTTGCCCTCTGAATCGAACGAAATTTCTTGCAAGAAATGTCTCTGAATCCACCTATACATGCGGGGGATTAGCAATTAGCTAATCCAGTACTTGGAGAAGAGGCTCTTGCCTTGGTATATGCGCCTAAACCCACATAACTCTACATACATATGAATAGCCCTTGAGCGGGGCATCATGATTCTGTATTCAGAAGGGGACACAGGTGTGCGAGGGAAAAATCATCGGGCTACATAGTGCAAGGGAGAAGCCAAGCTTTCTATTAAAAGCTTCATTACTTGCACCAACTACTCACACACACTCTGTAGTCAATGAACTAAAGTCAGTCTCCTCTCTCAATTTGGGCGTCCCCTCTTTATGCTGGCTTGGCATTTTTTCTCTAGAGTTGCCATGTGTCTAGATTGCCTCTTTTGAGTTAATTTCCTAGTACCCTATGACTTATAAGAGTAACAAGAGGGCCTAAATCTAAATAACTTTGAATTGAGCCTAGATACCCTTTTACTGCTCAGATTCGAGTGTCGGTCAACCCGACCAACTTGTGGCAACAAGGCCCTCCTATCTGCGGTTGAAACTCTCGATCGCCGACCATTTCACACTGGTTGTAGAATGTCCGACCATTTGTGACTTTGAAAGAGGGTCCCAAAAATTAAATAAAAATCCTTGGAAAGAAACCAACAACTAAGGTTAGCAGTTGCCACGTCCTCATGACAGTAATTAGCAATTTATAGCTCGAATGCCAATGCCGATCGTCCAGACCAACTCGTGGCGACAAGGCCTTGCCGTGTGCGGGTGAAACTCTTGGCCCACGATTGTTTCACACTAGCCATACAATGTCCGGGACTTCAAAAAGAGGGTCCCAAAAATTAAATAAATATCATTGGAAAGAAACCAACAACTAAGGTTATCATTTGCCGCGTCCTCGTGACAGTAATTAGCAATTTCCATGTCTTCGTGATATTATACAGGGATTTAATATTTACGTAATTACCAAAAAAATTGTGTGATCACAAGGTCTTGTTGACATATTTACATAATCACAGTTAACATGATCACAAACAAGCCGGTTCAGAACAACCTAGAAACCCACAAAAAGCCCGTTGAGCTTTTGCATTTTTTCGACGGGCCTCGTCGGGCTTATGCATTTTTCCTACGGGCTCTCCGGGAAAACCCTAGAGCCCGACGGGCTGCAGCTTAATATCATAGAGGGCCCAAATTGGGCACGTTCTGTTGAGACACACACACACAAACACACACACACACACACACATGACCATCTTTGTAGGTACGTCGAGAGGAGAGAGGGGGTCGTGAGAGAGACAGAGAGAGATCAATGACTATCTTTGTTGTGGAGCTACGTAGTGTCGCCACAATTATAATGACTACTTGCACGCAAAAAACAAACATCATTTGATACACTTACAACCACAAATAGCTCGTAGATGCGTTAGCACATGTGCTCCAATTTGCAAGGAATGCTTGGCATTGTTGTGCAGCTCTCTCTGAGTCAATTGTGATGGTGCAGTTGAATCTCCAATGCAACGAGGAGGCAAGAAGTAGCGTTAGGATGAAGTGCCATTGCACCTTGGCTTCTATAAGTAGAATAACTACTCATTGTAAATGATGTTTTTAACCATAATCCGTATCATATCATAACTATAAAAAAATAAGACTTTGATATGGGAAATTGAGTTATGTCGTGTTGTTGACCCATGGGTCAACACTCCCCCCTCCGAATTCATGTCCTCTCTAACATCACCTCATTGTCAATGTCGGTGTGATCTTTGTTGTTGTTTTTCTTTCTTGTGATTTATGTCCTTCATATCTATCTATTGTTGTCATTATAGGGCTATTGCTAGATCTAAATTAAAAAAGAAGCCAATCTCGTTCAACTTGACTCTTATCATCATGGATAGATAAAGCTGTAAATGCATCCATTGGAAGTTGTTTAGTAATTTGATCACAACCTCTTTTTGTTTCCATAAATATGATCACTTTACTTCCATCCATCATTCGCTTTAGTAAATCTGGCAATTTACTCAAAATTGCCAGATTTACTAAAGCGAATGATGGATGGAAGTAAAGTGATCATATTTATGGAAACAAAAAGAGGTTGTGATCAAATTACTAAACAACTTCCAATGGATGAAATACAATCGTTTTGATTTGAGATTGAAAACCCATGTTTGTTAGGGGCTTTTTAATTCTTTGCCTTCTTCGTATCATTGGTGCCGATATTTTTCTCCATTGCTTTCAATTTAATACTGCAGACATAAGAACTAGATGTTCAGTTAAAATAAATAAAAAAACTTTTCAATATATTAGAAAAACAATTACTAAGAAAGCAATCAAATCTACACAATACGAGATTTGCAATCTCTAGTCAATTCCACATATCGACTACATATGTTTTGAGAGAGCATACACATTGCAATGCACTCTCTACATGACATTATGGAAACAAAAATAATATGAAATTGTCAATGTAATTATAAATATAATGATTAGTTATATATCCTCTGATATCTGAAAACAATAAGATAACTATTTTCACATGCTACAAAGAATCATCAACATTTACATTGAAATGATGATAATTATTTGCAAAACACACATGAAAGAAATAATGTCGATGATTGACCATTTCATGCACTAACAATCTTTTAAATATAATACATAATTCACTCCCTATATAAACCAATGCATAAAACAAGGCAATGAAATATTCAATACAATTATACAATTGAGCAATGAGGACTACTTGTACCCAATCAAGGATTGTAGCCCCCTTATGCATCCAATTCAATATATAAAAGCTACTTTCACCCAATTAAGGATTATAGCTCTCATATTGTACAGTGGAAATGTTCAAATCTATGATGTGAAAAAATGCAAGACTTCAAGGATCTTTATATACCCAGTACACTAGTACAGGACATCCGACCCTTGACTATCAACTCATTATTTAAATATGCTCATCTTCTAAAATCAACTACAACCCTTTTATGGACCAATGGCTACGTCACAATGAGCATGACTCTCCAAATTCTCAATTGTTTTGGTTTAGTACCTTTATGTTCGGTGAAGGATTTAAATATTTTTAGAAGTGGTTACCGAATTAAGAATCACGTTCGGCCCAAGAAGAGGACCTGTGACTCTGTAACCTTAGGTCAATTCACAAGGAGAAGACTATACCCGACGCTCGCATATACTCCCCAGGGATTTGCCTAGTTAAAATGCCAAAGTAAGAAGAGGTTTACTATATACAGTCTAGCCCGCCGGGAAAACACTACAGCCCGGCGGGCACCGCCGGGAAAATGGGAAGTGCCCGCCGGGAAAATGGGTAAGCCCGAAGGGCCTACCGGCTCTATTGGGTTTTGTAGGTCATCATAAAGATCACGTTAAAAATTAACGTGATCACGTGATTTTTTTGTGTAAATACTAGATTTATTAACGTAATCACACAATTGTGATTACGTCAATGAAATCCCTGGTGATATACCCCCCTCTTGAAATCACAAACATTCTCGATTGCATGCCATATATACATGCCATTGATGAGATTGTGTTGTTAGCATGCTTTTATCATCGCATGTAGCTGCAAGAAAGGTCATAACACATAGATACAAATGACTTAATGAGACTTTCATACTTTTGTCATTTCTATCTATGATAGAAGTGAGCATAATACCTTTAATACTTGACGAGTGATGCATACTTCTATTGCATGAAATCTGTATGTACATTTGATGTGCTAGCTCCATCATTACCCCTCCTTTGCGCACGTTGGGTTGTGGCATACGTACGCCGTAACCCAAAGACCTCAAGATAAAGCTGCAATACATTTGGTGTCTTTGACAGTTCATGCTCTTTCATCCACTTTGCATCCATAGGTGGATAGTTTTTGAACTTCACCAAATAGCGTCTTGTAACCTATCCCTTAACTTTTCTTTCTTTATGTGCCAAAACTTGCTCATGTACCAAGATCTCATCAAGTTCATAGACTTCGGGTTGATCCTTCTGTGGCATATCTTCGGGCACATCACCTACAAAGGGTCTTAGAAGACTCACATGAAATGCATTATGAATCTTTCAAGTGTCAGACGATTTCAGCCTATAAGCAACATCGTTGAACTTATCAAGCACTTGAAAAGGCCCACAGTAACGCATGCTGAGCTTTGGAAACAATCTTTCCTTGCCCTTCATCCTCTTTAACCTTGTCTTTCCAAACCGTAAGAGTACCCAATCACCAGGTGAAAACAATATTTCTCGATGGTGATGATCACCAGTCCTTTTCTACTTTTCCTAAGTCTTCTCCAAGGCCAACTTAATCTTCTTATACATTTTATCCATGTTCTCAACATATCGATCTATCTCAAAGATCTTGTCGTTTATATGCAATATAGGAGGAACCTTTTTGTCACCTTCAAAAATCTCAAAAGGTGCTTTGCCTGTGGATGAATACACCGTATTGTTCTACGCATACTCAAGAATGGGCAAATATTGTTTTCACTTGCCCTTACTATATGACACATAACATTTTGGTAGATCGAAGATAGTAGAACTATAGTAGAAACAACCTCTTTTGACTATCCATCAGTTTGTGATGAAACGAAGACGAGAACTTGAGCGAAGTGCCCATGTTCTCAAACAATCCTCTCCAAAACAAACTCGTCATGCAAGGATCACAATCACCGACAATGGACCGTGGCATACCATGGTACTTAAATACATTGTACATGAACAATTGTGCCATTTTGTTGGGTAAAGGCAGTGTGCATGCACTCGGGAACCAGTTAGTGTCCAACTGTCCACATGTGTTCATACCTTATTCTTTATATACATATGAATAAGGGCTCACTCACACATAGTTGACACAGAGTGAATCTCCACCCACATTGTGTGTTCTCTCTTCCCTTCCCTCTCTCGTGTGTCTTGTCTTCGCTCCCGCACCCCTGATCTCCAACAACTGGTATCAGAGCTGTGGTGGTGGTGGTGCGGTGGAGTATGACAGTGCCTTGAGCTCGAAGCTCGGCTATGGCGGAGAGAGCTTGGGATGCAACATATCTAAGCTCATGGAAGATTGAGGGACATTCCCAAGCTTGAGGAGAGTGTATTGCATGTGTGTATGGTTATTTGCAGCCACACTTGCAGGAGGTTTGTAGAAATTGATTTCCGCAGGTGTGTTTTTTGGCCCGAAATTTGTGGGCATAACTCCCTCACACAGAGTCAGAACTGCACAACCCAGGACTCTATCCCAGGATTGTGGCACGTTCCAGACGTGATGGTGGTACCTATATGACCTAATTTGACCACAAAATTTTCTGCAGCATATGTGTGTATTCCGAATTTTTTATTTTTGGAGCGTAGTTGTGGGCATCGGCACTATAGGTGGAGTGCTTTCCCAGATCGAAACATATTACCTCCTGTTTCACCTTCTTTTGGTGAGTACAGAGCAGGGTAGCCCATAGCTTTGGCGTGTGTGTGCTAGCAGCCAGCTAGCCAGAGTAGGTATAGAGACAATTTCTCTCAGGTGGGAGCAGTTTTTGGTGGCGTACATGTTCTCGTTGTAATACAGGTGGCATTTTGGTTCTGTGATTTGTAGATTGTGAGAGCATGGTTTGCTCTTTTGTGTTTTCCATGCAAGTTATCTACTTGCCATAGATCTGTGGGTTTTGGCAGATATTGTGAGCGTGTTATGCTCAGTGGTTGGCTGTGTAGTGTTGCATACAAGACAGGTGTACTTTGTTTCCGTCAGAGAGCTTTGTGTACACAACGTTGTGGCAGTTGAAAGGAATTTTGGCATGTATACGTGCTGATTTTTCAGCCATTGTGGATTCTTATTTGATGCACGGTTAGTGCATAGGCCGGTGCTCTATTGTATTGCCATGTGGTTGCGCTTGTAGTGCGCTTTCTGGACATAGTGCTCCGTGATTTATCGAGGCAATACGATCTATTATGAGCATCATTTGTGCCTTGATTTGGCAATGATTATGCATCCAGGTATCTTGCCATCTGATATGCCTATTTCCACAGTGCATGCGTGAGACGATTTTGCATATCAGGAGTAATTTGGCATGTATGGTCTCATGAGGTGATATGCACAGTTTGTGTTGAGCCTTTGGGATAGCTCATATATTGAGTGTAGATTGATTGCGCAATGGCTCTTGTTGAGCATGTTCTTTTAGCTTATGGTTATTTTGGGTTAGATAGCCATTTTACGTCGGAACTCTGCAAGTTTCTCCCTGGAGTTCTTGTTTTTATGGGCATGGTACTCACCATATTTGTCTTGAGTTATTGCACTCAGTTTTGACTTAGATTACTCGCCATAGTTTTTTTTATCTTGAGCATTGTTTGCTTTTTTGCCATACTGCTAGCAGGCTTTGGATTGCGACAAGTTTCCCCATCCAGGTTTGTGGCAGTGTTGGTCATAGGTTTGCCATACTGTATGGAAGTTTGGATTGCGACGTTTATTCCGTATCCATCTCTTTTGCCCACAGATTGTGGTTCTAGTGGGAGACCTTGTGCGTATTTTGTGCGTCGAGCTATTCCACACTTGCTTTTTTGGTTCTGTCTCAGTTGTGTGGTTGTCGACAGTTTTTTGGATTGGTTTTACTGTTCTTTGGTTGTACTGGTTGCTAGAGATGGCAGTACGCACGTCAGATTTTGAGCTCTTTGTTACAAGATTTGATGGCTCAGATTTTGCTTGGTGGAGCTCGCATATGCTTGATGCGTGGACTTGTTTGGGCCAGGCATTACCACTACTCTGCAAGGCAAGGATGCGAGGTCAGAATCTATGTCTGATAGTGCATGGGAGGACTTGGATGCACTAGCGCGGTCGACGATTCTATTGAGCCTAGTAGAGTCAGTCTATTGCATAGTTATACAAGCACGTACAACTAGAGATTTATGATAGCTGTTGTGTGAGAGATATGGCACTTCAAAGTCCAGAGCATTAGGGGAATTTTGAGGTCACTTTTGTGCCCTGTAAGAATATGTAGAGAGAGAATATATACTTTATTTAAAAAATAGTGAAATGTTTGTAAAAAGGTGAGTTTGCGTCCTTTTTACCTCCACCGAAACATGTCATTGTCAAATCTTTCTAGGATCTTTCGTATTCTAAAAAATACTCCCTCCAAAACTAACGAAAACGTCAATTCTGGCCCAAAATTCAAAATTTCCAAACGCTGAAACAAACCTTTTCTGTGTCGTCTTCTTCCTCGTATCTGCACAACTTTTTCCTATAGTACTATCTCTGACAAATACTGTTAACAGACTTCCATGAGGAAGAGAAGAAGCTTATACCATCTATACATTGAGCTAAATGAAGAATATTGTCCAGTGCGCAAGAGAAACAAATGTGCAGAGGTGTCCTCGTCCATATTTGAAGCAATGCGGCAAGATAAAAAAAATCACATTGATCTCTGGACTGATGGAAGATTGTATCCAGTGGACCCAATGACAAAGAGCACTCCCCCATTCTCAAATTGTTCATCTTTGATAAAATTTGTGGGCGATGGTCAAAGAGGGTTGCTGGGTTATACACAGAGTCTTGCGGCAGAGAGAGATATTCTTAAGTTAGAAGATCATTTGACCAAACAAATGATAAATACTCTTAAACAAGAACTTGAGGAATGTAAAGAGAGCAACGAAAAGCTACAAACTCAGCTCAAACAAGCTAGAAGCAAGAATACAATGTTAGGAAACAGACAAAGAGAAAAGAAGTTAAAGAACATTGAAGCCTTGAGACGTGGTGGACGAGGTTGCAGCAGGAGAATCAGAGCAGCAAGGTATTGTTATTTTATATGATTCTGCTTATGCTTATTTTATATGATTCTGCTTATGTTAGGTTGTTAATCTTTTTGTTAAGTTGTATTATGATTCTGCTCCACATTATTATGCTTATGTTATTTTTATTATGCTATTGTTCTTTATTAAATGATTAATATTCAGTTAACTTTAATTTAGTTTGTTTATTTTGTTGGTGTCATTTGGACAATAACCAGTTAATTTTGTACCTTTTAATTTAGGACTTTGCTACAACCAAACTCTGCATCAAACATGGAAATGGCAGCTAAACATTATTGTGATGTTTTACCTCTCAAGGTTGCCAAAAATATTTTCACAGAGAAGAAGTTTAAAAAGGCAAAGGAGAAGTGCATTGAGGGATTTTTGCAGAGCTCTTGCTTGGACAAGGAGGATGTGCAATATACTATGGATAAGGTAGGCATTAGCAGAGATGGTTATAGCAAGCTGTTCAGAAATATGAAGTCAAGGTTAAAGCAATGTAAGGTCAGGTCCTCTTTGCTTCCAAAGCCATCCATTGTGCAGGCAAGGAAAAAGATCAATGAGAGGATAATGGAGATGTTGGGTGAGCCTCACCACATTCATGGTAAAAAGAGGGATCTTCAATTTGACGAGTTCAATAATATTTTCCTTGACTTGAAGACACTTCATAAGGAAATGATCAGATTCTATGAGCTGGAGCATACAGAAGCAAATGGTGTTGTCAGTTTTGTGATAAAGCTTGATGAATGTGAGATTGTTAAGAACAGAAAAATTGAGAGGATTTCCATAACTTTAATGAATAGAGCATTGAAACCGAAGGATACCAAGTACTTCAGCGTGCAATCGGAGAAGAATGTCTGGTGCCTAGGTGCTTTTGAAGTAGAGAGTGAAGACTTTGATGTTCTGGATTGGGTTTTCCATCAAACAACAATACCCGAAGTCATTAATGCACAAGAATTAGGGGAAGAGCTTGAAGTTGAAGGGTTTGGAAGTTACAGGGTGGAATGGCACATGGGAGGAGACCTTAAAACCCTTAAATGTATGTACAATGGCTCCAAAGGAGCTATGGCAAAGAGCCCTTGTCTGTATTGTATGGCATCAGCAAAAGAATGTAATCCTGCAAATTGGAACAAAGCACCCAATAGGCATACTCAAGATCCAAACTTCAAAGTAGTTTTAAATATTCCACTTGCTAATGTCCACATATGCACTCTGCATGCTCTTTGCAGAATTGTGGAGAAAATTGTACAACTGTATGTGGGGTTTGCCTGGAAGTTACAGCCAAAAGCAGCTAGAGATGCTGCAATCAAATGTATTGAAAGGGTTTTATCAGAAATTGGCCTTCACAGTGGTAAGGTTAAGATTGAAACAGACCTGAAGAGGTCTTCAAATGGAAACAATGTGCCTAGAAAGGTATCTGTTGGTGGTGTGAAGGCCAGAGCTTTCTTAGGGTTTCATGGCAAACCAGGAAAGGTGAATGCCAAGAAGGGTTCATCCAATGTGAAGTATAACCAGTGGAAAGCTCTCCACAATGCCATCAAAGATCATGGTCTTGAAGGTACATCAAGAAACAAAAAGGCAGAGGTATGGGAATCACTAGACAAAGTATTTTCCTACTGTGATAAGACATCCTAGGGCAAAAATGATCTGCCAAATTTCAAGAAAGTGCTCAATAACTTCAGAAGTGCAATGAAAGATGCTTGGGATCAGGAATTCACACATTACATGGTAAGTTTTTTATTCCTTTTTAATATGTACATACTTTTAGTTTGGAAGCATATGATTAATCTCATACTTACTAATTATTGACACACTTTTACTTTGCCAGCATATAATTTACAATCACACTCCCTGGTTTGTAAAGAGATGGGTCTCCCTGTCCATATGGTCTACACAAGGCATGGAGAAATCCCATTATCAAGCAAGAACCAAGTTTTTCAAGCATACAAGACATGGAGGAGGTGCAGCGAAGGCAAACAGCTTGCTTGAGGTTTTCCAATGGTTCTATAGACAAATATGGCATAGAACCATATCAAAAATGACAAAGAAAGCACTACTGAACTCAGATTTAGCAAATGCCTTACACAGGAACAAGCAGAAAAGAAAAAATTCATATAATAGTTCATCTGCAAATGAAAAATTCTTACAATGGCTAGCTACAAGAGAGAGACAAGGTAGAAAGTGGGCCAAAGTACAGGTTTGAGCAAAGTCAGTCTTTTGATGAAGGTACATCAACTTCACCCCTAAACTTCAGAAACTTCTGCTTATTGTAGCCTATCATTTGTCTCTTGAGGTTCCCAGAGTGGGCAAGCACATAGGATGCCATTGTTGCAAAATAACCAGCTCTAGAACCAGTAAGGCCAGGGAAGAATCCAAAAATTCTGATGGCTTCCTCCTTTTTCACCAATATTAACTTCTCTAACCCTGGAGGAAGCTGATATGAACCAACAACCTTTGCAAGTGCTTTAATTGCAAGCATTGGCAGCAATGGTTCTCTTGTAAACTTGTTATGGAATATAATGACAGTCTCTTTGTTGAGCTTCCCAATAAAGTGTCCCAAGCTCTGGTTCCTTCCTAAATTTAAGGGTCTGGAACCCTTCCCTCTGCCAAGGAATTTGTCTGTGTCCAATATTTCAATCTGCAAAAATATGTCTTGGTTAATTGTTCAGCACATTAATAAGACAGGGGAAAATGGTCATTAACATACCTTAGGAGACTCATCCTCCTCAAACAAGGCAAGTTCCCATATATCAATGGATCTAATTGGCCTTACTTCATAATCTCTGGTCTTTTCCTCTCCCATATGCTCTATTTTAAGCCTTTTCTGGATCTCATTGAACTCCTCTTCAGAAGGTACACCCTGTTGCTCATATCTCAGAATAATGTCCTGCACATGCTTTCCAACACTTGAGCTGTCAATAAAATTTTCTGCCTCTGCGTCCAAGACTGCTAAGGGGCAAGGTGAGTAATCAATAAATCCTATGTCATTAGATCCCCACTCAGCCAAAACTGCCAAAGCACAATCTTCCCTTAGATAAAAAAGATGCTGAATGTCATTCAGCAAAACATATTCCTTTTTGTTAACTTTGTATGTGGGAAATGTTGCTGTGCAATGCAAAGGATCAACATCTTCATCCTCAATGTCAACATTCTCCACTTTAGTGATGTTTTCTGCTTTAAATTTTGCAATGTCCAGCATCTCAGTGCTTTGTAGCTTCTCTTCCTCTTCATGGAACTCCATCTCTATCTCCTCTTTCTCCTGGTCCTCCTCAGCCTGGGAAATCTGCTTTGGAATCTCTTTGCCCTCTGGTGTTGGGAGTAAACTGAAGAAAATGATAAGTCCAAGGTCATAATCTACCAACTGGCAATGCATATTACCATGAAATTTGCAAGGCTTTATGATCTTTTGCCAGTCTGGATGAAGGCTTGACCACTTCTTTGCAATACCTGTCCTTGACAAGCTACCTGCTTTGCATATATCAACAAAATGAACAAGATTGTCAAGCCTGTGATCTCTGATCAATTCTGTATATATCTCTTTCAAGTCACTAATTTGTGTAGAGAAGCCATCCACAAGTGCTTGAAGATCAAAGGCATCATTAAAAATCTGTTTGACACTTTGAAATCTTGTAAGTTCATTAACTTTGTAAAGAAAAGACATCAGCCTGTCATCAGCGGTCTCTTGTATATCCTCTGTATCCATTATGAAAATCCACAAATGCTCAGCGAAAAAGAGAAAAGAGAAGTCTATCAAGACATTAACCACCCTTCTTTATATCAAGTCTACAAACAAATTAAAAGCATAAAATTGTCAAGCAAATTAATTGCACAAATTAAGCGCAAGCAAAAAAGAATTACATAAAATTGTGACATGCTAAGTTTGTCACTTGCTATGCGAACTGTGAGGGGTTAAGAGAAACTCGGCACTCACTAACTACGCACGGACTGACACTTGGTACGCGATTTCCTATTGCTAGGAAGAGGTCGACGTCTCCCAAAATCGCGCACGGGTGTCGCTTGGAGGGTTGGAGGCTTAATTTCGAAGCCTTGTGAATGACAATAAGCGAAAAAAAGGGTTGGGTAGGTTCCTTTTATGGCCAAAAACGCCGCCTCGGGGGGTGTGCAAATCGATTTCCGCCTCGAAGTTTGGTCCAACGGCTAGTTTTTATGCGCCTAGGGACTTGCGCCATGCACCCTATATAAACCTCCTCAGAGCCCAAACTAAGCGCATTTTGAAGGAGGTTTTACCCGGTTCTCGCACTTCCACAACCCAAAACTTCGAGCGCTTTGACCGTCACCCCGTGCGCGATATTCGTAAGTGAGAAGATTTTGTCTCCTTTGTCATTTCGCGTACGGAGTTTCAAAGCAATGTGTTCCACTATGTCCACAAGTGTGATCATGTTTACGATGTGTACCGCAATGTGTGCCACTATTTTCACCATGCATACAATATGTGTCTCAAGAGGTTTAAGAGGTTTTCACCGCTTGGGACTCTCGTCACCCCGTGCGTGATATTGGTAAGTGAGAGGACTGTGCTCCCTTCGCAATTTCGCGTACGGAGTGTCACCGCCTCTATGTACCGCTCCGTCACCCCGTGCGCGATCACCGTAAGTGTGAGGACATTGGTCCCTTTGTGATTTCGCATACGGGGTGTCACCGCAATGTGTTCCACTATGTACAAAAATGTGTGCCACTATGTCGAAAAGGAGGAGTTTACTTTGATAAAGTAATAATAAAAATTAAATATACATCGTTTACTTTTTTTACTAATGTTTGTTGTGTAACAATCATTCCTATCCCTTTTGAAGATGGCAAGGACCAAGAAGACTGCAAGGAAGGTTGATAAGCCGGTTGATAATCCTCTATCGAGATGAAGAAGAAGCTCAGCCTAGCAAAGCTTCAGCTGGTACTTCCAAACCAAAGAAGAGCACATCTCAGAGGAAGGACCCTAAACCAAGCACATCTGACCCTCAACCAAGCAAAAGAAAAACTACACATCAGAGGAAAGCTTCCAAGCCACTGCAGCTTAAGCCTCTCCTTACAAAGAGAAAGTTCAAGCAGGGGGTCAAATGTCTAAGAGAGATAAGGAAGGCCATAAAGGCCATCAATCTTGCAATTCCCAAACTGCCCTTCCAAAGACTATGCAGACAAGTTGCAGAGGAGTACAAGATTGACATGAGGTGGACTAGAACTGCATTGGCATGCATCCAGGAGGCTTCTGAGGACTTTATGATTGAGCTTTTCCAAGATGCCTATATCTGTGCAGCTCATGCCCATAGGGTTACTTTGATGGACAAAGACATGATCACTCTCAGGAGGCTGAGATACAAGTTTTCAAGAATGTTGGAGCCTGTCCCTATGCATGATATTAAGGCCTTTAATATTCTCAACATTCCTCCATGGAGGAAGCCCAAGGAGCCTGAAGTAGGAGTAGTTGATATTACTGAAGAAGAGGAAAAGGAAAAGGAAAAGAGAGCAAAGGAAGACAAGGAAATTGCAGAGAGAAAGGAGCTTGACCTATTGGAACCTCAGCTAGTGCCCCTCTTGAGGAGTTTCAATCCTACTGGTTTTGTTGTCGCTCTATTCAGTGAGGAGGATCCTAGGGAGGATTACAATTCACTTGACTCTGAGACCTTGGAAATTCTCAAGGACTGGACCAAGGAGATGAATTCTCCACTCCTTATCACATGCCTCAGGTTGTTTTTGTTTTCCTATGTATTTTTGTTTATAGCAAGAACTCTTTATATAACAATATCTTGTACCAGGTTAATGATGCATACATATGAGCCAGACCTTCAACAAAAGGTGGAATTTTTAGACCCTTCTATCTCCCACTTTCTCAGGACAGAGACAAATATTAGAGAGCTCACAAAGTGGTTGATTCATGTGGACTTGGAAATCTGTGAAATTTTCTTGATTCCTTATCATGAGAGGTAAGTTTCCTACCTACACCTTGTGAAGAGAATTTACTAATTCATGTTAGAAGGCTAACTGAGGCTTGTTTTTATAGCTCACATTGGAGTTTAATTGCAATTGATATTGTGAAAAGAAAATGCTACTTTGTCAATTCTCTTGCTGGAGTACATGGTCAAGCAAAATTGTAAGTATAGTAGTAGACACATTTTGTAAACCATAAGCAGAACCTCAAGCACATACTTTTAATAAAGAATTTTGGACAGTGCTGCTACAAGATTTATAGAGACATTGGAGAATTGTCCACCCATGCCAAAGATGCTGACTGAAATCCAATTTTCAGTTGTGAAGGTTGGAATTCTTGATGCTTTGTTCACTTCAATGGATTATCCTCAAATATTTTTTCCCATAAATACATGTAATGAGTTGCAGGTTCCAATCCAGCCTGAAAGCCATTCATGTGGATGGAGGGTAGTGACAAATGCCAAGCTCCTCTTGGACTTCATATACTGCAATGACAATAAGAATATAGAAGTATAACATATTTCATATTTTCCACCTGTATTTTTTCTCATTTTATTGTTCCTAAAACTTGTTTTCTATTGCTTTGTATAGATCAACAGAGAGTGCTATAGTGAGAACCATGTATGGTTGACAAGAGCAAAGATTATCAAGTATATGATTGAAGAAAATGGACAACTGCAAGAGGTATTTAAAGATGATGATGTTGAAGAGAAGGGGAAAGCAAAGCTAGAAAAGGCAAAGGGGAAAGCAAAACTAGAAGAGGAAAAGGGAAGTGAAGAGGAAGAAGAGAGTGGTGAGCAGGAAAAGGCAAGTGAAGAGATGGATGATAAGAGAAAGAGGAAGCAGCCCTCAAGCCCTCCTGCCAAAGAGCCCACAAGAAAATCTCCCAGGACAAAAGAGCCCACTGCAAAAGCACCAACCCCTAGGGACAGGAAAACTCTTGGCATAAAACTATTCTAGCTTTTTGTAGCCCACTCTAATTGTAGCCCACTTGTATCAAGCTTCCCACTTGTATCCAATTGTCTATTCTATAGCCCACTTGTATCCAATTGTCTATGTAATTGCAAATATTTGAAATTGAATACATTTTGATCACCTTGTTTTAAGACTCTGTTACAAAATCAAATCATTGAAGTAAAATCATTGATGTTTGAAAAATTTGCATTTCAATAACAAAATAAAGATCCTTTTAGATCTTTATTTCAATAAGATCCTTGCAGGTCATGTGATACAAAATAAGATCCTTGCAGGTCATGTGTTACAAAATTGCCTTGAAGGATGTTCAAGGCACCAAATGTACAATGCCATCCAAGATGTCCTTGCACTGTAGCCTCTTTTCATTCCTTTTTGATACCTACAAAAACAATCCAAGTTAAATAAAGAACCAATAAGAGAACAAGAGACTTTTAGGGATAACAGTTACCTTTCCACCATTTATTTGAAAGCAGAATGTTGTGGGCAGTTCAATTTCATCATTTTGTAGGTCCAATCTCAATTGATGTAAGCTACACATGCCTCTTATCTTTACAATTGACAGATGCTCATTGTTTACCCATATATCAATGTCTTCTATTGGGATGTCAATGAAGTCCTCCATGTCTTGATCAAGTGGAGTTAGCTGACCACCAACATAGTGCCATCTTCTGTAATAAAATGACATAATGAAGTTTTGTGTCCCTATCATGTATTTGCAAGCAATTGAGCCAGCTTGCACATTACAAGTGATTCCATTCACTGTTTTGGTGTTCCAACCCTCATCCACAAATTCAAGTACATTTGCTGAGTCTAAAGTCTTCACTGAAAACATTGTTCTAGATTTTCTGACTTCAGCATTAGAGAAGAAGTCTACAAAAACTGTAATGGGCATGAATATAGAAATTCTACTCTGTTTGCTTGCTATGTTTGCTTTCAAACACTTTTGAATCTCACAAAACAGTTTGCACCTGTAGCCCTCACTTGTATTTGAGCTAGGGAGTGACCATTCTCCACTTTTGAAATCACGCAAGTCTAGCTTGGTTGTGGCTCCAAGTTCTCCAGTCCTTCTAGGTGGAACATAATAATGGTCAAAGAAGAATATTCCATTCTTTGCCAATGAACCCTTAGTCCTTCCCTTGTATATTTCTTCACCAATTGATCCATGACACACATCCAGAATATTTATAACACATTCTACTAGCTGCCATTCCATAATGTTTGAAGGATACAAATCTGTACAACAAATAACCTTATACAACATGCATTACAAATATGGATTTAAGTTAAGAGACTTACAGTTTGGTCTATGTAATGGAAAAGCAGAACTCTCTGAGTCAATATGCAGATCTTTATGCATGTACACATGCTGCACCAGCACCTCTTTGATTGATTTTTTGTTGTCGCCAAAGTTGAAATCTTTAACAATACCCTTCCATCCTGCCAAGAAAGAGTTTTTGGTGGAAGACTTTATTCTCTTGTTTTGTTGCATCAGTATCCACGTTCCTTTGTGTATAGTTATTGGAATCCATTCTCCATTTTGATCAGTCGTGTTGTAAGTGACAATGGCTTCAATGGAAGTTCTTTGTCGTTTTGATCGTGATGAAGATTCCATGGTGAAAAAAGAAATGAGCAGAGAAGTTTAGCCTGAGTTCAAGAGAAGAATAAGTAGAATGTGCAAAAAACGGTTCAAATCTGGAAAAGATCATGAGATAGAATCCAAACGTTGTTTTATGATGACGACGTGCAAAATGAAAACAATATAATATGAGAAGTACGTCTTTCTAAAAGCGACAGCTATTGAATGCCTTTGCACTTTTACTTGTTTACATTGCTATTTACCAGCTCAAAGTTGCGGTAAAGATAGAATATTTGCTTTTTTTGTGAGTTTTCAAAAATAGAGGTTCCGTAACGGAAGCTCTTCAACCATTGGTTGAGACCACTCTCTCTCTACATGCTAAAAGGCACAAAAATGACCTCAAAATTCCCCTAATGATGCGCCTAGAGCAAGATGCAGGTCTCAGAGACGGAGACTGCACACTTGTTGGCATCCAACTTGTACTGATGTTTGCGACAATGCAAACATCAGTACAAGTTGGATGCTTTAGCTTTGACTACATCGGAGGTAGATGTTGTGTATCAGTACAGGTTGGATGCTTCAGCTTTGACTCATCGGAGGCAGATGTTGTGTATTAGGCTACACACGACGGTGAGGTTGTTCTTGCTTCCATGTTTACTCCCAAAGTTCTCATGTCATGCGATGGCACATTACCTTCACAGTGGATGCTAGATACTGATGCTTCATTTTACGTCTCGCCGAGACGCGAGTACTTTTGCTCGTATGCTAGCGGTTTGCTTGGACATGTGCGTTTGTTTGATGGTTCAGTCCATGACATTGTTGGTGCCGGAGATGTTCAGATGTCATTGCAGTGTGGAGCAATGCTAGTGCTGAGGCATGTTCGCCATGTGCCGAGTTTGACTCGGAGTTTGGTCTCTGTGAGTCAGTTGAGAGAGAGTGGGTGCCATGTTGTGCTAGATAAGCACGGTTTTAGTTTGCCTCGTGGAAAGTTTGTTTTAGCGAGATGTGCTAGTGTTGATAGCACATATTCGATGCATGTTAGTCACTGAGAGATGGCACTATCTCTGTGACATTGCTGCAGCCATGTAGACAACAAAGATGGATTTCCTTTGCTAGTGGGTTGCATGATGCTCTGCCTTTGTGTCAGCAGAGCACTGAGATAGTTGTGTGTGTGCCTACTGAGGTTCGACAGTTAGAGCAGGCAGGCTCTTATGAGACACAGCTAGTTGTGCATTTGGCTTGTCAAGACAGTGGTATCTCTGGGGATGCAGAGCTTTGTCAGTCATCAGTTGAGGTGACATCAGTTGATCTAGAGATTGATGAATTGTTCTATGACGCATCTGATACGTTTGAGGGAGATAGTTTCCTTCAGACAACTGTGTGTGATTGCAGTGGTGCTGATTTTTTGGTTTTGTAGTCATTCTCAGTAGATATGCCTTTGCCAGATGATGCTGACATGGTGATGCATAGTCAAGTGGTTCCTGATGAGGATGCATATGGAATTGAGGTTACTAACAAGGATAGGTTGGCACACATAGTGCATGTTTCATCCGATTTCAGGTCTCTCATGTCTGACCTTTTGGTCTCGAGACCTGATCTTGCTTATGCAGTTGGTGCATTTGTAGTGGGAGTTGTCAGTCGTGCGGTGATTGACACTGACATGGTGCATAGTGGAGCATTGCAGGTTCTTACTAGTTACCTGCACCAGAAGTGTCATCGTGGATCTAGACCCAATGGTATGCACCTTGTGTTTACGCTAGAGCGGTTACAGATTCACTCACATACTTGGAGTGAGCCAGTCGACGTAGGTTGAGAGCTGTCTTCTCTCACCTTTTTTAAATACTAGTTTAGTCTAGTTTTCTCGCCACTTATCAGCACACATTCTTTAGTGGTAGGTTGTTGAGTAAAGGCAGTGTGTCTGCACCCGGGGACTAGTTAGTGTCCAACCGCCCACATGTGTTCATACCTTATTCTTTATATACATATGAATAACGAGCTCACTCACACATAGTTGACACATAGTGAAGCTCCACCCACATTATGTGTGCTCTCTTCCCTTCCCTCCCTCGCGTGTCTTGTCTTTTCTCCCATACCCCCGATCTTCAACAACATATGGCACTGAGGTTGCTGACAGGCATAGGTTGGCACACATAGTGCATGTTTTGTCAGCTTTTGGGTCTCTCATGTCTGACCTTTTGGTCTCAAGACCTGATCTTGCTTATGCGGTTGGTGCATTTGTAGTGGGAGTTGTCAGTCGTGCGTTGACTAACACTAGCATGGTGCATAGTGGAGCATTGCAGGTCCTCACTAGTTACCTGCACCAGTAGTGTCATCGTGGCTCTAGCCCCAATGGTACACACCTTGCATTTACGCTAGAGGGGTTATAGATGCACTCACATACTTGGAGTGAGCCAGTGGGCGTAGGTTG
Organism: Adiantum capillus-veneris; assembly: GCF_014529385.1. Classification (NCBI taxonomy): domain Eukaryota; kingdom Viridiplantae; phylum Streptophyta; class Polypodiopsida; order Polypodiales; family Pteridaceae; genus Adiantum; species Adiantum capillus-veneris. Next base: position 20,555,040 of record NC_140949.1, on the reverse strand, counting down.
AGAGCCGTCTTCTCTCACCTTTTTTACATATTAGTTTAGTCTAGTTTTCTTGCCACTTACCGGCACACAACCTTTAATGGGAGATTGTTGGATAAAGGTAGTGTGCCTGCACTCAAGGACCAGTTAGTGTCCGTCCGCCCACATGACGGGCTCACTCACACATAGTTGACACAGAGTGAAGCTCTACCCACATCATGTGTGCTCTCTTCCCTTCCCTCTCTTGTGTGTCTTGTCTTTGCTCCCATACCCCGATCTCCAACAACATATGGCACTGAGGTTGCTGATAGGGATAGGTTGGCACACATAGTGCATGTTTCATTAGCTTTTGGGTCTCTCATGTCTGACATTTTGGTCTCGAGACCTGCTCTTGCTTATGCGGTTGGTGCATTTGCAGTGCGAGTTGTCAGTCGTGCGATGACTGACACTAGCATGGTGCATAGTGGAGCATTGCAGGTCCTTACTAGTTACCTGCACCAGGAGTGTCATCGTGGCTCTAGCCCTAGTGGTACGCACCTTGCATTTATGCTAGAGCGGTTAAGATGCACTCACATACTTGGAGTGAGCCATTGGGCGTAGGTTGAGAGCTATCTTCTCTCACCTCTTTTACATACTAGTTTAGTCTAGTTTTCTCTCCACTTACCGGCACGCAACCTTTAGTGGGAGATTGTTGGGTAAAGGCAGTGTGCCTGCACCTGGGGACCAGTTAGTGTCCGACCGCCCACATGTGTTCATACCTTATTCTTTATATACATAGGAATAAGGGGCTCACTCACACATAGTTGACACAGAGTGAAGCTCCACCCACATCGTGTGTGCTCTCTTCCCTTCCCTCTCTTGCGTGTCTTGTCTTCGCTCCTGCACCCCCGATCTCCAACAAATTTTATCTTCTTTTTGAAAGGAATGAAATGGGCATGTTTGTTGAACCTGCAGATAATGGTCCATATACCATCATTACCTGTGGGCGTTCTTGGAAGATCAATGATAAAATCCATAGCAATGCTTTTTCATGGCTTATCCGAAATTGGTAGTGGCTATAATAGTCCTGGTAAATTTTCCTTGTCCAATTTGACCTTTGGGCAAATCACGCATGCTCACACAAAGGCATCCACATCTCTCCTCAAAGTAGGCCAAGAAAAGAATTCCCCTACCGCTTTCACTATCGCATCAATTCTACGATGCCCTGCATATGATGGGACATGACTTTCTACCATGACCTTATGTCGCAATGGCCTAGTGACACAAAGTCTGCCATGCATCATCATGAGACCGTCTTTGAGGAGGTACTGCTCATGACATTGTCCTTCTTGCAACTATTCAAAAATCCTTGCGAAATCTTTATTAGTAGCATATTGTTCCTTCATGGCATCAAGCTCATGATGATAAGAAATTGACACAGCTGAAATTTGTGGCTTTCTTGATAACACATCAGCCACAACATTCTTCTTGTCTTCCACATGCATAATCTAGAAGTGGAATTTAGAAAGAATGTTTGTCCATCACATATGCTTTTTGGATAACTTTGACTGTGTCAAGAAGTATCTCAAGGTCTAATGGTATGTCTAGACAACAAAATGAGCACCTAAAAGGTAGTGCTTCCAACTAGAAAGTGCATGAATGACAACCAAAAGATCTCTCATAGATTTGCATAGTCTTCTCTGGCCCTTGTAAAATTCTGGTTTCATAAGCTACTATCCGTCCATCTTGAATTAGCATTGCTCTGATGCTATTGTCACACGCGGCACACTGGAACACAAATGACTTCCTAAGATCTGGTAAAACAATCACAACATCTAAAATCAGCTTTTTCTTTCAGAGATTGAAAGCTAAAATGTCTTTTTGGGTCCATCTAAAAGTCACCTCTTTCTCTTGCAAAGCGTGAAGAGGTGAAACTATCTTTGCAAAGTTCATGATAAACCTTCTATAGTAAGAGCACAATGAAGAAGCTTCGTACATCAAGCATAGTCTTTAACCCATGTCTTAATCCATTCAACCTTTGTGGGATCCATTTGGACACCATTTTTTGACACTATATGACCAAGAAAGTGGATCTCTTTCAAGAAGGATTCACTCTTCTTAGGATTGACAAGTAACCTATGATTGAGTAATTCTTTGAACACAATGGTCCAGTGATGTCTATGCTCCTCTTACTATTATGTCATCAAAGAATGTGCCAATGCGAGTGGAAAATCTGGCCCATTATCCAGGAGGCTTCTGAGGACTTTATGATTGAGCTTTTCCAAGATGCCTATATCTGTGCAGCTCATGCCCATAGGGTTACTTTGATGGACAAAGACATGATCACTCTCAGGAGGCTGAGATACAAGTTTTCAAGAATGTTGGAGCCTGTCCCTATGCATGATATTAAGGCCTTTAATATTCTCAACATTCCTCCATGGAGGAAGCCCAAGGAGCCTGAAGTAGGAGTAGTTGATATTACTGAAGAAGAGGAAAAGGAAAAGGAAAAGAGAGCAAAGGAAGACAAGGAAAGTGCAGAGAGAAAGGAGCTTGACCTATTGGAACCTCAGCTAGTGCCCCTCTTGAGGAGTTTCAATCCTACTGGTTTTGTTGTCGCTCTATTCAGTGAGGAGGATCCTAGGGAGGATTACAATTCACTTGACTCTGAGACCTTGGAAATTCTCAAGGACTGGACCAAGGAGATGAATTCTCCACTCCTTATCACATGCCTCAGGTTGTTTTTGTTTTCCTATGTATTTTTGTTTATAGGAAGAACTCTTTATATAACAATATCTTGTACCAGGTTAATGATGCATACATATGAGCCAGACCTTCAACAAAAGGTGGAATTTTTAGACCCTTCTATCTCCCACTTTCTCAGGACAGAGACAAATATTAGAGAGCTCACAAAGTGGTTGATTCATGTGGACTTGGAAATCTGTGAAATTTTCTTGATTCCTTATCATGAGAGGTAAGTTTCCTACCTACACCTTGTGAAGAGAATTTACTAATTCATGTTAGAAGGCTAACTGAGGCTTGTTTTTATAGCTCACATTGGAGTTTAATTGCAATTGATATTGTGAAAAGAAAATGCTACTTTGTCAATTCTCTTGCTGGAGTACATGGTCAAGCAAAATTGTAAGTATAGTAGTAGACACATTTTGTAAACCATAAGCAGAACCTCAAGCACATACTTTTAATAAAGAATTTTGGACAGTGCTGCTACAAGATTTATAGAGACATTGGAGAATTGTCCACCCATGCCAAAGATGCTGACTGAAATCCAATTTTCAGTTGTGAAGGTTGGAATTCTTGATGCTTTGTTCACTTCAATGGATTATCCTCAAATATTTTTTCCCATAAATACATGTAATGAGTTGCAGGTTCCAATCCAGCCTGAAAGCCATTCATGTGGATGGAGGGTAGTGACAAATGCCAAGCTCCTCTTGGACTTCATATACTGCAATGACAATAAGAATATAGAAGTATAACATATTTCATATTTTCCACCTGTATTTTTTCTCATTTTATTGTTCCTAAAACTTGTTTTCTATTGCTTTGTATAGATCAACAGAGAGTGCTATAGTGAGAACCATGTATGGTTGACAAGAGCAAAGATTATCAAGTATATGATTGAAGAAAATGGACAACTGCAAGAGGTATTTAAAGATGATGATGTTGAAGAGAAGGGGAAAGCAAAGCTAGAAAAGGCAAAGGGGAAAGCAAAACTAGAAGAGGAAAAGGGAAGTGAAGAGGAAGAAGAGAGTGGTGAGCAGGAAAAGGCAAGTGAAGAGATGGATGATAAGAGAAAGAGGAAGCAGCCCTCAAGCCCTCCTGCCAAAGAGCCCACAAGAAAATCTCCCAGGACAAAAGAGCCCACTGCAAAAGCACCAACCCCTAGGGACAGGAAAACTCTTGGCATAAAACTATTCTAGCTTTTTGTAGCCCACTCTAATTGTAGCCCACTTGTATCAAGCTTCCCACTTGTATCCAATTGTCTATTCTATAGCCCACTTGTATCCAATTGTCTATGTAATTGCAAATATTTGAAATTGAATACATTTTGATCACCTTGTTTTAAGACTCTGTTACAAAATCAAATCATTGAAGTAAAATCATTGATGTTTGAAAAATTTGCATTTCAATAACAAAATAAAGATCCTTTTAGATCTTTATTTCAATAAGATCCTTGCAGGTCATGTGATACAAAATAAGATCCTTGCAGGTCATGTGTTACAAAATTGCCTTGAAGGATGTTCAAGGCACCAAATGTACAATGCCATCCAAGATGTCCTTGCACTGTAGCCTCTTTTCATTCCTTTTTGATACCTACAAAAACAATCCAAGTTAAATAAAGAACCAATAAGAGAACAAGAGACTTTTAGGGATAACAGTTACCTTTCCACCATTTATTTGAAAGCAGAATGTTGTGGGCAGTTCAATTTCATCATTTTGTAGGTCCAATCTCAATTGATGTAAGCTACACATGCCTCTTATCTTTACAATTGACAGATGCTCATTGTTTACCCATATATCAATGTCTTCTATTGGGATGTCAATGAAGTCCTCCATGTCTTGATCAAGTGGAGTTAGCTGACCACCAACATAGTGCCATCTTCTGTAATAAAATGACATAATGAAGTTTTGTGTCCCTATCATGTATTTGCAAGCAATTGAGCCAGCTTGCACATTACAAGTGATTCCATTCACTGTTTTGGTGTTCCAACCCTCATCCACAAATTCAAGTACATTTGCTGAGTCTAAAGTCTTCACTGAAAACATTGTTCTAGATTTTCTGACTTCAGCATTAGAGAAGAAGTCTACAAAAACTGTAATGGGCATGAATATAGAAATTCTACTCTGTTTGCTTGCTATGTTTTCTTTCAAACACTTTTGAATCTCACAAAACAGTTTGCACCTGTAGCCCTCACTTGTATTTGAGCTAGGGAGTGACCATTCTCCACTTTTGAAATCACGCAAGTCTAGCTTGGTTGTGGCTCCAAGTTCTCCAGTCCTTCTAGGTGGAACATAATAATGGTCAAAGAAGAATATTCCATTCTTTGCCAATGAACCCTTAGTCCTTCCCTTGTATATTTCTTCACCAATTGATCCATGACACACATCCAGAATATTTATAACACATTCTACTGGCTGCCATTCCATAATGTTTGAAGGATACAAATCTGTACAACAAATAACCTTATACAACATGCATTACAAATATGGATTTAAGTTAAGAGACTTACAGTTTGGTCTATGTAATGGAAAAGCAGAACTCTCTGAGTCAATATGCAGATCTTTATGCATGTACACATGCTGCACCAGCACCTCTTTGATTGATTTTTTGTTGTCGCCAAAGCTGAAATCTTTAACAATACCCTTCCATCCCGCCAAGAAAGAGTTTTTGGTGGAAGACTTTATTCTCTTGTTTTGTTGCATCAGTATCCACGTTCCTTTGTGTATAGTTATTGGAATCCATTCTCCATTTTGATCAGTCGTGTTGTAAGTGACAATGGCTTCAATGGAAGTTCTTGGTCGTTTTGATCGTGATGAAGATTCCATGGTGAAAAAAGAAATGAGCAGAGAAGTTTAGCCTGAGTTCAAGAGAAGAATAAGTAGAATGTGCAAAAAACGGTTCAAATCTGGAAAAGATCATGAGATAGAATCCAAACGTTGTTTTATGATGACGACGTGCAAAATGAAAACAATATAATATGAGAAGTACGTCTTTCTAAAAGCGACAGCTATTGAATGCCTTTGCACTTTTACTTGTTTACATTGCTATTTACCAGCTCAAAGTTGCGGTAAAGATAGAATATTTTCTTTTTTTGTGAGTTTTCAAAAATAGAGGTTCCGTAACGGAAGCTCTTCAACCATTGGTTGAGACCACTCTCTCTCTACATGCTAAAAGGCACAAAAATGACCTCAAAATTCCCCTAATGATGCGCCTAGAGCAAGATGCAGGTCTCAGAGACGGAGACTGCACACTTGTTGGCATCCAACTTGTACTGATGTTTGCGACAATGCAAACATCAGTACAAGTTGGATGCTTTAGCTTTGACTACATCGGAGGTAGATGTTGTGTATCAGTACAGGTTGGATGCTTCAGCTTTGACTCATCGGAGGCAGATGTTGTGTATTAGGCTACACACGACGGTGAGGTTGTTCTTGCTTCCATGTTTACTCCCAAAGTTCTCATGTCATGCGATGGCACATTACCTTCACAGTGGATGCTAGATACTGATGCTTCATTTTACGTCTCGCCGAGACGCGAGTACTTTTGCTCGTATGCTAGCGGTTTGCTTGGACATGTGCGTTTGTTTGATGGTTCAGTCCATGACATTGTTGGTGCCGGAGATGTTCAGATGTCATTGCAGTGTGGAGCAATGCTAGTGCTGAGGCATGTTCGCCATGTGCCGAGTTTGACTCGGAGTTTGGTCTCTGTGAGTCAGTTGAGAGAGAGTGGGTGCCATGTTGTGCTAGATAAGCACGGTTTTAGTTTGCCTCGTGGAAAGTTTGTTTTAGCGAGATGTGCTAGTGTTGATAGCACATATTCGATGCATGTTAGTCACTGAGAGATGGCACTATCTCTGTGACATTGCTGCAGCCATGTAGACAACAAAGATGGATTTCCTTTGCTAGTGGGTTGCATGATGCTCTGCCTTTGTGTCAGCAGAGCACTGAGATAGTTGTGTGTGTGCCTACTGAGGTTCGACAGTTAGAGCAGGCAGGCTCTTATGAGACACAGCTAGTTGTGCATTTGGCTTGTCAAGACAGTGGTATCTCTGGGGATGCAGAGCTTTGTCAGTCATCAGTTGAGGTGACATCAGTTGATCTAGAGATTGATGAATTGTTCTATGACGCATCTGATACGTTTGAGGGAGATAGTTTCCTTCAGACAACTGTGTGTGATTGCAGTGGTGCTGATTTTTTGGTTTTGTAGTCATTCTCAGTAGATATGCCTTTGCCAGATGATGCTGACATGGTGATGCATAGTCAAGTGGTTCCTGATGAGGATGCATATGGAATTGAGGTTACTAACAAGGATAGGTTGGCACACATAGTGCATGTTTCATCCGATTTCAGGTCTCTCATGTCTGACCTTTTGGTCTCGAGACCTGATCTTGCTTATGCAGTTGGTGCATTTGTAGTGGGAGTTGTCAGTCGTGCGGTGATTGACACTGACATGGTGCATAGTGGAGCATTGCAGGTTCTTACTAGTTACCTGCACCAGAAGTGTCATCGTGGATCTAGACCCAATGGTATGCACCTTGTGTTTACGCTAGAGCGGTTACAGATTCACTCACATACTTGGAGTGAGCCAGTCGACGTAGGTTGAGAGCTGTCTTCTCTCACCTTTTTTAAATACTAGTTTAGTCTAGTTTTCTCGCCACTTATCAGCACACATTCTTTAGTGGTAGGTTGTTGAGTAAAGGCAGTGTGTCTGCACCCGGGGACTAGTTAGTGTCCAACCGCCCACATGTGTTCATACCTTATTCTTTATATACATATGAATAACGAGCTCACTCACACATAGTTGACACATAGTGAAGCTCCACCCACATTATGTGTGCTCTCTTCCCTTCCCTCTCTCGCGTGTCTTGTCTTTTCTCCCATACCCCCGATCTTCAACAACATATGGCACTGAGGTTGCTGACAGGCATAGGTTGGCACACATAGTGCATGTTTTGTCAGCTTTTGGGTCTCTCATGTCTGACCTTTTGGTCTCAAGACCTGATCTTGCTTATGCGGTTGGTGCATTTGTAGTGGGAGTTGTCAGTCGTGCGTTGACTAACACTAGCATGGTGCATAGTGGAGCATTGCAGGTCCTCACTAGTTACCTGCACCAGTAGTGTCATCGTGGCTCTAGCCCCAATGGTACACACCTTGCATTTATGCTAGAGGGGTTATAGATGCACTCACATACTTGGAGTGAGCCAGTGGGCGTAGGTTGAGAGCCGTCTTCTCTCACCTTTTTTACATATTAGTTTAGTCTAGTTTTCTTGCCACTTACCGGCACACAACCTTTAATGGGAGATTGTTGGGTAAAGGTAGTGTGCCTGCACTCAAGGACCAGTTAGTGTCCGTCCGCCCACATGACGGGCTCACTCACACATAGTTGACACAGAGTGAAGCTCTACCCACATCATGTGTGCTCTCTTCCCTTCCCTCTCTTGTGTGTCTTGTCTTTGCTCCCATACCCCGATCTCCAACAACATATGGCACTGAGGTTGCTGATAGGGATAGGTTGGCACACATAGTGCATGTTTCATTAGCTTTTGGGTCTCTCATGTCTGACATTTTGGTCTCGAGACCTGCTCTTGCTTATGCGGTTGGTGCATTTGCAGTGCGAGTTGTCAGTCGTGCGATGACTGACACTAGCATGGTGCATAGTGGAGCATTGCAGGTCCTTACTAGTTACCTGCACCAGGAGTGTCATCGTGGCTCTAGCCCTAGTGGTACGCACCTTGCATTTATGCTAGAGCGGTTAAGATGCACTCACATACTTGGAGTGAGCCATTGGGCGTAGGTTGAGAGCTATCTTCTCTCACCTCTTTTACATACTAGTTTAGTCTAGTTTTCTCTCCACTTACCGGCACGCAACCTTTAGTGGGAGATTGTTGGGTAAAGGCAGTGTGCCTGCACCTGGGGACCAGTTAGTGTCCGACCGCCCACATGTGTTCATACCTTATTCTTTATATACATAGGAATAAGGGGCTCACTCACACATAGTTGACACAGAGTGAAGCTCCACCCACATCGTGTGTGCTCTCTTCCCTTCCCTCTCTTGCGTGTCTTGTCTTCGCTCCTGCACCCCCGATCTCCAACAAATTTTATCTTCTTTTTGAAAGGAATGAAATGGGCATGTTTGTTGAACCTGCAGATAATGGTCCATATACCATCATTACCTGTGGGCGTTCTTGGAAGATCAATGATAAAATCCATAGCAATGCTTTTTCATGGCTTATCCGAAATTGGTAGTGGCTATAATAGTCCTGGTAAATTTTCCTTGTCCAATTTGACCTTTGGGCAAATCACGCATGCTCACACAAAGGCATCCACATCTCTCCTCAAAGTAGGCCAAGAAAAGAATTCCCCTACCGCTTTCACTATCGCATCAATTCTACGATGCCCTGCATATGATGGGACATGACTTTCTACCATGACCTTATGTCGCAATGGCCTAGTGACACAAAGTCTGCCATGCATCATCATGAGACCGTCTTTGAGGAGGTACTGCTCATGACATTGTCCTTCTTGCAACTATTCAAAAATCCTTGCGAAATCTTTATTAGTAGCATATTGTTCCTTCATGGCATCAAGCTCATGATGATAAGAAATTGACACAGCTGAAATTTGTGGCTTTCTTGATAACACATCAGCCACAACATTCTTCTTGTCTTCCACATGCATAATCTAGAAGTGGAATTTAGAAAGAATGTTTGTCCATCACATATGCTTTTTGGATAACTTTGACTGTGTCAAGAAGTATCTCAAGGTCTAATGGTATGTCTAGACAACAAAATGAGCACCTAAAAGGTAGTGCTTCCAACTAGAAAGTGCATGAATGAAAACCAAAAGATCTCTCATAGATTTGCATAGTCTTCTCTGGCCCTTGTAAAATTCTGGTTTCATAAGCTACTATCCGTCCATCTTGAATTAGCATTGCTCTGATGCTATTGTCACACGCGGCACACTGGAACACAAATGACTTCCTAAGATCTGGTAAAACAATCACAACATCTAAAATCAGCTTTTTCTTTCAGAGATTGAAAGCTAAAATGTCTTTTTGGGTCCATCTAAAAGTCACCTCTTTCTCTTGCAAAGCGTGAAGAGGTGAAACTATCTTTGCAAAGTTCATGATAAACCTTCTATAGTAAGAGCACAATGAAGAAGCTTCGTACATCAAGCATAGTCTTTAACCCATGTCTTAATCCATTCAACCTTTGTGGGATCCATTTGGACACCATTTTTTGACACTATATGACCAAGAAAGTGGATCTCTTTCAAGAAGGATTCACTCTTCTTAGGATTGACAAGTAACCTATGATTGAGTAATTCTTTGAACACAATGGTCCAGTGATGTCTATGCTCCTCTTACTATTATGTCATCAAAGAATGTGCCAATGCGAGTGGAAAATCTGGCCCATTATCCTATTAAACGTAGCAGGAGCATTTGCAAGGCCAAATGGCGTCACTAAAATCTCATAGAGACCAAATGTCATTCTAAACGTAGTCTTGTGCACATCCTCTGGCCTTGTATGAATTTGATGGTACCCACTATTAAGGTCTATCTTGCAAAAAATTACAGCACCCTCTAAACGGTCAAGAATATCATCAATCCTTGGGATAGGAAACTCGTTCTTGATGGTGTTCTTATTCAATGCACGGTAGTCAATACACATGCGCCAAGAGCCATCCTTCTTCTGCACTAGAAGCATTGGGGAGCAAAAAGGTGAAGAACTAGGTTGAATCAGCCCCTTCTCTCAACCTGGCCCATAATCTCTTTTTCCTGAGCCACACTAACCCTATAGGGAGGCCTGTTTGATGGGCTACACCCTGGCATCAAATCTATTGTATGGTCATAAGGCCTCTCTGGTGGCAATTTTGACAGTAATGAATAAGGAAAACAGTCATTAAACTCTCATAAAAATGCTGACCTTTCTTTATCTAACACATATAATTTTGATTGAAAATTATCTGAAACATCACGCGCAAAAATCAAGTACACAGAAAGATGATTTGTAATTACAGAAGCGATAGCTGAAGCAGATATAATAGGACAGACTCCCCTTTAAGCTTTACATTAAACATGAGTTTTGTCCCTATGTTGAAGGGTGATTGTTTTGTCGCAGACATCCAGCACGCCATGTGTTTGGAACATCCACAAAATTCCCAACAACTCATCGCACCCTTCTAATGGCATGATATAAAACTCTTGTATGTCCATATATGTGCAGATGCAACTTTCCAATAATGGGAGTAACACACGTTGAGTGGCTAAGACATGCCAACCCTGCCTCTATCGTGTATCCCATTTCTTCATCTCTAATGCCCAACTTCATAGCTAACTCTGATGAGATAAAGTTCACTTTGGCACCTGGATCAAAAAAGATAAGTGCCATCTGGTCTCTAGCTTTACCCCACGCTCTGCATAACTCATTGGCATTTGTACTAGGCTTGTGACCCACCTTTTCTGGCACTAAACATGCTGTGGACTTGGGCTTATTTCCTTTCTTGTCCTCTTTATCATCCAAATTAGCTAGTCTTTTTCTTTGTGGACAATCTGTAGCAAAGTGACTAGGATGCTTGCATATAAAGCATTTATTCTCAGCCATCAAGACCTTCTTTTCCTCGAGTGACTTACACACAAAAACGTGATGTATCTCTTGGAAAGTGGTTCGCTGTCCATTCAAAGCAACATGTGGACTGTGAAAGTGGCGGCCTAAACTCACAAAACCTATGGAATTGGACTCCTAGTTACTTGTCCATGGACAAATTTTGTACTCCGTTTCACGAGCTGGATGCATCCATAGAGAGCCCTCGTACTCCCTCAATTGTTGGGCTTCTTGCCCTATAAATCAAAAAAGATCTTTTGCGAGAAATCTCTCCAAATTCACCTGTACCTACGAAGGATTAACAATTAGCTAATCCATATGTTAGCGGGTTGTCGGAACGTCTGTAGCATAGCGATCTGGCACTAACATAATGTCAATACGCAGGGAAGTGAAGTGAATGGGACACGGAGACTCTTTGAGATCGTCAATCTCATGAAGTTAACCTTAACAAGGAAACACACTTACTCAACAAGCAAACCAACACTCAAAGATTAGGGAAATTTGCCTATGTCCTTTCTCACAGCTCTAGGTCATCACACCATTTTGGCATTCGAACAGACTCGAAATGCAGAGAAACTTTAGGAAGAGGTCTGGGACACCTAAGGGCACTATCCTACTAAGTTTGGTTGCAATCCAACAAGGTATCAAAATCATGATCCATCATGAAAAAGGTCTTGAAAACTGCAACAGAATTATCCAGAAAGGTCTGCCTATGGTGTAGGAACACTCCTATGGTAAAAAGGACTAAAAAAAATGATTTAAGCACTCAAATCTACAAATAAGGCTCACAGGACCGTAGTCACGAAATCCAACAAAACCGACAATGCTTATACTTGAATGAAAGAGAAAAGAGAGAGGAACACAATGCAAGTTTTGGAATTGACAACTGATTACCGAATCGTTAGAAAAGTTGATTACAAGTTGGAGCCGCTTCGGAACTAGAGCGTACGTTTTTAAAGCTCCCTTCTTCTCTAAAGATAAGCCTCCTTTCACATTAAGGTTATTGACATTTATACCTAGGGCATTCTAAATGGCTAGTGTCCAAATCACACGGACCTTTACAATTATTATGACATGATTACATCTCAGGGAATTAGCCTGCTACTCTGGAATCAATATTTACACAGAGTATCACTACACTAGCTCGACAAACTAATAAGAGTACAAATGTGGTGTCCGGCTATGTGGACATCTATTCGGTCGATCCTCAAACATTCTTTCCTTCCTAGTTTGTGTCGTCCCTTGACACGACCTTGTGGAGTCTTGTCATAGGATTGTCTTCAGCTTTGTCTTCAAGATTGGTCTTCAGCTTGGGAAGTGCTTTGGCGTTGATGACGCTCCCCCCTTCCTTGAGTGATTCATATCTGCCATGTTGTTGATATGTAATTTCATCTTTGATTTTCTAGGAAACTTTTCTTCTGTTACCATATACATGTGGTAGTGATGTGTGTGAACACACTAGGACCGCCGGGGCATTTTTTCCCTCTTTAGGAGGTTTTTTCCCCCGTGCATTGTATATACGCCCATCACTCTAGGGCTATCTATCTTTACATTTCATACTAAGTAACACACTCTCTATTGTGTGCCTTGTGCTTCCTTCGTCTTCTCCAAGCTGTGTGCATTTCTCTGCAACCCTAATTCCAACAATTGGTATCAGAGCAGGTCACGTCCTCTCGGGCTTAGTCGCCTGCTGCTCCAGCACACGCCTGCTCACCTTCTCCGATTTCAGTGAGCTTTGGCAAGCGTTCGCAGGTCGACAAATATTTTGATTTGGGCTCATTTCGGCCTCCGTTTCCACTACAGGCAGTACTGCACATGCTATTTTTTCATTTTGTGCAGAATTTTTGTCAGTGCCGTTTTCTGCATAACAGGTGCCTTATAGTCTTCTACGGTTTGTGCTATATAGCACAGGTTGTTCCTGCTCCATTTCTCCTATTTTTGGGCAGTTTTCACATCAGGTGCAACATTTACCATGGCTGACAACAACAACACAGATGTGTTCAAGATGTTTGCTGTTGAGGACAGGTTGGATGGGGACAACTACTCTATGTGGGCTTATATGATGCAACATGTTCTTGTGTCAAAGGGTGTCTGGAACATTGTGCAGGGCATTGATGTACGTCTTGGTTCTGAGGATGTAGGCGATGTTGAGGATGTTGCAGGTCTTGCTGCAAGGATTGCAGCTGTTAGAGTTGTTTTGCCTACGACAGAACAAGCTCGTTGGGATGTTAAGGATGCACAGGCTCATGCATTGATTGTGTTGTCTGTGAAGCGCACCATTGTTCCTCACCTCCGTTCAACAAAGTCTGCAAAACAGGCTTGGGATATTCTAGCAGGTCTTTATGCAAGCCACAATGAGGCTAAAATTGCTTTGCTGCGTAAAGAGCTGGAGTCGAAGATTATGCATGAGGAAGATGATATGGACACTTTCCTTGCTAGTATCAAGGATATCAATGAGCAACTTATTTTTGCAGGTGATGTCATAAAATCTAATATCTAACTAACCCAAATGGTTTTCTCATATTAAATTGATCACTTAATGTGGGAGAATAAATGGGAACAAGTGTTAAGATATAGATATGTGCTTATAGATCTATCTCAACACGGGGCCGATGGTAAAGGGGGCCAAATGAGAGATGGTCTATCAAAGAGAAAGGCTAGCCAATGGAGCATAAGACCTTAGGGTTAGCTTCATTAAAGACCTCCAATAATGTGTGTAAAAGTCCTTTGACCTTAAGTAAGCTAGGGCTGAGCTTGAGGCGGGAACCCGGCCCAAGCTCGAGGTGCTTGTCCTGCTTGAGGTGCTTGTCATGCTTGAGGTTCTTGATTGAGGTGCTTGATATGCTACATGCTTGAGGTGCTTGACTTGCTACATGATTAAGGTACTTGAGGTGCTTTGACAAGCTTGCATGAGATGCTTGTGGGAATACCCCCTAGTCCAAGTGCTTAGTCATGCTTGATGACTAAGGTGCTTGAGCACCAAAAGTCAAAAGGATCTCTACAAAGAGGGGGGCGAGCCCTTTTCCTAGGGGCTAGAGAGAGAACACACACTCACACACACAAGGAAGGCCCGAGCTTGAAGAGGCAACAAGGACACATGTCAGGCCCCTACCTATGTTACCTTCATGAGATGCCTGAAGCCTATTGGTTGGCCACCCAAGGGGTCCAATAGTAATTTAGGAGATTTAATTAATTGATTTAGCATTTATCTAGCCCTCTCTCTCAAAGGGGAAAGGGGGACACTTGTCTCAAGGCTACCCCTACTGCTTGTAATGCCTCCTGCTTATGATTGGCTAGGCCTGGAGCGGTCCAATGAGCTTCAAGCATGAGCTACAAGGGGGGGTGGACCCAAGAAAACTAGGGGGTTTCTTAGGGGGTATACTCACCCACACACACTCACAAGCACTCTCATTGTGTGCTATGCAAAGTGCAAGAACTCCCTCTCCTTCTCCAAGCAAGTAGAGGTTGAGAGCCTACACCAACACTCTTGGCGATGGAGTGCAAATCCAACCAAGAGCCATGCTTCAATGCTTAAGCTTGCCATATCCTTCTTCTTCATTACTATGCTATTATGTATGCTAGAAACAAGAGTATGATAAGTGAGGAACTAATTCTTTCTCCTAGGAAATGTTTCTTCTTCCTCTTCCCTACCCTCATTCCCTGCTAGCTCTCTCCACCTTCGAAGGTGTTTGAGGTCTTGGGACTGCGGCTTGGGATAGTTAAAGATTTCTTCAAGTTTATTTTATGTTTGTGATGCATGAAGTTTTCCATCTTCATTGCATCACCTAGGTCACAAGGAACACAAAGACTGTATTGTAACAAGTCTCTCTTAATGGGGGAAATAATAATACAAATGCCTATTGGAGGGGGGACCGGCTCCACATAAATCCGGTCCTCAACTGTTGTCATGTTCTCTAAATTCTCTCTCTTGCAAAATTATTGTTCATGCCAAGTTAACTAATTGCTATGATTATGTTGCTATCTTCAATTATGTTCACCCGTTATGCTCACAAAGTTATTTCTCAAAAGTACTCTCATTAATTTCCGCTACTCTCAAGTTAAATAGGCCAATTCCATTATAGGTGAAGTTATTTCAGACAGTTCTTTTGTGCAGACTGTTCTTGATGCCTTACCAGATTCTTCGCAGATTTTTGCTAGTACTTGGAGACTTATGACCCAAGGAAATCCAGAAGTGGTCAAGTTTGATGCATTACGCACATTGCTGTTGCAAGAGTCACTTTCCAGAAAAAATAGGACTAGACAGCGTGCAGTTGAACAGGCTTTTATTGCTTCTCAAAGACTTATGACCCAAGGAAATCTAGAAGTGGTCAAGTTTGATGCATTATGCACATTGCTGTTGCAAGAGTCACTTTCCAGAAAAAATAGGACTAGACAGCGTGCAGTTGAACATGCTTTTATTGCTTCTCAAAGAAAGGGTGGTAACAGCAATGCAGCCACTTCTTATGGTTCTGCTGCGAGTGGAAAAAATTATGTTTCTAATGCTTTTGCTGGCAGCAATTCTTCTGGAAATTCTGGTGATAAGGGCAAAAAGAAGATGCGTTGCCATTATTGTAAAGCCAATGATCACTTGATCAAGTCATGTCCTAAGTTGAAGGCCAAAGAGGCTAAGAAGAAAGAGGGTGGTTCCATTGCAAATGCTGGTTCCACTACAAATGCAGCCATTGTTGAGTCTTCTGTGAAAGGAGACTGTGTTGCTGATGTTGATGCAGACTGGGCTTTTAGCGCAGAGTGCACTTACAATCTTGCTGTCCATGATGCATGCTTGTCAGTTGCTGCAGATTCACATGTGTGGTATTTTGACAGTGGTGCTACAAAGCACATTACCTCACATCGTGAATTGTTTACCTCTCTCGAGTTTGTCCCTCATGAAGCACCTGTCAAACATGTTTGTGAAGGCTGTATTTTGGGTAAGATGTAGCGTTCTAAATTTCCAAAGGATGGTTCAGTTCGGGACACATGCAGGTTGCAGCTTGTGCGTAGTGATGTTTGTGGGCCCATGCAAACTCCGTCCTTGGGAAATTACCTGTACTTCATGACTTTCATTGACGATTACTCCAGGCATGCATGGGTATTTCCGCTTAAAGAGAAGTCCAAAGTTTTTATGTGCTTCAAACAATTTCTGGCTATGGCTGAAAATGTCTCGAAATGTACTATGGGCACCCTCCGTTCCGATCGAGGGGGGGAGTACATGTCTCATGAATTTAATGCATTTCTGGATAGTCATGGGATAAAACACCAATGTATAGTTCCTTATACACCTCAACAAAATGGTGTTGCTGAGAGGAGAAACAGGTCACTGATGGAAATGGCACGATGTATGGTCAAAAGTCAAGCTTTGCCGCATTCTTTTTGGCTTGAGGCCATCATGTGTGCCACTTATGTACTTAACAGGTGTCCTATGAAATCTTTGCAGTCTATTACTCCATATGAAGCATGGCATGATAGAAAGCCTTCTATTGGGCACATGAGTGTTTTTGGCTGTTTGGCATATGCTTTGGTGCCACAAGTGTAGCGCAGAAAATTGGATGATAAGGCTGTCAAATGTATTTTTGTTGGTTATAGTGCTGAAAGCAAAGGTTACAGGTTGTATTATCCGCAAACAAAAAGTATTCTGGTTTCTCGAGATGTAGTGTTTGTGGAAGATTCTATTCAGCCCTTGATGTCATGTACTAGAGACAGTAATGTAAGCTCACAGGACATTTATGACACTTTGTTGCCTCTTTTTAGTGGTGGAAATACGAATGTAAGTTCCAATGAGGCAAATGTACAGCCTATGGGGATTTCTAAAAATGTTTTAGATCAGCCTATTACTAATGCAGATGTTCAAGATGTACTTGATGAGGAAAGGGCTGAAATGAGCAGGCTAGAGGTATGCCAAAATGGCTGGTGCACACTTTGCGTGACAGTAAATTGGATGCACCTTTGTCTAGTCATACTCGTTCAGGCTCTCGCCATGCATCTTATGCATTAGATTGTTATGCTTTGGCTGTGTCTAGCACATGATGTCGAGGAGCCTCTGTCTGTTGATGAAGCACAGAATTCAGAAAATTGGATGGCTGCCATGCAATTAGGATATGATGCACTTATAGAAAATGAAACATGGACTTTATGTGATTTGCCGCCTGGCAAAAAGGCCATTGGTACGAAGTGGGTTTAAAAGTTGAAACGCAAGCCGGATGGTGAGATCGATCACCATAAGGCTCGACTTGTTGCAAAAGGTTATGCACAACAAAAAGGCATAGATTATGAAGACACTTTTGCTCCCACTTGTCGTATGACTACTGTACATTTTCTATGTGCATTGGCAGCTCATTTTGGTTGGGATGTACATCAATCAGACATTGTTACTGCTTTCTTGAATGGTGACATATTTGAGGAAGTTTATGTAACGCAGCCTCATGGTTTTGTCATAAAAGGACAAGAGGACAAAGTGTGCAGATGTAAGAAGGCTTTGTATGGGTTGAAGCAATCTCCTCGTGCTTGGTATGAGAAAGCTGACACTCATTTGGTTAAACGAGGCTTTCGTAACAGTCCAACAGAAAGCACATTGTATGTAAAGTGTGAGGGTGATGTACTTCTCATTGTGGTTCTTTATGTTGATGATTTGATGATCACTGGACCAAATGAGAAACATATTGCTGAATTTAAGGCTGATTTGAATGCTAGTTTCAAGATGAAAGATTTGGGGCTGTTGCATCATTACTTGGGTATACAGTTTAAGCAGTGTGATAGTGGTATTGCCTTGTGTCAGAAAAGTTACATAGAGACATTGCTATGTAAGTTTGGACTTGAGGATTGCAAACCTATTGACACTCCCATGGAAACAGGTTTGAAGTTGAGTCTACGTGATGCTGGCGATCCTGCTGATGCCACTCTTTACCAAACTGCTGTTCACTACCTCATTTATGTGTGCAACACGAGGCCGGATATTCAGTTTTCAGTCTGACAGGTCAGCAAATTTATGCATAGCTCAGGGTCTAAGCATTGGCAGGATGTCAAAAGGATTTTCCGCTACCTTAGTGGCACTTTACATCTCGGCTTGTTTTATCCCAAGGGGGGATCATTTTCGCCATACTTACATGCTTTTTCGGACTCAGATTGGGCTGGTTGTTTTGACACACGAGTGTCCACAAGTGGTTTTTGTTTCATGCTTGGCAGTTCATGTATATCATGGTTGAGCAAGGAGCAACCTACTGTGGCCACTTCGAGTTGTGAGGCTGAGTACAGGGCAGTCTTCACAGCTACGGTTGACTGTGTATGGCTCAGACGCCTTATGGCCGATTTGGGTGTTGGACAGGAAACTGCCAATACTATCTACACTGACAGTCAGAGAGCATTGGCAGTTGCGAGGAACCCAGTTTTTCATGCTCGCACAAAGCAGATTGAGGTGCATTACCACTATGTCAGGGAGAGGCTCTCAGCAGGAGAGATCAGCTTGGCTTATCTGCCAACACATGACAACCTTGCAGATCTTTTCACAAAGGCATTTTCTAGTGAGAAGCTTGAAGCTTTCCGCAAAGCTTTGGGATTACTCCCCTTTATGGACTGATACTGTCCTCAAGGCATGGCACTTCCCTTTACTCATGTGCCAGCTCTTGTTCACCGCATCACTCTAGGGGGGATTTGTTACCATATACATGTGGTAGTGATGTGTGTGAACACACTAGGACCGCCGGGGTATTTTTTCCCTCTTTAGGAGGTTTTTTCCCTCGTGCATTGTATATACGCCCATCACTCTAGGGCTATCTATCTTTCTATTGCATACTAAGTAACACACTCTCTATTGTGTGCCTTGTGCTTCCTTTGTCTTCTCCAAGTTGTGTGCGTTTCTCTGCAACCATAATTCCAACATCTTCTTCTTGTGCATTGGCCTCTTTGTTGCCAATCTTAGACACAATAAAGATGGATGTTGATGTATTCGAGCTTGTAGAACTGATCCTCTTTGTGGTGTGGACTTTATGATGGATTTGGTTTCAAGGTCCACTGTTGTTTGGCTTTTCCACAATAGGTAGCCAAAGTTGAAGCACTATGTGAGCTACGTATGGTTGTTGTGGATAGCTCGCTTGCTGATTTTTCATTGCTTGTCGTTGTAGGCCAGTTTTTAACTTGCCATTTTTTGATGGAGCTTTGTTGCTCGTGATAAGCATGTTGTGATTTACAACTTTTTCTCCAAGTCGTTGATGATTGATTTGGGTAGCCATTTCCTTATTGCTAATGTACAAGAAATATATAGAAGAAGTCAATGATGATGGTCTCTAGATTAGAGTCTTAAAACCTGGATGACAAAGGGAAAAAACCCGGTGGAAAAAAAATGTCTTTGGTATACGCTCTTATTGGAGTTGTTCATTTGTACTTGAAGTATCTGTCATGCAAGGTGAGTGCTTGGGAGAAACAAAGGAAGAGTGCCTAATGCAAGTGCCAATTATGGGACACTCTATATGCATTCGAGAAATTTGTCAAACAAAAGCATGTAGTGTAAGAGATGGAGTTGATGGATACTTCAAGGAACAAATATAGCACATGTGGCATCAAAGGACGTCTTAATAGCTTCCGCGTTTCTAAGGAGGGTTTTGATGTAGAAGCTTGTCCACTCATACCTCATTGTGCTAAGTGCACTTGTCTTTTGGACTTCCTCCTTCACTTCAACACTATACTACAACAACTTTGACTCTTATGTCCACCTATACTAGCATGAGCAACACAACATAAATACGCTCAACTCTTCCAGCTTGAGTATCTTGGGTAAGGTATAACTTTGGTACCCATACTTTTCACGTTGCTCGCCTGAAAGGTCTTTTATTTTGCCTTTTGTTGTTGTTCTTTCGTTTGCATGACTTGTTTGTATTCCGTTGATAGCTTTGCTTGCTCCTTGTAGAACTTATTTCTTGAGGCGAGTAGACCCAAGCTGTTACTTTAGGTTTTTTGGACCAAACATTAGCATTTCCTTGGGAGTATCCTTGAGCAATGATGGACTCATTTGATGCTACCCCCCCTGTCACTTTTTGTTATTGATGTCAAACTTGTGCTTCATATATCCAAACTGGGTCTTTGACTTGGATGTCCTCTTTGGATACTAACACTTGGTTGATTCCCTTCGGCTTCTTCTTGATGCTTTTTTGTGATGGAAACTTTGGCTGATAAACTATTTGCTTCAGTTTCCATTGCATTGTTGATGGTTTGGCTCTTGATGTAGAGGCTACACGAGAAGTTTGATGGAGGCTCGTTGAAGGTAAAGTCGTCTTGCAAGGTTGATATACTTCAATGTTTACCTTTGCTCTTTTTTTGTGATGGTTGACGATTTCTTCTTAATTTGCATGGATTTGAGAAGCTTCATGGAGTCTTACTATTGTCGTTGCTGAAGCTTTTGATTGTTGTTGAAAGAAGATGTTCCTCTAGCTTTCTGTTAGGACTAGACTCTTTTTGATGTGATGGGATTCAATTATGTGGAAAGTATCCTTGGACGCCCCAGTACTCAACTTGAGTACCATGCCAAAGCTAGGAATTGCCATTTTGGAACTTGTGTACACTATGTTCTCAAGGTTGTTGATTGATGGCTTTCCCATTATTATCCATGTTCCATAAGACATTAGATTCTTTGTTGCTTTTGGATCTATCACAGCTGAAGATGTGATTTTGAGTCCTGTTTCTTCGCATATGAAGAATTTGATCGTTGTAGGAGACAACATATTTTCTTCCTTATCCTTGTTCTTGTCTTGATCTTGCATTTGTTGAACATTTGACATTGAACTTGAAGACTTCACTCCATTATCTTTTTCCTTTTGCACTTTTTTTGGAGTCGCCTTCTTTGAAACAGCTTTTGTTGATTCTTCGGGTATGTCAATTATGACATATTCTTGTGGTTTCTCTACATCCTTTGTTTGGATTTGGCTTCATGCTCCATGACGTAGCCATCTGTATCACCTTTTTTAATTTCACACTCACAAATTTTGTTATCTTTCTTCAACACCTTTAATATAAATAAGGAAGTATATCATAGCCATCTTCATCGCAAAATTTGGTGTTGGTTGCCTCATTTACACAAACATCAAGAGTCGCCAGTATTTGATCTCATCCAGAAGGTTCAAATAACTCCTCTGGAAATGGTTTCTTAATGTGAACTTCATCTTCTATTAACGATCTAGGATGCAAACTTCTTTTCTAAGACTCCCATATTCTGTGCTCCGCACATCCAACTATGCACTTTGCTTTGTAACCAAGCAGGTACCTTGTTTTCTTATTTAGTTGTGGATTGTAATTCCTCCTCTGGGGTTCTCTCCACATCTCTATAACTATGATCTTTAACACTAATTTTTGTAGTGATCTCTTTGTGTCTCAAGTAGATATAGTCATAGCCGCAATCTTGTACCATTTTGAGTTGACGCATGACCCATGAATGGTCTGCCCAGTATGATACCAAAGTTGGTGTTCTTGTCAAAATTCATTATGGCAAAGGTGTGCTCATACTCAATTTCACACGAGGATACAATGATTTGTTCTAATATTTTAATCGGTTCTCCATGTATCCAACTTCTGACTGCAGTTTCAATCGAATTTTTCTAAGAGCAGGCTTTTCCCATTTTTCCCACATTTCTTTGGTTGCAATGGCGATTCTTGCTCCAATATCTAATATAGAAACTGTCTTTACTCCTTTGTACTCAAGTGGTAAGGTGGTGTTTCCTCCTTCTCCTTCACAGTAGTCACAAACCCTATTTACTAGTACCGGCTTTGTCTGTGGTTTCTTAGGCGAGGTGTCATCCATCTTTTCATATGCAAGTTGGTCATGTGAAGGGATTTTCAAACCCATCTTTTTTAGGTGTTTGTCCATTTGGCCGCATAGATGCAGTCTAATTTTCAGTAGATCTGAGAGATAAAGTGTACATTGTGTAGGAGAAGACATCAATCCGTGCAAGCTCTTGGTATCCATCATTTTTGGTGTGGCTTTCCATTGAGAAGGTACCATTTTAACCTCCAATTTTGTTTTGAGTTCTCCTATGAAAAATGGCAAAGTCTATAGAGAGTGTGGTTTACTCTCTTCATATGCTATAGACCCGACATCCCCATATAAAGATGTTATATCCCTTGGAAAAAAATCGTGATCCATGTTTATTTTAGGGATAGGTGCTGACTGTAAGGTAGCACTACCATATTTTGGTTTCTAATTGATTCCCATAAGGATTGTGGACACGGTCCTTCTACCTCCAAAATAGGAATCACTACTTTGTAAGCCCACCCCATCTCTGATATTGGCTACTTTCCTTGTATCTAAAGGTGCCTCAACTCCTGGATCTTCTTGGTCTCTGTTTACAATACCATGAATTTTTAATTCTTGGATTTTTTTTACAGATTAGCACCTCCATTTTTGGAGCATCTGGAACATGTGTTTCCATAAGAGCTTGGGCCATATGCATGAGATCCTTGCACATTTGCAACCTCTCTTTTTCATACCCTAGATGAGGATACTTCAATCATCTATGATCTTGGGTTTGATTGGGCTTTAGCTTAGATTCATAGGCCTCCAAAATTGCATCTAAGGGTTCAAAGACTTTGTCGACCAAGACTGAACCTTAGGTCCCTTTGCATTTTCTTGCTTTCTTGCTCATGTTTAAGTTGTTCTTTTGTTTGATGCAATTCAGTTTCCAAGGCAGCTTTCTTCTGCAGCTTCTTTGCTTTCATTTTATTCCGTTTGGCTCTCCACGATTTTCTTTCTGTTCTCACCGATATGTTCTTGATTTCTATTTGAAGAGGCAATGTGGCTTCCTCGGCTGGTTTGTTTTTGGCAGCTTCTTGAGATTGAGTTCGAGTCTCCACCTTTTACAGGAATGGCGGGTTCTACCTTGGATCCTCTTGAAGAAGGCATCACGCTTACAACATTCATTGTTGCTTTCCATTTGTACTCTGGATTCTTAGCACAATGTTGGCATAGATGGTCTCTCCCACAACCGTCACAGAATACAAATAATTCTATTTATGGATCCTTGTTTGGACAACTTCGTGCCCAATGGTCACCTCCACATTCATAGCATGGACCTTCTTGTTTCATAGCTGGTGATTCAGCCAATGGTTGTTCTTGCCTGGTAAGAATGTTCTTCAAGCCATACTCTTGATTGGCTATGAACATGAGTATATCTGCATCCATGGAGTACTGATTTCTTGTAGGATGTGGCACATGTGTTGGCTGAATGTAGTTAATACAACTCTACCATCATTCAGAAGAGGTGGTTGTTGCCCTAGCATTTTTTGCAGTTTTGAATGAATGTTACACCATGGAGTGGGATAATCCCCTCCACAAGTATTGCATCTCCTCAATTGAGGTGGCCGTACATTCAGGTTTTGTTTGTAGCCTTGGTTTATTCTTTTAATCACCCTCTCGACCACTTGATCAAAGATTGGTTCCCAAGGGGTTTGAACATCTCTCTTTGTTGTTGATTCACTCTTCGAAGATCCAAAGAGCGAGGCACTACTAGTCGCATTGTCTGTATCTTCAATCACCTCTCTGTAGGCCTTACAATTGTCAACTAGATATATGGTTTCTTTGGTGACTTGCTCAAACGTCTTGCATCCTTCCAAATGTAGGTCCTTTTTGATAGTTTCATTCCTCAAGCCCTCTACAAAGAGAATTGATAATCTCTCCTCTTGCGGCAACTCTCTCACATGACATCTGTCTATGTATTGTTTAAAGCGAAGTAGAGCTTATTTCACTTTTTCACCCTTTTTTTTGTTGTGCTTAATTTCCCTTTTTGATAACTCCTCTAAAAATTCTTGTAAGAGTTGTGATATGTTGGAAAAATCATCTCTATTTAGTGGTTGGACCCAACTCAATGCCGTTCCTTCCAATGTCAACCCAAATCCTTCATGCTGATATGAAAATATGTAATCTATTCAGCTCTCAAAACTTGTTTGAAGAGTGAAACATGAGCATATGGATCCCTTGATTCATCGTATATTGTCTTGACACATTGAGCCACTTGATATGGTCTTAATTTTTGTGGTCCAGTCACTAATCTAACCAATTCATGGTCCCTTGAAAAGATGTCTCTCATTCTCTCCTCTCGTCTTGGAGAAAATCCCGGTGGAATCCTCTCTGATATATGCTCTGACATTGTTTTTGATGAAAAGTAAGTAGAGATTAGAGTACCCTTGTACGTATATCATTCTAGGTCAACTAGATCGACAATTTTGTACTCTATTTTATACTTATCTACCATCAAAACTTGCACTTCATGTGCATCTATGTACATGAATGCATAGAGGTTCTTATGGGTGGTCAACTCTCTAGCATTGGGTTCTACACATTTATAGAAGATATATTGATCCTTGTTCGTGAATCTATATATGCTCTCATGAGCATAATCTGTAAGCACTCTCATAAATTCATTGGTTTTGATGAATCTCACATTTGGCTTGTTGATCAGAGGATGCCTCTCCTTTAGGTATTCTCCCAATCCCACTATTGAAGGCATTGCAGAGTTTCTTGCATTTTTCATGTCTCTGAGTGGAGTAGAGAACCCTGGTGGTAGATGAATTATCATGGTTAAGACTCACTCAAAACTCTCAAGGTAGTCTCTTACATGCCCACTTTGGCTTACTGCAACTTATCCCTTTTTGCCCTTGATCAAGTCTCTCAAAAGTTAGGAATTTGTGACATTTTGGTCTCTTAAAATTATTCTTGGGGTACCCTAAAAGTTTGGATTTTTCCTATTGCCCGCAAGCTTTCTTCCTGGCTATACCTGACTCAATTTGGAGCTGTGTATCAAAAGTTAGTGCAATTTTAGTGAGCTACACTTGAAGTAGCACTCAAGATAGTCTCAAGAGCAGCACACAAGAACTTTGGTTTGTATCTTGGCCTTCCGAAGGTAATTTTAGCTCAAAATTGAGATTTGGGATGTCCTCAAGCATGTTTAAAAGATCACCAAGTCAGATACCCCCACTATGCTGAGGTACACGGATCGTGATCCATGTTCCTTTGTCAATTTGTTTTCTCCAAATTTTGACAGTATGTAGACAAGGTCACATGCAAGATTTGTATCAATTTTTATCAATCTCTAAGGTTGAGGTACATGGATCGCGATCCATGTTCAACCACATTTGGACTTGATCTCTTGGCAGCTTGTTGCACTCTATGTCCACAAACTAAATCTTAGATCTTTTTGGATTGGATTGACTTGTTTTGACAGGTCAAATAGCCAACACTATGTTTGCACAACGGTTTCTAGTCCGTCACCTGTTTTCTCCCTTTTGACCCAAATTTGCTCAATTTTTTTTCAAAATTGGACTTGGAGATATCTTTCCTTATGTATACATTAATATCTAGAAAGTTTTAGGTCAAACTATCACTATGGGTAGAAGGATTGCGATCCATGTTCAGAGTCAAAATTGACTTCTCTTGGTACCATCAAATTCAACATGATTAGTAGGTCCTATGGTATCAATTTTTTGAAAATGACCTCTAGATTGAAAGTCAGGTTAATTTTGACACTTTGTCAGAGTACTTGGTAATTTTGAGCTTTTGATCTAGTTTTTGGTATCCAAATTAAGTTTTGAAAAGACCACTAGACTCCTTATGATGGGTTCTAACTATGGTGTAAATATGTTATCAGCCTGTGAGACAGAGGAACATGGATCGCGATCCATGTACCTCTATGTCAGATTGCACTGAAATTTTGGCACACAACTTTCCCTTGGTCCATTGATCCCTGCTATATGGTTTTTATGTGATTTGGATCACTTTAGGTCAAGCAAAAGTCAATCCCTAATTCTGTTTGAGGGTAATTGCCTTGAAGTGTTTTTTTCTCTTTTAACCTAGTTTTTATTTATTTTTGACAAAAGTCCTCTGTTCACGATGGTCTCTACTATAGGGTGATGAAGTTTCTGTCCAAAAGTTCTTCAAGGATACATGAATCGCGATCCATGTTCCACCACTTTTGGATATGAATTTTTGGTGTGTTGATAGCTTATGATGTTTGTAGCTTGCTCATCAAGAAATGTTTGAATTTGGATAAGTTTTTCCAACCAAAAGTGAATTCTACAATCTGCTATGATAATTTTAAGAATGTTCTAGTTTTGGCTCTTTTGACAACTTTTTGCAACTTTTTGCATATAGTTCTTTTGAAAAAAGTTGTTGCAAATGATACCAGCTACCTACTACTCAAATCTCACCCAAAATATTTTGATGAGGTACATAGATCGCGATCCATGTTCCATCGCATATGAACACCAAATTTGGTATGTTGATTACCTACAGTGTCAGTAGTCTACTCCACTACTTCTTTTTGGATATGGACAACTTTTTCCTAGTCAAAAGTAAGTTTTTATGTCTGCCATGTAGTTTTTGGCTGGAGACAACACAACCAAATCAGTCAAAGACTGGGATGCCTGAGACCAGGTTGGCTATAGTACAAGGGTTGATGGAAGAGTTGGGAAGTGCTAAAGGAGCTGGAAGCACTGAACGAAAGAAATGGTATTGTGAAGATAATACCATTTCTTCAAGTTCCGACGACAACTCTGAGCATGAGAAAGAGGAAATTCATGTCAAGATTTGTGACAAAATTCAAAAACCACTGTGGAGTTACATGACATTAGAAGAACTCTACCTGAAGCAGTGAAATTCATCAGGCAGCGAATGAAGGCTAAGGCGGAGGCCAGATCAGTCGATGTGATAGCTGTCAGAGATGATGAAGTGCCATTGATTAGGTGGACTAGAAATAGAAACAATGGAAACCACTCTCAAGCGTTATACTAGATGGAGGACGGGGTATATATTTGGGAGTACATCCTAACAAAGGATGGGAATTACTAACCTGAAACCAACACCTTTCAAAGTCGAAATGGCGGATCATCGAGTGGTACAGGCAATTGGAATGGTAGAGAATATGCAAATACGAGTGGGAAAAGCAAAGCTCAAAGCCAGTTTCCTAGTACTGGATGTGCAAGGAGCTTATGGGATGCTACTGGGATGCCCATGGTTGCGAACGACACAGGCTGTTCATGACTGTGCTAATCAGATTTTGATAATATAGGGGGCTGGTAGTAGAATCCAGATCCAGACAAATAACACCAGAAGTTGGAGAAAGGAACTGAGACCCAAGGAGCTCTACTAGAAGTACAAGGTGAAGAAAATTGAGAAAATGTTGGCAGCTATGAATATTTTTCCATTAACAGAGATAGATCTCAATGCAGTCTTAATAAACAAAGATGAAGCTGAAAAACAAAATAAAAAATTTCCAAAACAGTTCACTGAACTGGATTCAGGAGAACGTCCAGTGAGATTAATTGGAAGACCAGAAGAACTGGTTGAGTTTAGCACACCAACAGAACCAGTATGCTCTGGAGTAGCTACTGGAAATCAGAATGGTAATTCAGAGCTCAGAGGATCGTCCTGGGATTATGCTGAGGAGTCAACCAAGAGAAAGGGTGGAGGGCCTAACTGGTTGCTTCTAGATTATCAGAAGATAGAGGAATCAAATTTAGGGTTTGAAGAAAACCCTAGAATGATAAAGGTAAATAAACATCGGAATCCTACGATGAAAGATAAGGCATGACATATGTTCCAACACTATACATATGTGTTTGCATGGGAGCATACTGATATGAAAGGGGTGGATCCAAAGGTCTGTCAACACAGAATACCACTGAAAATCGATGCCAAGCCAGTACGACTGCAGCGCTATCGAATGAATCCGAATTATGCAAAGAAGGTCAAAGAGGGGATTGACAACCTTCTAAAAGCTGGGTTCATTACTGAAGTAGCCAGTAGTGATTGGTTGTTTCCTATTGTGGTTGTGCCTAAGGAGAATGGGAAGCTGAGAGTATGTGTAGATTATAGGAAACTAACGCTCAAATCATTAAGGATCCATTCCCATTACCCTTCACAGATATGTTACTTGATGAGATTGCAGGATATGAGATGTATAGCTTTATGGATGGATATAGTGGCTATAACCAGTCACAAATTTCTCCTGAGGATCAAGAAAAGACCACTTTCATCACTGAGTGGGGAGCATTTATGTATCTGGTAATGCCATTTGGCCTTTGCAATGCACCGAAAACTTTTCAAAGATGTATGATGGAAATATTTAGTGAATTTCTTCATCAATTCCTCGCCATATTCATGGATGACTTCATTGTATATTCCACAGAGGAAAAGCATTTACTATTTCTGGAGATGGTTTTTAAGCGCTGTCAGGAGAAGCGGATTTATCTAAATCCATTCAAATCTATTTTCTTAGTCTTGAAAGGACAGCTACGGGGACATGTCGTGTCTAGAAATGGCCAACGACAAGATCCAGTGTGTCCAACAGGCCAATGCACCTAGGAATGCATCAAAATTAAGTTCTTTTCTAAGATATATTAATTTTTACAAAAAGTTTGTGCATAAGTTTGCTTCTCAAGCATTACCATTGCATGAGCTTACAAAGAAAACCAGCAAGTTCATTTGTACTGCTGATTGTGAGGAAAGTTTTTGGAACTTAAAGAGTGCCATCATCAGTAAACCAGTTCTTCGCCAACCGAATTGGGACGTCATCTTTCATGTACATGTGGATGCTTTGGGATTGGCAATGGGAGCGATACTAGCTCAGCCAGATGGAAGAACCGATTTTCTTGTATACTTGGCTAGTCGCAGATTCAGCCAGGCTAAACAAGGATATACAACTACTGAAAGAGAGGCTTTAGGGATGGTTTTCAAAGCTACAAAATTCGGGCATTATTTGCTAGGAAAAATGTTTCATTTCTATGTGGATCATCAAGCCTTATTGTTCCTGATTAATAAAGTTATTATTCAAGGTAGGCTAATAAGGTGGATGATGTTCCTTATGGAATTTGAATTTTGAATTTTCCATAAACCTGGCAAAAACCATTGTGGTGCTGATTTTCCCTCTAGGAGTATGGAGGGCTACTCTGAAGCATCTTTGAGAGACAAACGAGTGGATGCTGAATTATTTCGGCTAGAAGCGACGGAATCAATTGATCCTAAATTATATGAAGTATATCAGTTTCTTTCACAGGGTGGATTCCAAGATGACTGGAAACAGAACCAGAAGAAGGCTCTGGTTATTAAAAGTTTAAAGTTTACCATTATTGGTGGCTCACTCTACAGATTGGGTGTCGATGGGATTCTTCGTCAATGTGTGCCTACGGAGGGTAGACTGCAAGTTATTTCAGAAGCACATTATGGGGAATCTGGTGGACACTTTTCTACTCATATTACTTTCAAGAAGATTCTGCAGGCTAGGTTATGTGGCAGACATTGATGTCTAATGTTAGAAGCTTTTGCAAAACCTGTGACATATGCCAAAGAATGGGTAGAATTATAGAAGCAGACATGACTCCTTTAACACCAGTACATCCACTGGGTTTTTTCATGAAATGGGGTTTGGATTTTATGGGACCTTTCAAGAAGGTTACTCCTAGGAAGACTAGGTATATATTGATGGCTACCTGTTATGTAACCAAGTGGGTAGAAGCTAAGGCTGTTTCTGACAATACAACAAAATCTGCTTCAAGGTTTTTATTTGAGAATATTGTATGCCGCTATGGATGTGCTGTGGAGATTGTGTCAGACCAAGGGACACACTTCATAAATGACACTATGGATATCCTCATGGACATGCTTTCAATCAAGCATTGGAAATCCACACCATATTATCCTAGATGCAATGGGTAGGCCAAAAGCAGCAACAAGACCATTAAGACTATCCTCACCAAGATTGTGCAGAAAAAGCCACAAAGTGGGACTCGAAGCTTCAGACTGCTCTATGGGCATATAGAACAGCGTATAAGGTCACTACGAGGTTAAAACCATTCACAATGGTGTCACTGAAGCTGTTATCCCTATGGAATTTGTTATACCCAGTCTCAGAATGGTTGTAGAGTATGGTTTAGATTTTAATCACAATCTAAATAACAGACTGGAAGAGCTAACCCAGTTCGATGAGCTGAGATAGAGGGCTATGTTGGAACAAGAAATTGTTCAACAAAGAAGGAAACACTGGCATGAAAAAAGAATTAAGGTTTGAGAGTTTCAGAAAGGTGATTTGGTTCTATTATATCAGTCCAAATTAGGCCCTAAGAAACCAAACTTTAAGATAGCCTGAGCAGGACCATTTGAAGTTGATTGGGTGTTCTCAAATGGCACGATAATGCGGAAAGATCTGTCTGGATTATTGTTGCCAGGGGTATATAATGGAGCTAAAATCAAGCTCTATTATTCAGAAGCCAGGGAAACGGGCATTGATGGTATGGGAGTTGAAGACCAGGCAAATCCGAAATCAGCTATTTTAGGCCTTTTTCATGTACAACCAGTTCCAGAAACAATCAAAAAGCCAGAACAACACCAGTGTGATAAAACCCTGTCCAGACCAGAACCAGAAAAGTATGGACACCAATATCAGTTTTTGGGGAACCAACGGTCAGATGGAATATCAAATGTATCATTTCAAAGACGAGCAAAATTCTTGTCCAATGCATCCTGCCACGTCACTTGCAGTGCACATAACTCTAGGAGCGGTAAGTGGTGGAGCTTTTATGGTGCGAACGTGTATAACAGTAAGAAGAGTAAGCGTTTTTTCTCGCCAATCTCCTGGGTGACGCTTACCTTCTGTTGTCCACTCCCCATCGCCGAGCTCTGAAGCTTCCTCACTGCAGCCTCAAACTTCTTCTTCTGAGGAGATTGTGGAATGTCGATTATCCTTGCCAACCACACCTGGATAGTGGTTCGACGAATCAAGTAAGCCATATTCTTCTTCGTCTACTACTTCATCGTCCTCAAGGTATATGGGTAGGAAGAAAATGTTAGAGAAGATGCAAGAGACTATCGACAAAACCCAATCCCTTATTACTACTGCCAAAGAAACTTCCACTCATTCCACATAGTAAGTTCAGTGTTATGTGTTTACTAAGCAAGCCCAGGCTTTACTCCAACTATGGGATTTGCGTGTGGTTCTGCAAGCCACAAGGATTGAGTTTGACATAGCCATCATAAGGCAAGTCCTGGATTCTTTTAATGCTGAAGAAGGAAGTGCCATGGTCTATGGTAGAAAAGTGACAGTTACACCAGAGAACATTGCTTCTGCTTTCCAAATGACAAATGAGCCAAAGCCATCTGTGGAAACCGCAAAGTAGATCAGTGCAGCTTTAAAGGAAGATGACACTGCCAAATGGAGACAAAAAGCCAGTGTGCAAGGGATTTCAGTAGCAACTCTGGATGTTCCTGCTGCTTACCGATTTGTGGATGAAGATGTGAGCCTAAAAAATAATCCGACATATGTGTCAGAGAAACTCTTTGCTATGATTTTAACAAAGAGATTGGATTCTAAAGTCGATATCAAACTCTATCATATATTGTTGCATAATGTACTTCAACAAACTGCCAAGTTGAAGTCTCAAAGTGTATTCAAGGCTTGGTATGTTTGGCGGTTTCTGTACTGGGCGACTTCTTCAGACGTCCATGATCAGGTAAGAATGTCTTGGAGCCATAAGCCATTCCCAGTATCCCATAATGTGGAATTATCATCTGTTGAAGAAGCCCCAGAAAGCCAATCAGTTCCTAGTGGACAAAAGAGAAAGGCCATACAAGAGGAAGCTGGCAGTTCAAAGAGGCCAAGGATGACACTTACCAAAAGCACGGCTCTCTTGAAGCAACTAGTGATAGCCGTTTTTCGGCGCTCCGTAATTGTCATAGTGAGTTACCCCACCCTACCAAAATCACCTAAACACTGTGGCTATTCTTACCTTTTCATTGTACATAGGCGTGTGTGAGTTAGCTAGCTAGTCACTGGGCTAGTTGAGCCAAAAAAATAAATAAAATAAATAAAATAAAATATATTATGGCCCATTTGTGTGTAAATATTGCATTGTATATATGGCCTAAATATAGGGATTTTTATATTTATTTTGGTATTTTATTTAAATATTTATACTTAGGTGTGTGTTTTATTAAACATGTGTATGCTTTCTTTCATCCTCTTACACCATAAGTATATATTTTGCCAATGTGTACATACTCTAACCTCATATTGTTCTTTTATACAAATCAGCCCCACATTTTTACCCTCACCCTCGTAAAAACAAAAATTTGATTTCTACTCTCTTAGTCACGTTTATTATATTATTTACTTGCATACTTTTTCCTCTTTCACCCAAAATAATACAAAGAGGGACCATATCATACGATTTCAATATATTTCCATATCCATAATTTCTCCATATTATTTTTATTATTTTTACTCATTATTCTAACACCATGTGCTCATTGAGCTAAAATCCTTGAATAGTCCCTACACTAGTCCCACCATGTATATATTGCTTGCATGTGTAAAGGGCAACTTGGATGCTTTGTATTATGATATGACAAAAGAGGGGCTCACTATTGGATGCATTGTACAAATTCAACAAAGGAGGGGGCCACTAAAAGACTTTTGCAGGCATAAAAAACAGGCTTTTTGGTGAGATTTTTGGCACACATCTCCACTCCGAATTTGAAGCGGTGGTCAAAAGAGAAAAGGTGGACCAAGAGTTGAATAATCACCTTAAACATTTTGGTGATTTTTGGAGCAACCACCAGTGAGCTATGATTTTTTGAGTGGACCCCAGTTTGCCCACTTTTCTCACAAGTAGCCCATAGTCTTCTCTCACCTCTTTCCACACTTCTACACACACACACACACACAAACACACATTCCTCTCAATCCCTCACTCAAACCTGCACCTTCAATGGTTTCTCTCACCTTCTTCACCATTAATCTCCCCTCTTACTCCCAGAGCTCTCATATGAGCTCTGCATGTACATACACCATCTCTATGCCTCTCTCTATTATCTCCAAAGTACAATTCCATCTTACCCCTTATATATACATAAATTCAACATGTGTACCATGCTTCACCTCTGCAAATCAAGAGATATCATCAACAGAATTAACATTTTCATCGCGATAATCAACATTGGCGGCGGTGGCATAAAGAAGAGAAGACGAAGAAGAAGATCAATAGTCATTTTGAGAACCTACACAAATAAGTCCAAAACTATTTCAAGCTTCAGGATCACAAGGATTTGCTCACTTCATTCAACCATCTTACTTCAACCATCCACCCCATTCTACGCATTGGAAATATATCATTAACTTTCTAGTGATTACTAACACTAACCACTAACATACTAACACAAAATAGCATTGACCTAACCATAAAAGACACCTCACCTCAAGACATGTACATAGTAACTCTCTCTCTCTCTCTCTCTCTCCTTACTTAAAACTTTACTTTCACCTTATCTACCATCAATAATGCTCTTTTTTGAGCCCACATCCATGACTCAAGTAGACAAAGAAGGCCCGCAATGTTTTGATATTCAAAAAAATCATAATCCTGATTTGTTAGCTTGTAAATTAGGATTTCTAATAATCTTAATGAGGGGTCTCCAACCTATAAATAGGCCCCTCTCCTTCTTGTAAAACAACCTCCAATATCTCACATAGCACCCCAACACTCTATGCGTGAGGAGAGACTTAGGTGTAGCAACCACTTGTGAGCTTCACTCTTGGTGTGAGAGAAGCTTTTAAGCTACACATTGCAAGTGAGAGAGCGTGAGTTCCACAAATCTCAAAACCACTATTGTATATGCTCCTTCATCATCAATAAATTGAGGTTTGGTGCATCAAAGGCGTGATTCGACATTCAAATCTTCGTCCTTTCATTTGTGCAATACGGTTTGGTGAATTCAAGGTGACTTGTGTATTTTGAGTTTCTATCGGTTGATCGTGTTTTTAGAAAGTTTTTAGTGTGTTTTCATTGCCAATTTTGTGTTCATTGTAAGAGGGTATTGTGGTGAGAGGTCTCCCACACCCTAAGACAGTGTGTGTGCTTTGGCAATGTTTAGCAATCACTAAGCATTGAGTGAGTTTTGTACAAGCTCTACGATAGCATCATAACGAACCATCTCCATTTGCAAGTCACAAATAAGGTATTAGGCAAGATCCATTCCTCTCTCTCTTCCCTTTGCTCTAGCTCTCTATGGTCCATTTTGTGTGTGTCTTGGTGTGAGGTTTCTTGTGTGTGTTGTGCAAAACCCTCCATAGCCTCCAGGGTCACTTTTCAATAGTGCTCGAGGACGGGCACTA
The DNA here is from genome assembly GCF_014529385.1 of Adiantum capillus-veneris. Taxonomy (NCBI): domain Eukaryota; kingdom Viridiplantae; phylum Streptophyta; class Polypodiopsida; order Polypodiales; family Pteridaceae; genus Adiantum; species Adiantum capillus-veneris. Next base: position 20,520,614 of record NC_140949.1, on the reverse strand, counting down.
AAATAGGAAGGGGGAAAAATATTATAATTGAGTCAAGATCAGTTAAAAGAAGCTGCTAAAGACTGAAGACGTACGGATGCACATCGAGGATGAATACGGAGAAGCACTAAAGATTGGAATTACACATTTTCCACGTTTTTTCAAAATGGTCATGTATTGTAAATTCCCGATTAATTTCAAGCCATTGTAATATTTCTAATGTGTTACGGGCTCAATGGGAGCTCCAAGTTGTAAAGAATATGTCACTTAGTGTGCCTAGGTTACAGATTCAGTAAGTGGTGAGCCTTAAAGGCCTTGGGTGGCCGGACATTGCACATTCATAACCTAGGTATATAAGGCAATGTGTAAAAGAAATTAGGGTTCTCAAGCTCATTTTTTGAGAACACTCTTTGGTGAGAGCTCTTGAGGTGTGTGGCTATGGAGGTGTGCTGCTCAATAGATCTTTGTGTGTGTGCTTGCGATTAGTATGTTGCATGATAGGATTAGTGTTGTGTGCATCTTGTGTTTGGGTTGATTAGAGGTAAAGAGAAGTGGATATGGAGATTGCCCTTCATTGTGGCTTAGCTCCTCCATAGGCCGAGAAGCTCACCTCATAGAGTTAACCATTTGTGTTGCCACTATTAGCTCACTAACCGTGTGAGTGTTTCCATGCGCTAGCCAGGTAGCTCATCCTTCCAGATTGATAATTTTGTTGGTCATTGGAGCTATGGTAACAATGGGAACCCCAACAAGAATAGAACAAAACTAAGACCCCTTTCTTGAAGATTTTTGTGATTAGATGGGAATCAAAAAACTATTTTTGTTTCCATTTTGGCATAGATGTGAGCTACAGCAGTTAGCCTTTGCTCATCTAGCTTTTCTAAATCTTCAAGTCTTTCTGAAAATTCATGGCCAGTCCACTCAAGAACCTTAGCTACCCTTAGTGTCGGCAATAGAAATTCTATTAGCAATATGGCATCAAGACCATAAACAAGGTTAAAGGGTGTAGCATTTAAAGCCGTTTTGAATAAAACTCGATAGGCCCATAGAGCAACATGGAGATTCATTTACGAGTCTGTCCTTCCTGAACTAACCACTTTATTCAATACCGAGCTAAGAATCTTATTTGTATGCTCAACTTGTCCGTTTGCTTGTGGGTGATAGGGGGCTGACTTGTTATGGATGACCATAAATTCATTAAGCAAATACTCAATTACCTCATTGAGAAAATGAGTTCGCCGATCAATGACAATTTCTATTGGCAGTCTATATCTTGTGAACACATACTCGTATAAGAATGCAACAATGGTTCTAGCATCATTCTTCTGAGTTGCTTTAGCCTCGGCTCACTTAGTCAAATAATCCGTAGCTACAATAATATATTGAGCTTGGGTTCTATAAGCAGGTGGTTGTATTGTCCCAACAAAATCTATACCCCATTTTGGGGAAGCTCTAGCTTCCATCATTGGTCTTAAGGGCATGCTATCTACACGTGTTGGCATTTTTGCTCTTTGACAAGCATCACACTTCCAAACATATTCCTTTGCATCTACAAAAAGCATTGTCCACCATATGCCTGCCATTAAGATTTCTCTTGCGGTGGTCTCACTAGAAAAGTGACCTCTAGCTAATCCGGCATGTGCCTATTCTGTAATCGGAATATACTCGTCTTCATTTGCACAAAGATGCAAATGTTGATCCTAACCTCTCCGATACAATTGGTTTCCAATAAGAGCATAGTCTCTTGATTTAGTTTCAATTGCTCTTTGATGGCGTTTACTCATATCCTTAGGAAATGTTCGGCTTAATAAGTAAGTAACTGGATAGTTACTCCACTTAGGAACATGTGACATTTGAAACAATGTTACATGAGGTATGGGTGTCTGTTTTTGACATTGAGGAAAATCCTTTACAAAAGAGCGAACATCACTCCTCATAGTCGGCCAAAATACTCCAAGTCTCAAGATCCTTTGCATAATTTGGTCCTTCGCAAAGTGAAGCCCCACTGTGGTAATATTTTATTGACTTAGGTATTGGTCTTTCTCTTCAGGGTTAATGCATAAGAGTAATATTCCATCTCGATTTCTTTTGTATAACCTACCAGCTAGTAATTGATACATAGCCGATTGCTTGTTTAATCCAATTGTAATAGAAAGTGATATTTGCAAATCCACTTGAGCTATGGTCATCAATGATACCATAATTTTTTACCATCGAGGTATCATTTCCACGGAGAATAAATAGGCATCTGGTAGATCATCGTCTACCCATTTAGGCGATTCTCCTAAAACAATCCTCGACAAATGATCTGCTCTTTGATGTGTAGTGCCCTTTTTTACAACCACAGTGAAATCAAATTCCAGAAGAATGATGAACCATCTCACTATTCTTCTTGTCCTACATGGCTTGTTGACCAAGTACAACAAAGCTTGGTGGTCCACAAAGAAAAAAAACTTTTTGGCTACTAATAGGTAATGTCTATACTTTTTAACGGCATAGATCATTCCTAACCTTCCCTTTCTGTGGTGGTGTAATTCTTTTCTACCATGTTCAACTATTAGCTAGCATAAGAAATAGGAAAATCAATTTTCCCATCTCTTGGTTGAGCTAGTATACCACCGATAGCAAAATTGGAAGCATCTAGATGTATATGGATTATCTTATTCCAATCGGGTGCTCTCTATATTGTAGCTGAGGTGAGAGTTTGCTTAAGCTTCATGAAGGATTCTTCACATGCCTTGGTCCACTCAAAGTGTGTAATCAAGCTATACATGGGTCTTGCAATTATACTGTTCATGTAAATGAACCATCTATAATATCCACAATGTTATATAAAGGCTTGGTTCACTCTCAGATGAGCTACTAGGTATCACTTGGACTACATTTACTACTGTTTTCCCTTTGTTTAAAGGATTTTTAGGACAATCTTCTAGGAGGCATTCATTTTGCCAATGATCATCTACATCACAGTTGTGACATTTTCCTGTTCTTGGCTTAATCATAGGTCTTATCATAGGAGGTATAACACCTTGATTAGCTACATAATATATTGGTGCAAGATCTGGTGGAGCATAAGTCATAGGTTCCTCCATTGGCAGTGGATATGAATTATACCAATCTCCTTCTACCATGACTGTAGATGGACTAGGCTGAGCATAGGGTGTAACAGAAACTAGTGCTTGTTCATCTATGACTCCTTCTGAATACATGTACTTTACATGCACTGCATTATGTCTTGGATATGGAGGTTGTTGACCCAACACAGTTTGAGGTCTTTCCATACCTATTGGTGGTCTTTGCGCTGGTGCCATGTTAGGGTGGTATCTATACATGGGTTGTCCTTGGGGACTCATGGACACGTACTCAACATTCCCATCATACTTTGGTTGGTAGTAGCACTCATTGGTCTCATGGTTGGTCCATTTATCCTTGATTGCATACCATTTTTGTGGCCTAATTGGTTGAGCCTGTTGAGATATCCCTTGTCCTGGTCCCCTCATAGGTGCCTTTTGCATGTTGTTCATCATGTCATTCATCCTTTTGAGCATGTCTTCTATGGCTGAAAGCGGTGCTGTAGCAGCCATCCCCACTTGTGCTGGTTTAGGAGATGCAGTTTTCTCACTTTGGTTATCCTTAAGGACATCTTCTTCATTGAAAATATCACAATTGTCTCCTAAGTCCATCGCATCTGACACACATGCTTCTAGGGTTGTATGCTTCTTGCCATACAGTATAGCATGAAGTTCTTTGTTTAGCAGTCCCTCTAGAAACAATGATACTAATCGTTCTTCTGCAGGTATCTCTAGCTCTCGGCATCTGGCAATGTATTGTTTCATTCGAGTTTCACAATCCCTAATAGACTCACTTTGTTTCTATTTAAAGCTGTAGATTTGAGCTACAGTACTGTGCTTGATTTCCTTTTTGGAACAAGCAGCCATAAATCCTTGAGCTAATGTGTTCAAGTCCATGATCAACCTTGGTGGAATGTTTTGGAACCATATCAATGCTTTTCCTTCTAATGTCATTCCAAACCCCTCGAATTGAGTATGAAAATAGAATATCTGTTCTTCTCTTAGCACTTGCTTAAATCTTGCTAAGTAGTCGTATGGATCCCTAGATCCACTGTATTTTTTGACCCATTTTTGAAAATCAGCTGGTCTGACACATCTATTTGATTCAACTCCCGATCTTCTGGCAGTTGGTCATGCTGCAAGTCCTTCAAACCAGTCTGTTGGAAATAGTGACTAATGTAGCCCTGACTGGCCTTAGTGTCACCCAGTTTTCTGCGTGATGAGGTGGTTTTTGCCTCCTTAACATACTCTCAGGTGATCTCTCACGATGTTCGTCTCTTGGAATGGTTTTTGGTCCTTGACCCAATATTCAATCCCTTATGGAATATCCTTGGTATTTGGTTTGTTCCACCTTCTCAAGAGTCATCATAGCAAATTTGTTGTTATAAATATCCCTAAATAGGTAGGTTGGTAGGTCTGTTGATCCCTTATCCTTGATCTTGAAGATATAGATGATCTTCATGGTGATCAGTTGTCTTGATTTGGTATGCGAAGTCCATAGAAGATCTTTTACATTTCTATCCTCCCAACAATAGACTCCAATCCTAGGATTATCCGTACTAAGCCGTTTCAAAGGCTTCAAGTCTACTTGATCGTATCCCTTGAATTCTAAAGTTGGTGGTCCTTCTTTTGCTGACATATTTGGGATTATTGTGTTTACTTCTAAACCCCATTTGTCTATCACGTAAGAGTCTTCGACTTGTAAATACTGAGTTTCGTTTTTGTCCATGTACATTTTTCCTCGTTTGTTTGCCCTGATTTCCTCTTCGAACTCAATACCATGGTCATCAATGCGAATAGCATACTCCTCGTTAGGATCCAGGTAAACCTGAGCTCCATGACAATTAGTCTTATAAAAATAGAGTATATGATCATAACCCATTGTCGTTCCAGTTTCTGAGTGAGTCGAATAAGAAGACATTTCAAACGCTGAATCAGAAAAAGTGTTTGAGACTTCTTCCGCTTTCTTCGGTGAATTGCCTTGATTCACGCTTTCTTCGGTGGATAGGCTACTGGAGGTTTCTCCAAATATGCCCTGATCTCCTAGTACACGACCAGGTGTAAGGTTCATAAAGACTTGTGAAGACCTGGATATAGTACTTACCTTTGGATTGACTTGTTGTCAATTTCTTCCACTTGACTAGATTGCACGTTTTGTCAAGTTGCCGATTTCTCATCTGCAACCTGATTACTGTACAAATTTGATCAAGTTAGCTATTCTTTCACAACAACACTATGATTTTTGCTAACCATTGTGATTGGCCTATGTGTATCACTTCAAATTAAGCTAATTCAGTCAGCAGTTGAGATTTTCAAACTTGACTTTAGCAAAAATCAAAGAATCAATCTGCAACCTGGAAACTGAGTAAACATGTACAAATTTGGATCAAATTGAACCCAAATTTGCCCGGTGGCCTTGTATTATGCTGGTCTAACACTATACAAGTTCAAAAGTAAAAAATGATGGCTCTGTGTAGCAGTAGTGAATAATCACGATTATTTACTTTGTCAATTTTTTGCACTTTTTGGCTTGGTTTGCCAAGTATACAACCTTTAAGGTCCTTGGACAAGTTTCAACACGTTTGGACAAAATAAGGGAAAGTGGATTTCAAGAATCTCGCTTAAGTCTCACTTTTGTGATCCAAATTTCACCAAAATTGATTTGTGAGGTCTACTTGCTATGCTTGACCTTGTGGTATGCTCAAATATGCAAGATTGTTAATTTTTGGAGTAGTTGTAAATAACTGTAATTATTTACTCTAGCTAAATTTTTGCAAGTTTTTGTCCCAACCTTGACACAGATCTATCAAGCACCTCAAGTTAAGATCCCTAGACAAGTTTCAACACATTTGGACAAGTTTTGGTCAAATGGGCATCAGTTTTCGGTCCGTAGACTAACTTTACAAATTTGGTCACAATTTGCAATCCAATCATCCAAATCTAACCAAATTTGGTTTGTGGGCTTATTACAACATGGTAAAGCTAGTGGTATGCCAACTTGGTAAAAAAAGAGGCAGATGTAAATAATCGCAATTATTTTTTACAACCATCTTTTCGGTCAACTGAGCATACACACATGTTCATCACATCAATATAAGCCTGTAAATCAAATTTTATCAAGTTTGAGCAATTTTTTTTCCAATTTACACTCAAGATTCAGAAAATCAGTACAAACTTTAGTGTTTACCTAGTTTTTTGCAAGTTTGGTGATCCAAATCTTTCATGCCTTTACAAAAGTTGTTTGTACACATGCAATGAGTCAATGGTATGAACCTTGGTCAAATCTAAGCTGAAAGTTAATAATCACAATTATTAGCTTCAGGCTTGAAATGAACCAATTTTTGCACTTTTTTCAAGGACAGTCCTTTTATGAGTTATTTTAAGCCTATGAATCAAGTCAAAGCTTAATTTGGCCTAAAATGTCAAGAAAAAGTAAATAATCTGAGTTTTGGCCAACTCTTGAAATTTTTACCTCAAAGTGTCCTTGAACTTACCCACTAGTTCATACAACTTTTAAGCTTACTCCCCAGTTGGATTGAGTGGTTTGGAGTCTTTTCGTGCTATTTCTAGTCGTAGACCTGAAATTCTACAACTTCAAATACAACGCACAATGATTCTTTCAAAGAGAGCAATGTTCTGAAATCCACCTCGGATTCTACTTACCCTACTCCTAGGTTCTCATGCAATGGGTTTGTGGAAAGTGTCCACAAACACTCGTTTTCTTGTTTTTTATGGTTTTTTGAGCTTTGATCTTAAGACTTGTCTCGTCTATCAATCATCCTCAAAATCCTAATCTAGCTATATAATCCTACAGTCCTAAAGGCACTTGGCAAGTACAACTTACCTCCAAGCTACCTCTACAGAGCAAAAGACGATAATCGTAGGCTATGCAATTTCTAAAAGAAAGCTTTTGACTCTAGGAGATCCTAGAGGAAGTTAAAGGATAACTTCACAAGATGCTCGTATTTTTCTCTAGTTTAGATCTCTTCGATCCCTGCAGCGGTGCCAAATGTGGGATGGTTGTCTAACCTCACTATCCTATCTTACTGCAGTTTTAGCGAGAGCCATGATTAAATTGTCAATCCATGGGATGAAGCTGACTTGACTAGTGCATAGAGGCTACAAGAGGTTATCAATCTCGCGGAAAACAACAAACAACTCAAATCTAACTCAAGCTACACTCAAGTGACTAAAATCACCAAAAGCCAATCGCTCATCGGCAAACAAATCACAGCCGCTACAACATCAAATGACATCCAAACATAACAAAACTTCTAGAACAAGTTTATAAGACCTAAGCATACATGCTTATGGTCTCAATCTCCACTTCAGGTCAGGTTTCAAAATTGCAATTATTACCAGTAGTGGAATTTTGACCTAGTCATTTGCGACCCAGAATGCACCTAAATGCTTAAAATGATGCCCCAATACCGCGCCTATGCTTAGTTTTTTATTCTGAAGTTTAAATTCCTACTTATGATGAAATTAGGCCGCGGGTCGGTGATGCCAAAAGATACTAATTACTATGATGTGTTTACGTCAATGCATAGAGCTCTTACCTGCGGTTGCAATGCAACAAATGCGACTGCAGTGTGACAATCAAGGAGGGAGTAGGAAGCGCGAGAAGGAGAGAAGTGAGCGCCGTTAGCTCACGCTGTATTCCATTATCCAAATAACTTACAAAAATTGGCTTTTATACCTTAGCCAAGGTTTCTGGTAGTCAAAACTAATAATTTGGGAGCTCTAACTAAAGATAGGTAATAATAGGTTGATACAATCTAGAAGCTTGTAGCCCCAGCTCATCAATTACAAGGTTTATCCAAAAAATAAGAGTTACAATAATCTCAACTTATAAAAAATAATAAGTGTTTTACAATGAGAGCTCCAAAAAATGGTATCCGTGTTAGCTTGCTGCTAACAGGGGGGTCCAATGAGCTTCAAGCTTGAGCAAAATGGAGGGGTCGCCCAAAGCAAGCAAGGGGCGTGCTTGGGGGTATACACCTCTCACACACTCATTTTTCAAACATTCTCACTAGGTGAAAGTGGAGAAAGTCCATCTCCTTTTCCAAGATTGTTGTATGCTAGCAATAAGAGTGATGATAAGTGAGGAACTATTTCTTTGTCCTATGCATGTTTCTTCTTTCTCTACCCTACCCTCTTTCCCCGCTAGCTCTCTCCAACTTTGAAGGTGTTTGAGGCCTTGGGGATGAGGCCACAGATGGTTAATGCTTTTACAAAGTTTATGTTATGCTCGTGATGCATGAAGCTTTCCATCTTCATAGAATCACCAAGGTCCCAAGGAACACAAAGATTGTATTATACCAAGTCTTTGTTTATGGGAGAATCTATAATCCAAAAGACTATTGGAGGGGGACCTGCTCTACATAAATCCGGTCCTTAATTGTTGTCAAGTTCTCTAATTCTCTCTCTCTCTCTCTCGCAAAAGTATTGTTCATGCCAAGTTAATTAATTATAATGGCTATGTTGCTACCGCTAGTTAATTCTCTCTCTCTCTCTTTCTCGCAAAAGTATTGTTCATGCCAAGTTAATTAATTATAATGGCTATGTTGCTACCGCTAGTTAAGTTCACCCTCTATGTTCTCAAAGTAGTCTCATACAAATGCTCACTCTAATTCTCTAAATTCCGCTATTCTCAAATTTCATGGGCCATTTCCATTACACAAAGAGTGTGTGAAGCTTGAATTCTTGTTTTAACAAGTTTTTTCCTAACATAAACCTTGAGGCCTATAAATAAATCTTATTGTGATGGGAAGTTATATCCAGTTTATGAAATTTTGTTAAAATTGCACCAAATTTTTATAATTTTTCCATCTTAAAACTTATATGACCATAATCTAATATGGTATTAAGTTTTTTAAAATAAAAAATCTAGCGATGTTCATTACCTCATAACTGACCTACGACATGAACATGATCTATAAATCTTGTTTCTAGCTTCACCAACTAATTGTGACAAGTTGCTAGAAATGCACGACACTTTAGTGTGTCAAGACTTATAGCACTAGTGCTTACTTAGACAATGAATGTATGACATCAACTTGTTGCTTCTCAAGTATACCCTTCCCAAGAATCAACATTTCCAAGATGAGTAGCCTGTATGTTTGGATCTTGCAATAGAATATCATTTGTATTTTCATAGCCATATATCCCTACTTGTGTTTTCTATCTCAGACAACAAATGGATGGCATCAACTTGTTGCTTCTCACGCATGCCTTCCCCAAGAATCAGCTCAAAAAGGAATTCACTCCTTCAAAGCCTCTAAGACAAGTAGCATGCATTCTTAGATACCACAACAGATCACCATTAGTATTTGAAGCTTCTCTTTTCTCTACCGTCGCTCACCCTCCTTGTATGCTCTCTCTCTCTCTCTCTCTCTCTCTCTCTCTCTCTCTCTCTCTCTCTCTCTCTCTCTCTCTCTCTCTCTCTCTCTCTCTCTCTCTCTCTCTCTCTCTCTCTCTCTGTGTGTGCATTAAAAAAACCCCAAAAATCTTTAAAAATTGGATTTTATAGAGCCTCATGGGCTATTTTTTAGCAAGTCCATGAGCACTAGACACTTGTACCCTTAATTTTGAAGCTTTTGCATTTGAATATGCCTCTTCTAGGCTCAACAACTTCTTCTTCTTCTTCTTCTCTCTCTCTCTCTCTCTCTCTCTCTCTCTCTCTCTCTCTCTCTCTCTCTCTCTCTCACATTGTCTTTGTACACCCGTCGTGGGAAGGCCCCCTGCACTAGCACTACCGCTAGCACTAGTGGGAGGGCCACTTTATCATAAAAACTATTGGGCCCTTAAGGGCGTGCAAATAATCCCCCAATGAGGTGATACATCAACAACTACTTTCCACCAATGGTCAATGCCATTGTCACCATTGTTTTTCTATAACCCAGCCCATGGCATCCCTAAGCACTACCTCACACGCCACCCCATGCCCAACTCATTGCCACAGCAAAGATGCATGGGCTTTATGCCATGGCCACAAGCTCAAAGGGGACCTCATGCCCACCTTTGTGTTGCTGATGAGGGCTTCACGTTATAATATATATATAATGACTATTTTCCAGCTTTACCCCATGTGGGTTCATTCAATCAAACAAGTGGCACTGCCTGGGCTTGCCTCTCCACCAAACCCTTCAAACAAAAACTTTTCCCATCAACTTCAGTCAGCTGTAATCCATTTCTCAATGAATCTATTGCGAACCTGCCAACCGAAGCGACCAAACCCGAGAAAAATCATATGGCATCTCACCGTCAGTAACTAACGGCGACTTCAACTTGCAAGTTCTTGTCGATATGGACTTCAACTATTGTGCTGTCAAATCCTATTGACTTCATACAATGCATACCACATTCGTGAACTTGGTCAAAGCTCTAAAACTCCCAGATGGCATAGCGATCAAGGCGACCAAACTGATACAAAAATCGCCTTGGATGAGGCATTAAGTAGCAATCAACCAGAACTTTGATTGCCAATATGAAAAGATCAACATGCTCACATCAGACTTGATCCTTCACCAACACATGCCCAATCTGGTACAAATCTGCAATCGATCCCAACTTCAAACTGCTATATTTTCCTCACCGTAGCTCCAGTTGACGAGCCATAAAGACAAATCTGTAGAGCACTTCGTGTACTGCAGTTCTTAGATCATAAAATTCCAATTTTGATAGCTTCATACATACTCACATTTAGCATCAAAAGAATATGTTTTGGCCCTTTTGTTGGAATTAGGGTTGCAAAAAAACATGCACAGCTTGGAGAAGACACGCAACAGATAGTGTATTACTTAGTTAGTAATATAAGATAAGATAGCCCTAGAGTGATGGGTGTATATACAATGCATGGGGGGAAAAACCTCCTAGTGAGGGAAAAAATGCCCCGAAATTTCTAAGTGTGTTCACACATATCACTACCACATGTATATGGGAACAAATCCCCCTCGAGAGTGATGCGGTGAATGAGAGCTGGCATAGAGAGTATAAAGAAGTGCCATGCCTTGAGGACATGATCATTCCACAAAGGGGAGTAAGCCCAAATCTTTGCAAAAAGCTTCAAACTTCTCATGAGACAACGCCTTTGTGAGCAAATCTACAAGGTTGTCCTGCGTTGGCACATACGCCAAGCTAATCTCTCCTGCTCAGAGCCTGTCCCTGACATAGTGGTAATGCACTTCAATTTTATTTGTGCGAGCATGAAACCTGGGTTCCTTGAAACTTCTAATGTGATTTGATTGCCAGTGTAGATAGTGTTGGCAGTGCCTATCCAACACCCAAATCATCCATAAGGGGTTTGGGCCATACACACTCAATCGTACCTGTCAAGACTGCTGTGTACTCAGCCTCACAATTGGAAGTGTCCACTGTAGGTTGCTTCTTGCTCAACCATGAAATGCATGAGCTTCCAAGCTTGAAACAAAAACCACTCGTGGACATTATTTGTCAAAACAACCAACCCAATCTGAGTCTGAAAAAGCATGTAACTCTACCGGCAATGATCTCCCCTTGGGACAAACCAAGCTAGGATGTAAAGTGCCACTCAAGTAGAAAAAAATCCTCCTCAAAGCTTACCAATTCTTAGAGCCTTGGCTATGCATGAATCTGCTGACCTGTGAGACTGCAAACTAAATATTTGGCCTTGTGTTGCATGCATAAATAAGGTAGTCAATAGAAGTTTGGTAAAGAGTGACATCAGCAGGATCATCAGCATCATGAAGAATCAATTTAAAACATGTTTTCATGGGAGTGGCAATATGTTTTCAAACCTCACGTCCAAAATTACATAGCAATGTCTCTATGTAACTTTTCTGACACAAGGAAATACCACCATCACACTACTTAAACTGTATACCCAAGTAGTGATGTAGCATCCCCAAATCTTTCATTTGGAAAGTAGCCTTAAATTCAAAAATATGTCTCTAACATTAGAAATCCTTGTAGTAAGAACTGCAACATCCTCAACATTGCGTGTATCCTCAAATGAAGGACGTACATCAATGCCTCGCACAATGTTCTAAACTCCCTTTGACACAAGAACATGTTGCATCATATAAGGCCACATAGGGGTATTGTCCCCATCTAATCTGCCCTCAGCAGCAACCATCTTGAACACATTTGTGTTGTTGTGAGTCATGGTAAATGGTGCATCCTAATGTCAAAACTGTTTGAAAAGAGGAGAAATAAAGCGCAAACAATGTGTGCTATATAGGACAAATTGTAGAAGTTTGTAAGAGACTTGTTATACAAAAAATGGCACTGGCAAATTTTTTGCACAGTATGACAAAATAGCCTGCGCAGTATCCTTTGTAGTGGAAATGACCTCGAATAAAAAATCTAAGCAAGTGAGCATGCGTGTGCTACAGGTGCTGGCGTCTAAGCCCAGGAGGATGCAACCTTCTTTGATACAAATTTTTGGAATTAGGGTTATAAGAAAACACACACACCTTGGAGAAGATGAAGGAAGCTGAAGGCACACAAAAAAGAGTATATTACTTAGTGTGCAATGGAAAGATAAGATAGTTCTAGAGTGATGGGCATATATACAATACATGAGAGAAAAAACCTCGTAGCAAGGAAAAAAATGCCATGATGGTCCTAAGTGTGTTCATACACATCACTACCACATGTATATGGTAACACCTTTAACACTAGGTTGGTAATGGGACACTTTTATGTCCTGTTAAGTGACCATTTTAACTGTTTGAAGAGTTTGAAAATGAATTTCTAGGTGATAGACATCCATAAATTTGTGTAGGGAGGCGTTGTAGCATGACCTAATCGCAACCACAAAATTGTCAAATCATGGATTGGTAACCCAGCTAGGGCATGGAAGCACGAGCCTAGGATATATAGACATAGAGGATTCAAGGGATCCTTCTACTCATCATAGAGAGAAGCCATGGAAAGGGCTTCCTCTAATCAATCACACATTCCTACTTACTAATCACTTGCACAAAATCGTGTGGTTGAAATTAAACTCTCGCTTCAATCACTCTATTCACAAATCTTAATCACACAACTACACAAGCATGCAATTTACATACCTACTTCGCATTAGTGTGTCCATTCCTGCACATCCCCTCAATGCGACTACATATGCACACACACTAACCGCACACCTTGTAGAGAGAGATGAAGAGAAGGAAGGCATAGCCCTCTCACCATGGCCAATGGTGTGGATATAATAGATTAACTCAAAAAAGGGATTAGGAGATCTACCATCACATTAATACAATCTCACTCCACATAATCAAACAAAGAAGATTAATAAGAAAGAAAGTGTAATTGATCATTAGAAATCAAGAGCATCATGGGCATGGAAAGCCCATGAGTCTCATGACCATCCAATCTACAAAGAAAGAACTCACCCAAGAATGAATTCTCATTAAGCAAAGGGATCTTTTATAGCTTGCCGGGTTACCAATCCATGATTCGACAGTTTTGTGGTTGCGATTAGGTCATGCTACAACGCCTCCCTACACATATTTTTGGATGTATATAACCTAGAAATTCATTTTCAAACTCTTCAAATAGTTAAAATGGTCACTTAACAGGACATAAAAGTGTCCCATTACCAACCTAGTGTTAATTAAAGGTGTTACCATATACATGTGGTAGTGATGTGTATGAACACACTTAGGACCGTCGGAGCATTTTTTTCCTTCCTAAGAGGTTTTTTCCTCTCATGTATTGTATATATGCCCATCACTCTAGAACTATCTTATCTTTCCATTGCACACTAAGTAATATACTCTTTTTTTTGTGCCTTCATCTTCCTTCATCTTCTCCAAGGTGTGTGTGTTTTCTTGGAAGCACGAGCCTAGGATGTATAGACATAGAGGATTCAAGGGATCCTTCTACTCATCATAGAGAGAAGCCATGGAAAGGGCTTTCTCTAATCAATCACACATTCCTACTTACCAATCACTTGCACACAATCAGGTGGTTGAAATTAAACTCTCACATCAATCACTCTATTCACAACTCTTAATCACACGACTACACAAGCATGAAATTAACATACCTACTCCGCATTAGTGTGTTCATTCCAGAACATCCCCTCAATGCAACTACATATGCACACACTAACCGCACACCTTGTAGAGAGAGATAAACAGAAGGAAGGCATAGCCCTCACACACCATGACCAATGGTGTGGATAGAATAGATTAACTCAAAAAATGGATTAGGAGATCTACCATCACACTAATACAATCTCACTCCACATAATCAAACAAAGAAGACTAATAAGAAAGAAAGTGCAATTGATTATTAGAAATCAAGAGCTACATGGGCATGGAAAGTCCATGACTCTCATGACTATTCAATCTACAAAGAAATAACTCACCCAAGAATGAATTCTCATTAAGCATAGGGATCTTTTATATCTTTGGGCCTCAAACCCTTCAACTATGGGATAAAGTTGAGCTCTCAAGCCTAGACTCCTACAACGTTGGAACTCCTACATGAGCCCAAGGCCCTATACAATGAAAATAAAATATTTTGCACTATAGCACATACACAACTTGGTGTATAATTAGTGTAGCCTGTGTTAGCTGCTGCTAACATTCCCCCCTTCGTGTGCTGGTGAAGCAAAACACAGTTACATGGTAGAAAGCAAGTCCATGGAAGAAATGTTGAGCTCCAAGACATAAGAACAATTACTAAGCATAAAATTCCAACAAGGATACAAAATATAAAGTACAATGAACAATCATACAAAGTGAATTTTTTGCTTCTAAAAGATGGGTGAATCATAGTCAAAAACTAGACAACATAAAGCAAAAAAAAAACTCAAACTATCGTGAAGATTAAACCACTTGAAAGTTCAGTTTTATGCATGAAACACAAGCAATCAATTATGACCCTAGGCTAATGCAAGTGCATAAACCTACTAGCCTAAAAACTATGTGCACAATCTTAATAAATCATCCAAGTCTATCATGTCTACGGGCTATAAAAAAGCTTTTAATCTATTAGTACATTGTCAAATCTTTTTGAAGCTCATGGAAGTTTTGTTTTTGTCATTCATTGAAAAAAGTAAAGCACGTCACAAGGCTACCACCCCAAGGAAAGTCTAGGTGCGACTCTTAGCCCCTTTGGACCCTCAAGGAGGCGTTCCAAAAGCCTACTAGCCTACCAAGGCGACCACTAACCCCTATCAACCCAGGGCATCGATTTAGGGCCTTGACCAAGCGAGCTGCCAGGGTGATTCCCCTCACCTACCAAGTGCCAATAAGGTGCTAGGCCTCACATAGACACAACATAACATAGAGATTTTCTTTTCATGTGTCTAGTAGCATTTTTGCTACTTTTTCTTGTCACTTTGTTTTTGCTTCATTGTCTCATTTCTTAGCACTTTATTGCTTCCAACATGAGATCAATGTTAATGGCAATTGGACTAAAGGACTAAAGCCTAATCATAGCCCTAGGTCATGTTAAAAAACAATGGAGTATTAAGACTATCACTAAGAGTCTAGGACTAGCAAGAAATGATCCTACATTAACCTAAGGTCAAGACCAATTACTTATGATTAGCACACATAAAAGCTAATTTTTTGATGAGTTAATTTTCACAAAGCAAAGTGTTGAAACTTTAAAATGCCTAGCTTTCAAACATGAAAAAACCATAGCTTAGAAGCAAAATTTCACTTAAGCCAAGCAAGAGAATGAAGAGATGAACAAAAGAGCAGAATCATGGAAGGATTACACCTATTCATGCTCTTTGTATCCTTGAGCAAGCATCCTTTGTGTAGAGAAGTCTCTTGACTTTTTTATTTGTAAAAGAAGCTGATTTGAAGACAAGTGTGAACACAAGCTACAAAAGCCTTTTATTGAAAGCCAAAAGCACACAAAAAACATTAATGAAAACCTAAAGCTAGGTTCTTGCATACCCGAATTTGCCAAAGGGAAAAAAGTGCCTTTGGTTATGCACATGATGCTCTTAAGTAGCAAATTTATGCATACATAACAACAATGAGATTCTACATAAGCAAATTTTACAAGTTTTACAATCTCTTCGCATGATTCAAAGTAGATTAGTTTCTAGCTCACTTGAAGTATGGAATTAAAACAAGCCAAGAGCTGAAAATAATGCAAATTTTGAATGAAATGAAGTGGCTCTTGAAAGACGAATTTTAAAATTTAAAGCTTTCCAAAAAGTTGGCTAACACTAGCTCATATGAAATTGTATATTTTTAGAGCAATCTATGAACTAGAGATGACTACAACTTGATGAAATGAAAATGAATGGCTCTTAATAGCCAAATATTGTACTTTGAAAGTGCTCAAATAAGTTGGAAAAACACTAGCTCAAAATGAAAAAATTAACTTTTGACAAGGCTATGAGCTAGCATATATACAACTTTTTATCCAAATAATTTGAATGGCTCTAAGTAGCCAAATTTTGCAATATTTTGCAATGATGACCCCTTCTTGGATCAATGAAGTTCAACCTTGACACATCCCTTCAAAAACAGCTCAAATCATTAGTGCTCTTAAGTATTTGGAAATTCCACACAAGCACTAAAGGAATTCTCAATAAATCACAAGCCTAAAATTTGACTGCTTTCCTATGGTCATTCAAGGAAGCCCAATTAGTGCTATGCAATGATTTTACATTAATATCAAGCACTAAAAATATACAATCAATGTGAAACCCAAACTTTAGTGATCTCTTTTTGCTATCAAGAAGGTCAATTTTAGTGCTTTCCCATGATTTTTTATTCAATTTCAAGCACTAAAAGGTACAAGCAATATCAAATTCAAATTTTAATCCACACTCTTGACCATGCATCAATGCATCATTTGGTGGTGGCTTTCAAAAGTGAAGCGTACATACATGAATTAATTTTGATCAAACCACACACCACCTTAGACTCAATGGAAAACCCACAATTTAATGATCATTTACAAGCACAAGTTGGTAACACTTGAAAGAGCCTAACTGAGTGACATGCATCGAGTTTCTCAACACTTGATTTAGGTTTGTAACATTGTCACACTCAACCACTCAAAAATCCAAAATGTGGAAGCTTCATGAAGCACAAATCATCAAGCTCGAAAATTTTGCAAATTTTGATAAAAAACTCTTCCTTCCCAAGGTGAGTTGCGGATCCGCTCAACTTGGATTGACTCAAGATTAAGCTCAATTTATTTTATGTCAGAACTGTTTGGTTTTGTGGGTAAGCTAGGTGGCATTTTTCCCAATCCTCTACTTGGTGACTTACCACAAATTTGAGAGGTCTCTCTTTTTTTCAAGTCTCAGTGGGAATGCCCTCCTTGGAGTTTTGATTAATGCTTTATATTATTATTATATTTTTTCCAACATCTGTTTTTCATGAGCAGTGTTCAGAGAAAGAGAGAGGGTTGGTTGAGCATCGTAATGCTGAGAGAGGGATGCTGGCTGCAGTTGCCAGGTGTGTGTGTTGTGAGTGTGTTGCGAGCCAAAGCAGGACCAGGGAAGTGAGAGACACTGAGTGTGTGTGGTTGTGGGGTTAAGCCACGTCATGAAAAATGTTCAGTGGCACCCAATGACTAGGGGCAGATATGCTGTGCAACAAGGCATAGTAATCAGCGCGCACATGCTTGTGTTTGTGTGGAGCACCTAGGGTGATTTTGGGCTTATGCAAGGCAAGGCACAAGTGGGGTTAGCGAGAGAGATGTGTGGGAGCTAGCTCGCAATGAGTGCCGAGCTAAGGCGACGTGTGTGTGTCTCATGCCACTCATGCCAAAAGTGGCGGGTCCAAAACAAGCCAAACTCATTTTTTTAAAATTTTTCACTTTTATTATTAATATTCTCTTAGGAGGAGGTTCGCATGCTGAGCATTGTGTGTGTGTTTGAAGGTGGGATTGGGTCCATGAGGAGAGATGTGGCATGCAATGCTTGTAAGTGGATGTTTTGAAAGCACATTTTTCAAGAGCAATTGATCATCATAAAAGAAATTTTGCAACCCTTAATGAAAAATCACAATCCTTTGCAAACTTAGTAGCCTTATAAATTTAAATGTGATTTGCAATATCACCCAATTAAGCAATGGATATACCCATTAATATTTCAAAGTTGATTGCTCACATCCCAAGTCAAAAAATAATCCAAACCCGATTGGATAATTCATTTAGGTTTACAAGGCTACACGTATCTGATGTTTGGTCTTAACTAACATGCACTTGATAAAAAATTATCACATCCAAGCGAATTTTGACTTACCATCTAGTGACAATGTACATATATAATCCCCAATTGCATATCAGTTGAACCATCCACAGCATTTTCCAAATGATGCAAGTTCAGTGGAGAACTTCACACATAATGTAGCATTAGACTTTTTGTCAAAATGTATTTCAATCATCGCAATTTTGAATTGCTCATATCCCACTAGTTAAAATCAACCAAACCAGCTTGGATTTGTCATTTTTTTACTAAGCACACATGACTTTTGGGTATAATTGTGCACACACATCAATGTAACATTGCCATGTTCATCATCTAGATCAATCATTAGCATGGCAACACACAATTGATCATGGCATTTACAAAGTCAAAAATCAATGACCATATCCAATTAAATAGACATTGTGATCATAAGGTAATGCACATAAATCATCTTCAATTGAGTACCAATTGAATCATCCAAAGTCAATCAATCTCATATGCACCAATCTTTTAGTCCAAATTAATCATCATAATTGGTAAAAAATACCAATTATTCATTCAAGCAGCGGATTGCACATGCCATTGAGTAGGCACACACACCTAAATTTAGGCCAAAATTTTATACAAAAATTACATCAATTCCACATTGCAATGCTCAAATTGCAAACTCAGTCAAGCATAAATGAATGAATGCATGCTCAATTTCTAAAAAAATTACTCTATTTTTACCCAATCAAGCAATGCACTTAAAAATTAAGCACAAATGATCGAATTTGGCTCAATTGGCAATGCATTTAGGCTTACTCCTAATGATTGCATATACTTTTCATGCAAATTTCATAATCAAAAACCATTTAGATGTCCTAATTGACCATCAATCATAGAAAATCAAGTGGTCATGGATGGGCACACACACTCAATTTTTGCCCAAATTTTTTTGCAATTAGGCTTATCCAATGATTGAATTAGCCTAACATACTCATCATTTACATGATTGCATACTCATGTGTCATCAATTCCATCACTTTATATGCATACACACACTAAAAATTAGGTGCACACACACTTGAAATTTTTGACAGTTTTTTCCTCCTTTGGTGTGTGCACACACACAATTATTTTTATGCACACACATGACCTATTGATGAGAATTAAGCATTATTTGGATACACACAAAGTTCATTAGTCACAATTTGACTACCAATTTCATTCCAAGTGTATCAAATTAGGTGCAAAGTGTAGGTCAATTTGTGTTACACACCTAATTTTAGCAAATGATTAACAACATTGCACCTCATTAATCAATCAAGAATTGACATAACAAGTGAATGCACTTACCTTGTAATTACAATAAGCTATTACTTTGCTCCACGCTAAGTCGCATCATCGGCTCCAAAATTGACCATTTGTAGGTCAAAATCAAACACTCAAATCATCAAATTAGGCATAAATTAGCACAATTAACTTGATTAGATGATGATTCCACCTCTTGCAAGGGGATTTCACATACTTTACACTTCAAATGTTAGTGGTTAGGCTAGAAAGGTCAGTCAAAATTAGTAGAAATTAGCATGAAATTAGTAAAATTAGCATGGAAACACTACAACACTACATGGAGATATTGACGCGCGTATAT
This sequence comes from Adiantum capillus-veneris, assembly GCF_014529385.1. NCBI lineage: Eukaryota > Viridiplantae > Streptophyta > Polypodiopsida > Polypodiales > Pteridaceae > Adiantum > Adiantum capillus-veneris. The sequence continues at coordinate 20,500,762 of NC_140949.1, read as the reverse complement.
CGACGAAATTAGCGGGCGTCAATATACGCGTCGATATACGCGTCGCAATGTGCGTCCATATACACGTGGAAAGGCTTTATTTTTCACGCGTATATCGACGCGTATAGCGACGCAAAAAAATTTGGGGAAAAAAAGCAAAATCCATGAGCAACAGGGGCCATTTTCGCCTGCGCTCTGCTCAAATCTTGGCCTCCACCTACTGCGCAGGTATTATGCCCCCCCCCCCCCCCCCCCCCCCCCCCCAACCCCCTCTCTCTCTCTACATAGTGTGTGTGTGTGTAGGAAGAGAGAGAGAGAGAGAGAGAGAGAGAGAGAGAGAGAGAGAGAGAGAGAGAGAGAGAGAGAGAGAGAGAGAGAGAGAATTAATGTATGCTTAGGAAATTAAAATTAAAGAAAAATAATTAAAGAGAGAAATGAAATGAAATGTTATATTAACGTCTTCGAAAGGCCAAAGTGACCTATGAGACATGAGACAAGAAAGTTACAATGTGATGGATTTGATACAAAGTCAGAGTAAGAAGATGACAAAATAAAATATTATGGAATCCTAAACTGCTGGGTATGGACTAAACGGCTAAACCAGCTAGCTGGGATAGGTAGATCATAGGAGATCCAGCAGCTGTCGCTGGCGGATCTCATCAATCTCCTCCATGGTCAGTAGTCTGACCGAGCGTTATGCATGTCGAGCCAAAGTGACCTAGCTAGATCCTCTGATGCAGCCTCTGTCGATGTTGTGTAGTCCTCCGCAGTCGTGGACGTCTAGATCTCCCTAGCTCAGTCGCTCGTTCGATCAGTAGAGAGATAGGGAAGTAGAGAGCGAGAGAGAGAGAGAGGTAAGTAGAGAGAGAGAGAGACAGGAAATAGCTAGAGATATATATATATATATATATATATATATATATATAGAGAGAGAGAGAGAGAGAGAGAGAGAGAGATAGGAAATAGAGAGATAGAGAAAGAGAGTTTTATATATATATAACTCTATCTCTCTATTTCCTATCTCTCTCTCTCTCTCTCTCTCTCTCTCTCGATCTCTATCTCGCTATCTCTCTTTCTCTCTCTATTTCCTTATTTTCCTATCTCTCTCTCTCTCTCTCTCTCTCTATATATATATATATATAGATCGAGAGAGAGAGGAGAGAGAGAGAGAGAGATAGCGAGATAGAGATCGAGAGAGAGAGAGAGAGAGAGAGAGAGAGAGAGAGAGAGAGAGAGAGAGAGAGAGAGAGAGAGAAAGAGAGATAGCGAGAGTGAGATTGAGAGAGAAAGAGAGATCGAGATCGCTTTTTTGAGCAAGAACCATGCAAGGCTTCTGAATCTTTCTCAGGTTTCTCATCCATCTCCACATTATCTTCTGGCTTGGACATGGAGGCCCCGTCCGGTTTACAATCAGGTAGAAAACTTTCATTGGGCTGAGAACTTCCATGGCTTGTGCATGTGGTGAAAAAAACACCAGGATGGGAATAATATCCTTGGAAAAATCTGTGCAAAAAATTGCAAACAGACGGAACATTACAAAAATGACAAAAATGGTCATGCTTTAATATATGATTCATTAAGTGCGGCATTGGAAAGCTTTCTCTGACAGGCTACCTCGGAATAGAGGCAGGTGGGTTCGTAGACTGAGAAGAAACTATGGAACTAAAAGAGGCAAAGGGGTTTTGCCTGCTACATGCATTGCCATGTACACCTGGGAGTGCACGTATGTGTCTACCCATATAGGATTTGACCAATAAAGACGATATTTTGACCCGGTGGTCCTGATCTCCGTACACCTCTGGACCGAGGTGTACACAGATTGGGCAAGACTAGAGAATGCGAGGTAGTTTACATTGTGAGGAGTATATATATATATATATATATTAAAACAACATTCATTATCATTGTAGATGGCAACGTCATCAACTAACATGGAGGAAAATATTGCATGCTCGTGCACGCTCTGCAAGTATCAAATCCTGCGCAAGCGTAGGATATGTAATGAGCATGTGCACAAGTACGGAGAGTTTGCTAGAGAAACCGTATAGAATCTGCGATACGACTCCTACGACACAGGCATTGATTTCCGCGACATAGCATCGACATCTGAGAGAGAGAGAAAAAAGATTATGCATGAAGGTCCAACCAATATAGAGCCACAGATGGAAGCAGAAAAGGGCTTACAGATAGAAGACGACGGCATGGAGAAGATGCTGGATGCCTTCTTCCAGACAAGCGAGGAGAACACGAACGAAGCAACACCAGAAGCCGTGCGCCTATCTCCTGAAGACATGTTGAGGAAGTTGGCACGTCAACCAATCTATGAAGGCGCCAAAATATCTGTGCTTCGTACTTGTCTGGCCTTTTTGAATCTTCAGTCAGTGTACGGGTGGTCAGATGCAAGCATCACTGCTTTCTTCTCCTATCACGGCCTTCTTCACCCATCACGGCCGCTTCGACACCTAGGGGTGGGGCAGAGGCGGGTACGTCCTCATCTCCGCAGCACAGGCGCACTCGCCGATCTCGGGGATCGTCAGGTGGAGGTGGTGGTTGCTGTGGAGGAGGGTCCACAGATGCTTCGACCCCTCCTCGCTCACGACCCCCGTCTTACCCAGGCACACCTCTCGACACACCTCTTGGCACACCACGGACACCTTGGGGGGCACACGATCCTAGTGCCTCCAAGCTCTATACTGTACGGGGAGATGGTTCTGTTGACATGGATAAAGTCGGGACTGAGATGCGACAGCGGATTCGCCAGCTCGTGGAGCTGCAGTTTTCGACCAGCATTCTGACGTCTTGGGATCAACAAGAACAGGAAAAAGTCACTTACATAGTGGAGACCATCCTAAGAGAGTACCAGCCTGCTCCGGGTTCTTCCGTTGTTTCGGCGCGGTGGATCAAGGGTGTTGCACGGGACACCATCAAACATCGACGAGATGCAGCTCGGAAGGCTTTCAGGACCAGCTCGCCGAAGCCTTCGGGCATCCCACATGAGACGTGGCTGCAGATCAGGGAGGATGAGCGGATAGTGGCCACGTGGTTCAGACAGCAGCGTGAGGCCGCATAGGTAGGACAGATGACTAGGGAGACATCTCACCTTGGCAGTGGAGGCTTCGACACCTTTCGTTATGAGTTTGTGAGTTTCTAATCCAATCTTAACTATGGCGTTTTTAAAACGCGATGAATCATGTATTCTTATTACTTTGATTTTTGTATAAACGCAGAATCTTGCGATGCATCGAGCTCCATCACGCGAGGAGGAATCAGATGGATATTGCAGAGGTATCTATGAAGTACTGAATGATCTTGAAGCTTCAGGAGAGCCTGTAGACTGGGAGGCCTTACAGTCTCGCTAATCGCTTGAGGTGAGACGTTAATATGTGTGAGTTGATTTAATTAAGTCAGTATATGTGAAGTAATATCAATACTAATTTTGTGAGTTGTCCTATGTGTAGGTTGCGACGCCTAGTCATTAGTGGACCAGATTTCATCTATATGCTTTGTGAGACACAGACACGCTTCTGTGTCTCTTTTTTGTACAAACAGTTAGTGTTCAGACAGTTATTGTTTCCCTTATGGTTATGATTATTGTCATTGTCACTGTATAAACATTTATTTTTTCTCTTTCTGGTTATGCTTATGGTTATTGTTAATTTTGTTTATGGTTATGGTTATCTGCATTATGGTTTTGATCAAAGTGATTATAGCCGGTTATGGTTTTAAGTTATGGTTATGCTTTTAAGTTATGGTTATGGTTTGTTATGGTTATGCTTTTAAGTTATGGTTATGGTTCGTTATGGTTATGCTTTTAAGTTATGGCTATGCTTTTCAGTTGGTACGGTTGTCTTTCATTGGCCTTAAATCTCATGTGAGATCCTACATGGATAGCATGTAGGAGGCGTATACATGATATGGTTTTTTTTTAAAAGTTTATGTAAAAAAAAAGGGAACTCTGCCGAAATTTCTGCGCGTGGGAGCATGGTTGATATTTTGATGCTGCTCGCTTTCTTGGGCAGAGGACAGGAAGTTTGGCTGTGGCTGTGTCCATCTTTTAACTGGGCACAGGCCAGGCTACCTGCCCTCTGCCCAAGATTTTTTTTTTCTATGGTCATCGCTATATGCGTCGATATGCGCGTCGTTATACGTGTAGCTATCAGCGTCGCTAATAGCGACTGGTTTCACAGCGATGCGTATAGCAACGCTCATAGCGACGGGCAACGTCGATATATGCATCGATAACACCTTCTTATGTTGTAGTGAAAGAAGCGAATTAGCAAGGGATAGCATGAAGTTAGTAAAATTGGGGTGGAATTGGGGGTTTGGGGTATTCATAACTCAACATTAACATCAATTTCTTGCACAACATCATCAAATCAAACCAAAAAATGAGTTACACACACTCAAAACCCAACAAAATTAGTAGTGAAATTACTCTATTCTACACATCTTAACCTCACTAGATTAGGTTATCGATCCCCGACAACAGTGCCAAATGTAAGGAGCCGTTGTAGCATGACCTAATCGCAACCCACAGAATTTTCAAATCGGTGGATCGGCAATCCAGCTAGGGCATGTAAGCACGAGCTTAGGATGTATAGACATAGAGGATTCAAGGGATCCTTCTTCTCATCATAGAGAGAAGCCATGGAAAAGGCTTCCTCTAATCGACACTGCATTCCTACTTACTAATCACTTGCACACAATCACGTGATTGAAATTAACCTCTCACATCAATCACTTTATTCACAACTCTTAATCACACAACTACACAAGAATGCAATTAACATACCTACTTTGCATTAATGTGTCCATTCTGGCACATCTCCTTAATGCGACTACGTATTCACACACACTAACCACACAGCATGTAGAGAGAGATGAAGAGAAGGAAGGCATAGCCCTCACATACCATGGCCAATGGTGTGGATAGAAGAGATTAACTCAAAAAAGGGATTAGGAGATCTACCATCACACTAATACAATCTCACTCCACATAATCAAACAAACAAGACTAATAAGAAAGAAAGTGTAATTGATTATTAGAAATCAAGAGCTACATGGGCATGGAAATCCCATGAGCCTCATGACCATCCACTCTACAAAGAGAAGAACTCACCCAAGAATGACTTCTCATGAAGCATAGGGCTCTTTTATAGCTTTGGGTCTCAAACCCTTCAACTATGGGATAAAGTTTAGCTCTCTAGCTTAAACTCATACAACTCTGAAGCTCCTACATGAGCCCAATGCCCTATACAATGAAAATGAAATATTGTGCACTATAGCACATCCACAACTTGGTGTAGCGTGTGTTAGCCGCTGCTAACAATTTGCCTTATGACTTGAAAAAACTTGATATTTTTTTGGAAATTGCTCTTGTTATTAACCTTACTCTTGCACAACATTTTTGAACCTAAACTGTGTGAAAAAATGCGTCTTGTTTTTTGCTTTTTTTTCAAAGTTTTGTAGCTATATCACTCTAAAATTCATTTTTGTGATGTTTAGATTTGTTGGAGGATTAGCCTTGGCAGTTTGCAACATGTTCTGATGCTTCTAGGGACAACTAAGTGTTAAAGCTGAAAGTTATCATCAAATTATAAGAATACCTAATTCTATTTTTTGGGCAAATTTAGCATTTATATGATTTTTTTGATGGCTTTCTCAATATCCAAGTGCAATTTTGATTGTGTAAGTGTAATTTTTAACATAAATCTAATCTTCGTTGATTTTTGGGGCATTTAATACGCTATATAGCATAGTATACAATGACGGTTGAGTCTTTCAATTGCAGAAGAGTATGAGACATTCTAGTGTAGCAAGTATAGCTTTCTTAAAATTACTAGGTTCCTAGGCCAATTGTGTACAATTTTTAGGTAGTAACCATATCTAATCACAAACTTCAAATTTGGTTAGATGTTTGGTTTCTATGGGATTCTAGAGGTCATAATGCTAAACCTAGTTTTTTCATGTTTGTTGTATTTAGCACTTTATCATTGTCCCCAAGGTTCCACTTGGTAAAAGATCTAGTATTATTTTGACATGTTCCATGGATCCTTTTGAATCCAAAGCACCAAAGGAAACTAAGAAAACGTGTATATAGTATCCATATTGAGCATGACTATAGAAACGTTGATGATAGGTACGCAAATGAAAAATATCCAACTTTTCGGTTACTTTTTTTTTTGCCAAATAGAAAAATATTGAGGCAAAAGAAACCATATGCTTTGATCACAAACTCATTGAAGTTAACAAGGAATTTTATCTCATGTCCTACAAAAATGCCCAATCTCATTTATATACAATCATCCATAAAAAAATGGTTGTTTTGGGCAACATGGACTATTCCATCAACTTTAAAGGCTTGTTGTGACTAAGAGATGAGAAATTTTACAAGTTTCCCAAACTTCTCCATATGTAGCAATCCTTGAACTATAAGCTCATGAAAGGATTTTCCAAAACGAGTGGATCTATTATGGTTTTGGAAGGTTTTTTCAAAACTCTAAAATGACACTTTTATGTCATGTTAGGTAACCAACCTAGTGTTAAAGCCAAATCTGGCATACATTTAGCATTAAACTTGCTTGTTATTAAGCCCTTATCACTGCTTAATAAACATAGAGCCTTCAACTAATCTTAACTCACACCCTTTTGCTCTTTTTCCCCTTGGGAGTTCACTAAAGCATATGTAACATAGCACGTGCATTCAATAGAATGGATTTTAGTTTCTTGTATATTTACATAAACATGTCTACAAGAGGTAATTAGAACCCATTTTGGTGAGCGCACGTGATATAAAAACAACTTTACTTAGTGAAGTCCCTCGCCTTTTTCCCATCATGGAAGCCGGCTGCACGACATTGCTCAGGAATGTGTGTGTGTGTGCATCAGAGAGAGAGAGAGAGAGAGAGAGAGAGAGAGAGAGAGAGAGAGAGAGAGAGAGAGAGAGAGAGAGAGAGATGTCTACTACGATGATTGTTCCATGCAAGCAGCAAGCTGGTGCTTCCCCTCACCCTTGAACTTCGTGATGTGAAGAGAATTCTTAGTATCCTAGGATTCAAGAACAATCGCAAGAGACAAACTCTTTTCACTATGCACCTAGTATATGGTACTTTGAAGGTATCCAGTAAACCCATATGGAGTCTCAGAGGGTTCACCTCTTAGACATGTAAATTATCATGTGACTTTAAATGAATGGGTTTCTAACTACCAAAAGTTTAAAATTTTAATAGGATGATAATAACAAAAGGGGTTTTTAAATTGATAATGTAACTACAAGGGCTTTTAGAATACCCTTTGAACACACGTTATATGAATAGTTTTTTTAAGGTGCACCCTCTGAGTATGGAGTCTCTTCCTCTCTATAGCCATGCGCTACATTGTGTTGGTGTAAGTAGGCTCAACTAGCTTATCTCGAGTTGCACCAACCATACAGGACTAGCCCAGGCTCTCCACAGACCTAATTGGTCACCATGGCCAGCCTCATAGTGGAAGTCTCTGTGTGTGTGTGTGTGTGTGTGTGTGTGTGGTCAACTTTTGATATTTGAGGTGCACAAGAGACTACAGATGTTATCACATGTTGAGAAGGAGTATGAATTATCACAAGAACCTAGGGCTTTTGAGGTAGTATTGTGGACTTGTAGTAGCTCAAAGACAAGGAATATTCATTCATATTCTTGATGACCAAGCAATAGTCAATATACAATCGGCCATTATCAATTCGACATGAAGCAAGATCAACCCAATTGTATGTCACAAGGTGTAGAAGACTTAGTGGCAAGACTAGACATAAAAGAGAAATTATGGTGGCATGTAGATATATGTACATGCTTCTAGAAGTGGATTATATGGTTCAGGTTGAAAAACATAATGGGTCATTTGACCGATAGTCATAGACGTGGTATAAAGGAGCTTGGCTTGAGGAGGGATATTGCTATTGCAAGGGATTTCGAAGAGCGAGTGAGACTTTTTGAGTAAATAAAAAATTGAAAAAACTAATCCAATTAAATCCCAAGGAGCTTATGTTTCCCTACCATCTCTAATAGCAATTTAGACTTCATTAAACATCACTATCTCTTCAAGAACTCATCCTAAGAACACCCATATAGAAGCCATCTAAAATGAAGTTTGAGTAAGAAAGAATGCACAAATCAACATGTTAGCGTACTGAAAAAAATTTCCATTGTTAAAATCTCACGGAATTCAACAAACATGGTCCACATCATGTAGTATTTTTTTGAATAACTATCCATGTTCTAGAGATTGTGGACTAAAACTCTCCATACTACAATACCCTTTGTAGCCCAATGATGACTTGGATAAATATCGATAGCCAAGGGCATGGTGGTTTAGCAAGATTTTGAGAAGAACTTGGGGTAGAGAGAGAGAGAGAGAGAGAGAGAGAGAGAGAGAGAGAGGGAGAGAGGCGCTAGGGCTTGCTCTTCTTAATTTCATACTTTTTGCACACATCGTCTTTGCACCTCTTTATGCACTAGTGGTTGCCCGTACTGCTTAGCCTTTGTCTCCACCAATCTCTTGGGTTTGCACTGGCTGTAGTGTGCCAACTTGTCCTCATTGTAGATGTTTTCCCTCTATGTTTTTCATAGTTTAGCAAGATTCTTTGAAGAACTTAGGGAAGAGAGAGAGAGAGAGAGCTTACAACTTTGAAGCCACTAGAGGCAAATCGACAAACCTAGGCTGAAAGCTATCTGACTAGAACCAATGGTGGATTGGACACAAGTTGGCCAAGGGTGGCTAAATTCAACACGCTCATGGCTTTCTAGGCTCTAGTGTAGGCTCTCTCCCTCTCTCTCTCTCTCTCTCTCTCTCTCTCTCTCTATGTGTGTGTGTGTGTGCGGGTGTGTGTGTGTGTGTGTGTGTGTGAAGTTCTTCCCTAGACTCTCATCCAATACGTCAAGTTCTTACCTCGACTCTCCTCAAATATGTTAAAATTTTGGGGCATTCTTTATTTCTCTTGGAACAAGCTGTACTACCAGCAACATACCCCTCCTATGTCTACTTACGAAGCTAGAGACACTCTACCGGTGGGCAAGCTCTTCTTTACCTTGCACCGAATTCCCCCCCCCGCCCCTTCTCTCTCTCTCTCTCTCTCTCTCTCTCTCTCTCTCTCACACACACACACACACACACACACACATACACACATAAAACAATGCAGCAATGAATAAATTTTATTTTTAAAGTGTATAAAAATTCATACGACTATTGCTCTATATGATGGTGGATTGTAACAATAGAAGAATGGTGATTTTAATTTAGCACCGTTTAACATTTACACGTGCAAAAAGCACTACTTTGAGAGTATCATCCTCATAGTTTGTCATAATTCACCTATCCATCACCATAAATATCTTCCTCTTGAGCCATTTCAACATCTATCAACTTCTCTCCTAGATTTGTCTCATGACTCATCACATGATGAAGCTCTATAACATAAATACGCCCATTCTGTTCCTTAGCGAAAACCTTGAATGTTTCTTTCAACTCCTCCTCAAAGGTGGTATATTTCATCTTGCGAGCCATCAAATTCGAGAACTAAGGAAAATGGATCATCCCATTCCCGTCCAAAATCCACTTCATTGATCATCTCTTGTAGCTTTGATTTTGTTAGGTTTTGTCCAAGTGAGCGCATCACAATACCAAGCTCTTTGGTGGTGATATTGCCCTCATTGACATTGCCATCTTTTGTTGGTAGAAGAGATTGAACTCTCCCTTGAACTCCGAGATCTAGTCTTTGCTCAATTGCTCAGCCATTGTGCTAAAGAAAGCACACACATAAGAGGATGTGGAAGAAAACAAAAGAAAGCATGGGGAGACGTAAGAAGAAAGATGATGAAGAGTGGTGAGTTGTGAGGGTGAGGAGGAATGACGAGTTGTGAGGAGCATGATTGTGCCTCCCTGCGAGCTTATGAAGGTGGACCGTGGGGGTCTTTGACTCTCTCTCTCTCTCTCTCTCTAAGATCCAAAAACTCCTGAAAAATAGCCCACGGCACCGCGGACTATTTTTGAGGAGTTTTGAAATGCTTATAAGCAAACAGACATACTCGAGGAGAAGTTCTAGCTAGATGCTTTCCAAGTTTTTGCTATTTTCTGGATATTCTGCCTGTAGGTTTGTAGAGGCTTGTGTTGACCCTCCACTACAACATCCACGTTTGCTTCTATGAATTTTTCTGTTCTCTCAGAGTCAGCATTTTCTATTTAACCTCGTGGATCCAAAGGCAATGTGTGTTTTCTTGAAGAGCATGCCAAAATGATGTCTACATCAAAAAGGGGTCTAAAAACTCATGAAAACAGTCAGCGGTGTGGCGGACTATTTTGAGAAGTGATGAAATTCTTATATGCTCGCTCCAAAGGCAAAAATTTGGCTTCGCTATCCATTAGCCCTCCTCCTACTAACCATACCTTAGCCTGAGAAAGTTTGAAAGCAAGCCTCTATGCGAACAGATCAATCCCTCAAGACCAGACACGCGTGCGCGTGCGCACTCGGGCGCGCGCACACACACACACACAAAGAGAGAGAGAGAGAGAGAGAGAGAGAGAGAGAGAGAGAGAGAGAGAGAGAGAGAGAGAGAGATTGTTTGGCTATAGCATTGGATATTGATCCCTCCCAAGACTGTACTCGGCTCATCTGTTCATCACATGTTGCTGGCTACCCCCTCTCCAAGCCCTTGCCGTATCGAAAAAAGCCTGCTGCTCCCTGTGTCGTGTCACTGGTCTCCATTTGGCCCGCCACCTCCTTGCATGCTGCACGGCTCCACCCTTTGCCTAGCGCCAACCTTTCTTGCTTCTCTCCTTGCCTACTATTGACCAGTTGCCCACTATCGGCATTCGCTTCGCAAATACCCGTCTAATTCGTGGAAATTCCCAAAATACCCAGTAAATTTCAAAAATTCCCAAAATACCCTTTATCTACTTTGGCTGGATTGTTGAAGATTTTTATCATCTTTATTTCTTTTCGACAACTGAGGTGCGTTTTTTAGTGCTTGGCATGTAATTTGTCACACATTACCTAGCAAAAAAAAGGCAATTATGTCTAAAAAAAAATGAAGCAATTCAACTCCAAAGCCTACATAACCAACTCGAATTCTAGTTTTAGCATATTGTATGATAGACAATCAATCTTCTTATGAAAAGCTACGATTTTTTATTTTTTATTTTGGAGAAATTTAGTCTCACAACCAGGAGTAGTTTGGTAAATTTTTAAATGTGAGGGGTATTTTTGAAATTTTCACAAATTAAATGGGTCTTCGGGTGATTTCCCTTTTATTTTTATGTTTTTGATTACCCTTTCACTTTGAACGTAGATACCGCTGAATAGGAGCGTATTCCCATTTGTGAGGCAACATAGCTTTTTTGATGCAGGGGGTTTTGTTGCGTTCCCATTAATTTCCTTGTTGTGAACATTGGATTTCCACAAGATTCTTTATAATGAATCTAATTGGATTCCATAGGCTTGTGTCGCATGGGATTTCAATCGTCATCTTTCACTACTTGCGCTTGTGCCCAACAACTCATGAAGTTGCATGGAGGGAGAGAGAGAGAGAGAGAGAGAGAGAGAGAGAGAGAGATATGACGCCTCTCGGTTGCTTCCTTGCAGTCTGACAGGCCTAGACTGAAGATGGTAAAAAATATCCTAATTGTTAATCTCCAACAAAGTAAAAGTTAAAGATCTTTAAAAGATTTTGTGGGCAGTGGAATACATGTTTATCCCTCCTAATAAGGAATAAAACAAAATTGGAGACGTCTACTAAAAGATTGGCAAAAAATGTACAAACTTTGGTAGACAAAAGCCCAAAGAAGATTTTATCCATCTTGTATCAAAATTTTGAAGGAACCTTTAATGTTTTTCAATGCGAAAAATTCTATCAAGTTCTTTTGTCAAGGCAAGTTTGAAATATGACATAGATTTCTCAAAAATTCACCAAAGGTAGGCATTTTTGTGATTTCTTGAAGAGAGAGTGAGAAAGAGAGAGGGGGAAGCCTCATTGGGTTGGTACACAACCCTGTAGTTTATTAGTTATCGAGAAAAAGAGTGTAATTTAATTTCATCCATTTTGAAAGCTAATTTTCTTCCTCAATCTAGTTTGGTTTTCTAGTTTTAAGCTATTGATAATATCTTAAAGATTATTTTTCCAAAAATCTCTAGGACCTAATAGTGGTAGATACATCTAAACAAGTTGCATGATAGTCTTCATGTGGTATAGAGTGCATTTTGAGCCTTTGTATAGATATGTGATGGTCTCATTAGGCAGTTGAGCCTTGTAGGAGAATCATAGGGAATGTGTGTGATATTTGTCACTATTCTGATCATCACAGCTCCACGAAAAATCAAGAAGAGAGAGTGGTGATCACAGGTGTGCCTACACTTGGGCTAGCAGGATTTACCTGCTCCATTTACAATGACCTATTGTCAGCTCATATGATAGAGTTTGAACAAAAGTCATCCAATTATAATAATGCATGTATCAGACACCTGTAAGGCATGTAATGTGTTACAACCATTGGTCCAGATCCTCAACGTGGATAGAAGGGAGGATATCTCGTCTAAAATTAGTGTTCAATTGCTTCAAGTGTCATGTCTTTATGATGGGTCTCGCTCGATTTTACCAGTCGCTCGGTAAAGTCCGCTCAGCATATGGATTGCGAGTGAGTCAAGAGGCATGCAATACTGCATTCAAAGCACAAGAAAGCTAGTTGGTATCGATCGTGTGCCGAGCAATAGTCAACAAAGGCAATATGAGGTTGTAAGTTCCAAACTAAAAGGTGATGACTATACTTGAAAAAAAAAAAAGATATTTAAGTCAAACGTCTCCAACAAGTACCTAAAAATTACATTCCTCATATAATTTTTCAACAAATACTTTAGAAATAAGTTTTTTGGAGAAGTAGAAGTGCCAAGAAACTGTTGGAAAGAGAGTGATCGACAAAGACAATGGCATGTCAAGTTCTTTGAAAGGTTGTGTGGGAGTATAAACACGTCCTTGAAACTGAAAGGGGAGGGGAAGTCGATTGTTGATTTTTTTGCGAGAGCAAAATTAACGCTTCAAAAAATATTTCATCTTTTGGGCCAAAGTTACGAGATGACTAGGATTTATGCCAAACTCTATGGCAGTCAGGGGAATTTTTCATTCAAATGCTCATTTTTTCAACCTCCAATGTTAAGATCCAATGAAATTAAACCCAACATTTTCCATTTTTATTTAGACCACAAACCAGGCTATGGGGAAGAAATCAAAATAAAGGCCCAGCAAGAAGTGAGGATAATCAATTCATAACGAAAAACTCAAAGGGAACAAGTGAAAGGGTCACGATGGCTTTCAAAAACAATAAGAAAGTGATAAAATTAAATTGGTATCAATGTTTGAAAAGTCGTCCAAAAATTTTGCAAATGTCAAAATTTTTGCTAGTATATTCAGTTTTCTTCTTTGTGAGGAGGAAACTTGATTAGTAGCCGCTTAATTATAAAAGAGACTTCCTCGAGCGTTAACACTAACTGGAATCAAGCTATAAAATGCAAGAAATGTAAAGCTATGTGAAGTTGTGAAATGAAAGGTGAAATAAAAAGAAGTAATTAATATATTTGTGTGTGTGTAGAATTTATTAGAATTATGCAAAGTGAAGCTTCACTTTAGCATTCTAAAACAATAGAAGGAAAAATAAACATATATGTGTGTGTGTGTAAAATTTACTAAAATTATGCAAGGTGAAGCTTCACTTTAGCATTCTAAAACAATAAAATTCAAGAAAAGGAAAGACATGTGAGGATGTGAAATGAAAGGTAAGTCTCCATCATGCACTCTGAAAACAATGAAAGTCTCAGTAACCCAACACAACACTAAGGGTTTCTTTTAGAAATCCAAAAAGCTATAAACGAGTACATCTATGACCCAATTGCCATATGGACAACCGAAGAAGCACAAAGGATACAAGAGTACCTAGACATATATTGAATGTGGATTAAAAATGACTATAAAGGGTCCAACACATAGATACGATATGTATAAGAATCTCCTCATGGACTTCCAATCTTAAGATAGATGACAAGGCCTGAACCGCTGTCGTGCCATGGCACGTTCATACTGTGAAATTAAAGTATCTACCTCACTCTTAATGTTTATGATGTGTGGGACCAAATGCCATTATGTACATAGTGTGATATATGCGAAAATAGATGCCACGGTTGCAGCTTTGTATATACCTTGCGGGGACAGCGAGGCCCTTGACGTGGCACTATAGCATTCTTTTTGCACATAAATATATGGCTAATTTGATTTGGGAATGTACAAATGTCAAGTGTTTCGAAGTGGCACGCTCGTTTTGCCTAGAAAGTTCAATGCGGGCAATCTCGACCAAAAATAGCAGACGTGTCCAAAGTGCTTACCAAGTGGGAATATGAGGTTCAACATGAAATTTGAGCCCAATGGGATTTTTCCACACTTTTAGGGATTTTTCCCATCTCGTTTGGGCTTTTTATGGACAAAAATGACATTTTTCGATGAAAAATCGCTAAAAATGGTCAAAAATAGCCTAAAACATGCTCAAAATTCCACATCCACGATGTTGGCATTGTTGCTCAAGTTGTGTGGGAATTTTGAGAGCCAAGAATGAGCTCATTTGGTCACATGAGCAAGGCGATACAGCCATTCCTCTACAGGGTGCTAGTGCAGTCCCGTGCTGCTTCCACTACATGGTTGAGGCTCTGAGGCCTCCAATTAGGGTTTTCCCTTCTCAAATAACTACTTAGGATTCTCCAATGAAGTACTGAAGCTTCCATGAAATGGTCACGACGAAGAATCGAAGCGTAAATATAGGGTTTTTAACAGGTTGAACGAGCACTGCATCTGTGCAATTGGGAGCGAGGCTACACCTAATCTTCACACACACAAGAGTTTTGAGTTAGTATTGGTTCTTTTTCAAAGTGGAGCATTCATGGCTGGAGTTTTTGTTCTTTTTAAGTGTGTTTTTGGCTTCAAATCCTCTACGCCTTGCTTGATTTTGCTACGAATCCTCATAGTCAGAGGCCCGACGCTTTCCTACTCGCACTGCGCACTTCTTGATACGTTTTTGGTGAACCCGACGTGAAGTAGGATAGGGTGAGGGTTAAAAAGCTTCATTGAAGGTCTCAAAAGAAAGGTTTAAATCTATGGAGCAACAAGAGCAACAGGGGGTTCGGTTTGATCCAGTCACAATGCAAATGTTTCAAGCTTTTGCAGTGTTTATGCAGCAGCAGCAAGCTGCAGAAAGGAGGGAGCTCTCTTCAACCAAAGCGCTTCAATCTGTGGTGAAGAAATTGGACCAATTTAAAGGTAAAGATATAACAAAGTATCTTTGTGGATATGTAAAGGAGATGGAGCTTCATCGAGTGCCCGAAGCAGAGATGGTGCAAAGTTTTGAACTTGCTCTGGTTCGCGAGATTAGAGAGCATGTAAGGGGAATTAGAAATGAGCATGGGGCAACTTGGGAAGCATTCAAATTAGCCTTGAAGGAAGAGTATTTCATGGAGCACTCCGAAAGGGTAACAAAAATGACTTTCTTAGAGTGGGTAGTTCGGCCAAAAGAGGGGCTCTCGCCTACCGAACTCCTAAGGGAATTTGAACGCTGTTATGATCAACTTTCAAGAACTGAAAAGGCTACCCTAAACTCAGAGAAGACAGAGCTCTTTTTGCAAGCCACAGGTAAAGAGATTCAAGAGAAGTTAGACCTACTACTTGAGGATAAGGATGCGGAACAGGGTTTGAATACTGATTGGAATGAGGTCGAAGACGCCATTTCACTGCTAGCTAAGCAACAACGACGAAGAGATAAGATGATAGTCAACCCTACTCAATCCCCAAGTGTTTCCAAGTGTCCTATAAAGCCTGTGATTGTGGTTCCAAAGAGTGACAAATCCATCCTAGATGATATTGTCAAGGGAATGCAAGAGCTCAAGTTAAAGCTTACAAGGCTAGAAGAAAAGGGGCAACCATCGGGTCAATCTACAGGGCAACGACCGCAAACTAGAGAAGGCTCTCTCAATACATGCATATGGTGTGATAGTAATGACCATGGAAGGAGGGATTGTGAAAGTTTTAAAGACGCTTTGACAAAGGAGCTTGTTTTCTTTAAAGATGGAAAATTTCACTTAAGTGAAACAGGTAAGCTCTTGGGAACAAACTTTCGCAAAGGCAGGATGAAGAAACTAGTTGAGGACATGGCTACTAGCCATGCCATCTCAATTGTTGAGGCAGCCGCCTATGGGTTGAAGGTGGATCCTCTTAGAAGAAAAGGATCAATCAAGTTTTGAGAAGAGGAATCTAATGGCATTGGAGAGCTATGGCCATGCGCTATAGAGTCTGCTATGAAGGGTACAATGACTACAGAGGTTTTACATGAAGCTGGAGATTGCATTCGGCTTGAAACAAGTTGGAATGACCCTGTGGACTCTTTGTCAGTGCATGCATATATTGCCAAATGTCAAGCAAATGAGGCCATTGTTGAAGAGAAACGTAGGCGCGAGAATGGGGATAAAGGGCCTTCAAAGCGGGCAACGAGGAGCGGAGGTAGAAATGACACAGTGCATCCTAGATCACGTTCCCCGCAACAAATGCCTGTCCCCGAAGTGCCTATGCAAGAAGCCTCTAAAGACAAGAAGAAGGATGCAACAAAATCCAAAGCGAAGGGTCCGGCCTACAAACTCCAATCCAATATGCAACGGATCTCAAAAAGGTTTTGGAAGAGAGGATTCTAAACAGTAAGGTGGAATTTACTTTGGGCGAGTTCCTTGGTATAGCAAAGCGGGAATTCCATGAGAAAATAATTGAAATCATAAAGAGGAAACGGTAGTCTCTTACTGAATCTATCCATGTACAGGGTGAAGAAGAGACTTTAAATGCACAGGGGGTACAGGTCTATGGCAAACAAGGTGATGAAACTATTGTTGGATGCTACAAGTCTAGGGGAGGAATAAAACACGTTCGCTTCTTGGATGATGAAGACGAAGTAGAAACCACTCACAAGAGCTACTACTTGAATAGTCAGTGGGCAAGCGCAACTACTGAGACGCTGGTAAAAGTAGGAGACTTGGAAGAGCCATACGTTGCGTTGATAGATCATGGGTCAGAAATTAACCTCATGTCAAAGAAGGCTTTATCAAAAAGGGAAATGGCCAATTGATGTAAATCATGGATGGATGATTCGTGTAGCACACAACTCATCAGGGGAGCTGTACGGAGCTTGTCCAAATGTAAAGGTGACTATTGGGTATGTGAAAGATGACCAAAATTTCTTTGTACAAGAGATTTCTACATATCCTCTTATCCTTGGGCAGCCATATATCACTTCTACTCGCATGGAAACCGAGGTGATGGATGATGGGTCAGCTTATGCAAGAATAAGGAGCAGGGATGGAAAGCGTGCAGTACAGTTCCTTACTGTTTGTGTAGACCATGAAAGGTACCGTGAAAGTCTTAGAGAGCAACCCTTGCCAAAGACGAACAAAGAATTCAAGGACTACAGGGATATGAGGGGTTTTGGCCATGTACCATTGTAGAGCGGGATTGCAGTGGTACAAGAAGAGAAAGGTTATCGCATGATGTATATGCAAAGGATACATTTTCTACAGGTTTTGTAGGATTATCAGACTATGGATCTATTGCTTTCACAGAGTGTGAGGACTTAAAGCGGGGTAAACGACAACATGTAAATAGTGTACAAAGAGGTTTGAAGATGAATGGTTTGCTAGAAGATGATGAATGCATTGCAGGTGTGTTTGATGAGTGTTCTTTTGTGGATACTATGCAAGATTTGGAGTCTTTAATGGATTGCACTTTGCATATGGGAAGTGAGGTTGTGAAAGTATGCTCAATAGAAATGTACAAGGTCATTGAATATTTCAAAAATTCTCAAGGTGTTGATGTACGAGTGGAGACTAAGTATAAGTCCGTGTCAAAGAAAGTGAAACCAGTGGCATTACCTCTACCAAAAGATTGCACAAATAAGATGGAGCTAGTTGCTTTGCAACCTAGCCTTCGTAACCCAAGCAAGATTGGATACAAGTTCACAAAGGATTCTTTGAAAGAGTTAAAGGTTGGTTGCGAGGATAGTTTGACAAAAGCTGAAAAGATCTGCTTTGAAGACATGCTTGCCAAACACGGAAAAGCTTTTTCATTTGAGCCTTATGAGATAGGGTGTGTTGATCCATCCATTGTTGCTCCTATGGTGATCTTCACTATCCCTCATGTACCTTGGAACTTGAGACCTATTCCTGTTCCAAAGGCTCATTTGCCAAAACTCATTGAGTTGCTTAATAAAAAGATCAAGATGGGTATCTTGGAGCCTTCTTGTGCTCCATATTCAAACAAGTGGTTCACTGTTCCAAAGAAAAATGGTTCTTTACGCTTTATTCAAGATATGCAAAGATTGATGTAATCCAAAGAATGAAAGAGAAATATATAACTATCACTGAGGTTCGAAGGTTCTTGGGTGCATGCGTGTTTTATGTTATCTGGATTCCGCATTATGCACATGTAGCAGAGCCTTTGTATCAACTTTTGAGAAAGAACCAAAAGTTTCAATGGGAAGAAATGCATACACATGCCATGAGGAAATTAAAGAAGTTGCTACTTATGTCTCCAACTTTGAGGAAAGCAAACTATGAATGTGGAAGATATGTAATTGTGACAGTGGATACTAGCCCCACAAGAATTGGATGGGCGATTGGGCAAGATGATAATGATGGAAAGCGATATGTGGTGAGGTTTGGAGCAAAAGTCCTAAGTGCTCGTCAACGCAACTATCCACAGGTAAAAAGAGAGTTATGGGGAGTAGTCACAGCTTTAAAATGTGACAAACAGTACTTGATAGGAGCAAATGTAATAGTGGAGACTGATTGTCTACCCCTTCTTGGAATGATAACAAGTTGCTCGACTCCCGACATTGCTATGTTGAGATGGATTGCCTACATAAAGTCCTTGAATCTAGAATTTAAGCATATTGCAGGGAAAGATAATCCAGTTGTGGATATGCTTTCAAGAGCAAGGTATGAAAAAGAAGAAGACATGGTTGTCGAGGGCTATGATGTAGACACACAGTTCTATAGTATCTCTCATGCAAAGGGTGATCATGTTTGCTTGTCAAATGCACTTGAGTCATTTACAGAGGACCTATATCAAGGTGACTGGTTGCTCATTGGACGCTATCTGAGCACTTTGACAAGGCAAGAAGGGTGGAGTGATCAAGAGTTCAAAAGAATACGGAGAAAGGCCTATGGATACTTTTTGAAAGATGGGTACTTATGGAAGCATCCAAAACAAAGAAATGGAATTCCAATGAGAGTCGTGAATGATAAGGATGCTCAAAATGAGCTTATGAAGAAGTTTCATGAGAGTCTTTATGCTGGACATAGAGGTGTATGGGCCACCTTTACTAAATGGAAAGAGAGGTATTGGTGGAAAGGTATGTATAAAGATGTATCTCACTTTGTGGAGTCCTATGAAACATGTCAAATGTATTCAAATGTACGTCATTGTGATGGGTTGCACCCTACTTACCCATTGGCCATGCCTTACAAGTGGGTAGTAGATTTGGTTACTATGCCATTGGGCTTATGGAAAATGAGATACATAGTGCTTGCACGAGAAGACTTAACCAACCAATTTGAAGGTCGTGATCTAACAACAAAAAGCACAGAAGGGATATGTAAGTTCCTCTTGGACGATGTAATTAGCTGTTATGGCTGTGTTGGGAAAATAACAGCGGACAGGGGTGAATTGGATGATGACAAAGCAAGGGAGTTTTTCTCTAGGTTGGGCATTAAACTTGCTCTCACTACTACATATAATCCTGAGGGAAATGGAAAATGAGAGCGTGGACATCCTGCTATCATTAAAGCTTTGGCTAAGGCATGCAAAGGTAAAATGGGAGAGTGGCCTAGGTTATTGCCTTATGCTTTATGGGCTGATCGTACAACGCATAGCTCGGTTACTGGTTATATGCCTTTTGAGTTGATGTATGGTTAGAAACCTATAATTCCAATTGAGGATGTAATTCCCACATGGAATGTATTACCTTGGTGGAATAGTAGCCTTCTGCTTTACGTATCACAATTAGATAGCCGATATGGTTATAGCCGATTGATGCAAGGTTAAAAATAAGGACAATTGAGGATGTAATTCCCACATGGAATGTATTACCTTGAGAAGATGGAATGAGTAGGGAAAACCTTCTTGCTTTACGTATACAACAATTAGAAATAAGGCCCCAAGATATTGAGATTGCAATAGCACGATTAAAAGATGCAAGGTTAAAGAATAAGGACAGATTTGACAAGAGGCATAGGCTCAAACCTAAAGCTATTGAGGAAGGTGATTGGGGTTGTTTTCTTTATTAGTGTGTTTTTGGCTTCAAATCCTCTACGCCTTGCTTGATTTTGCTACGAATCCTCACAGTCAGAGGCCCGGCGCTTTTCTAGTCACACTGCGCACTTCTTGACACCGCCATCACAACTTCTCTTCAAGAACTCAGAAAGGGAAGCGTAGGGTTTGTCTTGAAATAATCTCTATTATTTAGTCTACAAGCTTGACATATAATAATTTGTTTGCTGTTCAGAACCTTAAACACTAAATAATCGTTATTTTTGTTTAGAAGATCACGTTTGCTCTGCGGGTGGTTCCTTCGTTAGTTTGATTCCTTCATTGCTTCCATATGCGCCCTTGTGCTTCTCAAGCTTAGAGTCTACAAGCTTTTGCGATTATTATCTCCTAGATAATAATTAATCGCGATTATCAACGCAAGCCTTTGTCTTCTAAGTTAGCTTTGAGTTTATTAGGGCGATAATTTACTCAATCAAGCCAAAGGTAACGTTTCTAGGTCTCCCTCTCAGTCTTGTGTCCACTTGCTAGGTCTCCCTCTCAGTCTTGTGTCCACTTGGCCTCAAGTTGGCCTCTGCTACTTGGTAATGGAAATGACACTATGGTCGTAGATGAAGACATTGTTAAATTCTCACACATGTTAGCGGCGGAAAACATAGTTGGCAAGGAGGTAGTCGTACCGATGGAAGTAGGTGACGGCTCGGTCTTGAGACCGTGTCATGATGCGAAAATGTCGCATCCCAATTCGCCAAGAGCTCCAACTATGGAAAATGACAAAACTATTTCGACCGAAAAAGTCTTCTCTAAAGAAACAAGAGAAAAAATGGGATCAAATCAAGGATGTAAATTCGAGGTAAAAACCCTCAAAGCCGGGGTGGGCCCCATCTGTACGAATGAAAGTAAGGCGACAAGTGTATCAGTAGCTCGCAGGTCTGGCACTTCGTTTCCAAGCATACTCAAGGGGCCCGACTCTAAGGACGATTGAAAAGGTACATCAGAAGCAAATAGTGAGAAACTATAGAATGCAAGAGCTAGACTGGAGCAAGAGCTCAAGGAAGTCAACAAAATGATTCAATCCTGCCCATAAAAGAACATGTTCCCAAGCAGTTGACAACGGGCTGGTAGAAGATGGGTTGGCAGATCAGGCCTTTGCTACTTTAAAAAGCCTTTGCCACAGCAGGTGGAGGTTGCCGAGGCTATTACTGTGGCGATTCCACCAACACTTATCAAAAAACAGTTAGCTAGGCAAGCTAAGCTGACGCTTGTATTTTGGGTTCAGTGGAAGAATCTCGAACAGGTTAGAGATGATTCAATGGCTTCAGGGCCCGCAAGTTCTTGGTCGTGGGGAAGCAGTTGAAAGTACTTTCTTACTAGCTAAAGGTTTTGCTCGGTGAGATACAAAGAGGCCTCCGATGTGGTAACGATCCTTGACAAAGGCCCCCTTGTATTTAATAGGACTACGGTTTGTGTGGTGCCTTGGGAGCCAGTGTTCGACTCAGATGATTCTCTTCAAGGGTTTAATCCTGTCTGGGTTGAGTTTGTGGGTCTACCTAGCTGGCTTTGGGACAATCTCAGGATGCTTGCCAGTCAGCTGGGCACCCCCCTATTTATTCCTAGCAAGAGAGGGTTTGGTAGAACATCAAATAGGGTTTATATAGGCTGGGATGTTTCTAAAACTGCACCTAAGAGCATTGTAATCAATGTTGCAGCTGGGCTAGTTACTATTCCGCTAAACTTTGGGACATACTTTGGAGCATGTTTTAAATGCAACAACTTTGGACACTTCGCCAAGGATTTTTCCAAGAAGGCTAATGGTACTACAGCTCCAACAACACAGGTCCCCAGTGAAAAGGAAACCCCGATGGAAGAGTTGGAGAAGCAAGGAGGCAGTAATGAAGGGGCAAGTGCAGGGAAGGATAAAGAAGCTATGTTATGCGACAAAATGGATATAAAGATACAAGAAAAGGTTGTGGAGAAATCGATTCCCATGCAACGAATCCCAGAAGGCTCATGCAAGGATAAGGTAATCATTACTCCTGCTGCTCTCGTGAAATTCATGACGATCACAACGACGATAGCTGCTCAAGTCCGTGGTCTAAAAAGAGCCAAAAGGGTGAAGGTAGTGGCAAGAGACTCCAAAGTGCTTGAAGTCGTGAGAACATTAGAGGGGAAAGGATATGCTCCATCCCCCACCCCTTTGCAAGGAGAGAGTGCACTATCCCACTTCACAATCCATTTGCATTATTGCAAGAAAAGAAATCCCCTCACCTGAAACCCCCGAACTCTCCAAAGACCAAGGAGAGGGAGTGTGCGCACGATTCGGATGTTGAAGAATTCGTTCCTCTATCCAATGAGCCCTCTTTAATGATGGAGTCTCTCAGTATACAATCTTAGAACGTAAAGGGAGTGAAGACCCGAAAGAAGAGTACCTTTTTCTGGGAGGAGATAAAAAAGGAAAAGGTAGTCAACTGCTAGGCCATCCAGGAACATCATTTGGATGCTCATAGCAAGAGAAATTAGGCTCTAGGAAAGAAAAATATTTCCTATGGAGAAGGATGTAACGATTTCAGTGGTGTCCGTAGTATTGTGGATAGGGAATTGGAGCCAAAGCTGGTTCTGAACCACCCCTCCGGTAGAATCATGGGAATTAGAATCAGATGGGAAGGGCATCCATTCACCATTGTGAATGTGTACGGCCCTTGCAATGCAAAAGATAGAGCTAAACTATGGATGCATCTTAGAGATACTCGTATAGAAGGAGAGTGGTTGTTAGTTGGCGGCTTCAATATGGTGGAAAAGAGCAAGGATAGAATAGGATCCTGTGGTATGTTGGCTGGATCAAAAAGGACTAAATGGAAAGTTGGTGTGCTATGATCGACTTATGGCAAGTTGGTCCATGGAACAGCACGCCAGGTTTCACCTACACAAGTCTCAAGCATGCTCGCACTACCTCCAGGGTGGACAGATGTTACTGCTCACACCAAGCTGACTGGATACCGTCGATGCTAGAGATGAAGGTAGTCCCAACAAAAATCCTTTCGGATCGCATACCCCTGCACATATATTTTAAGAAGAATAAAGAGGAGGACCAAACCCCAGGAAGTAGGAAAAAACTGCTAGTTACAGGGGCACACCTATTCAAAGATCCTCTTTTCAGGAATTTAACCATGAAAGCACTAGGTAAGCTTAGAAAAGATGTCGATATGAACAAGCACAATGCGTGGGACCTATTTTCTTGAAGTATTCAAAAAGAAATCAAAACCTCGGGCCCCCGGTTTAAAAAATCTAGGGAGGCGCACCTTCTTCATCTGACAGGTGAGGTACAACGGCTTACCTCCACAAAAGACAACGGGCTTTCTACTAAGGAAGAGCACAAGCAATGGCTAGAAGCCAAAGTTTGCGTGGCTAACGAGAAATCAGAATATATCACAAAGGCAAGGATTCTCTTTAGGGAAACTTCCTTACAACCAGAAGCCTCTAATCAAGCTCATTTTTTTAGGGCTTTAAAAATCAAGAAGAGTCGGGGTAACGTCCACTCGCTCTATGATGAGAAAGGGATAGCAGTTCATAACCAAGATGAGATGGTCGGTTTGATGTTGAACTATCTTAGCCAAATCATTGGACGACCAAAAATCCAGTCCCGGGAAGTAGATGAAGCCAAAAGGACCTTGCTTCAGAGTGTCGAGAAGAAGATTCCCCAGTCAAAAGCTAAAATCCTGGAAGAGGCATTTTCTGAAGACGAATGCTCACTAGCATTCCAAGCCCTTGGCAAGGAGAAGTCCCCTAGTTGGGATGGGATGACGATAGAATTCTTTAGAAAATTTTGGGATGATCTGAAGGCCCCTGGCACAAGTTTGGCCAACAAAGCCATTGTCGAAGGGTCGTTGGAGATAAGTGTAGAGAGAGGTCTTATCAAACCCATCCCCAAACAATTTTTTTTTTCTCAACTAAAACATTGGCGCCCCATAACGATGATGACGGTGGCCTACAAAATTGTTGCCAAGGAAGTATCCCTTAGACTAGCCCCCTTAATTAATCATATCTCCCCATCAACATGGGTTCATCAAAGGAAGGTCTATATACGATAACATCTTGGCAGCAATGGTAGGTATTGAATACGCAACTTTCACAAAGCAAGAGTGCATTTTGCTACATCTTGACCTGGATAAGGTTTATGATAGAATAACATGGACATATATAGAAGCAGTCATGGAAGCTCTAGGCTTTGGGTCTCGCCTATGTCGTCTTATTCATGCACTAGGGGCTGGTAGCCAATCAGAGCTCCTATTCAACGATAGAAAAGTGGGATCTTTTGAGGTCAAAAGGTCTATTAAGTAGGGATTCCCTCTGCCCCCCCTGATTTTTTCCATAGGTTTACATCCTTTAATCACGTTGCTCGAAGCTAATGTTGAGCGTGGCGAGTTGCAAAGCCTGGCTCTCCCAGGAAACAACCAAGGATTCTCTCCTCTTCTTGAGGGCACGTCCCCAGGTTGTAAGGAAATCTCTGGAGATTGTACAAATGTTCTCTGTAGATTTGGGGTCCAGTGCAATATAGAGAAGTCAAGGCTCATCTCCCTGTCGAAAAATGACTCATTTGACCCTTCCGACTGGTCGTGGGAGATTTTTACAAAAAGGAATATTTTCAGACATCTGGGGGGCCCCTTGAGGGTGGACGTAACCTACAAACAAAAATGTCAGTGGGTCCTGGAAAAAATCAAAACAAAAATGAGTAGGTGGGAGTATGTTCTTCTCCCATTCCCAAGCTGGATAAAAGTGATTAATGCCTTTATGCTCCCATATATTGCCTTCACTAGCCCACTTCTCAAGATGGCTAAATGTCACTAGAAAGAGTTCTTAAAACCGGTAAAAAGGTTTTTATAAAAAAATAACACAAAGTCCTCCAAGACATGGCAATGGGCATGTTGGGAGTTCGTCGCTTGGCTAGTGAATCAAGGAGGCCTCGGAATATTCAACCGTGTGGCCCATGCAAAAGCTTGTTGTGCCAAATTTGTAGTCTCCTTGGCTAAACAAGAACAGGCTTGGGCTATCATGATCAGAGATATGCTAGAAGCAACTAAACTTAGTTCGAAAGGAGGAAAGTGGAGAGCGGTAGGTTTCATGACAAACTTTTAGCCCCGACGTGGGCTACACTAAGTCTAGGGGCGGCTCAGGGGAATTGGTAAGGAAATGCAACAGAGAAACGGGAGTCCTAAAGTGGGGGGAAGAAACCAGATACTTCAAGCTGAACTCCATTCTGCATTGGTCCCCCCTGGCTTTCCAAAGATGTAGATCTGCCGCAAAATCCCTATTGGATAGAAGCAGCCAGGAAACTGAATAATAAGGGTCTAAACCGACTCGGGCACTTCTAGGACAGTAATAGCAAGATCTAGGAAACCACTGAACTTCTGGTAACCCAATTCCAACTTAATTTCTTGGAGGTTTGGCTAGTCAACAAAGTGATGAAAGAGCTTGACAGTGCAGTGATGCCAATCTTTGACTCGGAGTTTGACTGGAATGCCTGGCAATGTCTTGAAAGCAGCCTCTTATGGAAATCCTATTCTAAAGGCATTTACCATACAATGATGCTAAAGAAGAATTGGTCTAGCCCTCTTAACAAGATATGGAAAAAGCAATGGTCGGAGGAAAGGTGGGAGCAAGTAATGGAGAACATGTGGGCGCCAAAGGTTCCATATCACATGAAGATATTTCTATGGAAAGTAATTAGGGTGCTCTTCCAACGGGGGTGAAGAGCAAGGAGAGAGGTATAGGGACAAATCGATGCCAGGGGTGCAGGATGGCTAGTGAGGATCTGACCCACCTTTTTATGGAATGCCCAGCTATCAGAGGCCTTACAGGAAAAATTTGCAAGTGGGTCCAAAGAACATGGAAAATTGGTTTTTTCAAGACTGATTTACTCCTTGGAGGTAAGAACTTGGATAGCCCTACCATCCTCATTTGCACTCAAATTATCAGGTTTTGCTTTCTACATAATGTATGGAAAACAAGGAACCGCCGTGTGTTCGAAGGAGTTCCTGAGGTGGCAATTTTCGCAGAAATTATACAAGAAATCAGGGTGCTAATATTGTGAGTTTTGACAAAAAAAAAAAAAAAAGAATCTCCTCATGGAAACATTGAAAAAAAAGACAAAGCAATAAGGGGTCTGCCTCCACCACACGTGGTTGGAAAGGGAATTCAATAAGGTATTGGATGAGTAGTAGATAAATGTAAGGCTTCCTTAGGGTGGCAAGAAGTTCAAAAAAGAAGCTAGGGAGAGCCACAATATGGGAAAACTTTCATTGGCTACAATATGATCCATTTCTATTTATCTCCTTGCAAGTTGATTACATGTAATCAATAGGGGAAGATGATGGAATGGGGGCCAACAACTCCATCAAATGTGACATCTACACTTCATGGTTCATGGACTTTGTGCAAGTGGATCAGTTTCTCTTTGTAGTCTATGGTTGTAGGGACTTGAGGGACTGGAATTATGGGCAAGTTTCTACATTTCCCACCCTCTGTGTGTTTGTGTGTGCGCGCGCGCACATTGCAAGGCATGCAACTTGGCGTTCAATGAGGCAACATAATTTTTTTCTATTTCAAAGGAGGATAGGTGCGTCATTATTTTGAAGGAGGGTATCCTCTATTTCAAAGGAGGGCATGGTTACTTTTCAAAGGAGAGCACAACTTGAGTAGCCAATGCAGCTTAGTGCATACTTTCATTCTTTGTCTTGTGTGGATGTACCTACTCTTGACCCTATCATATATATAATCTCAATTCTTTCACAAGAATTATCATGGAAATGAGCTACCACAAAGTTCCTTTGAAAGACCTGAAGGTTATGGGCTTCCCAGATCTACTTTATATATGCACACCAAAATTGCTTGGCTATGAAAACTTCTCCCCCCTAGAACTAAGTCATTTTGAAAGAAGAGTACCTTCCACATCCTTTGTACCCATTTGTTGATTTTGGCGGCAAGACCCTGCAAGAAATGACAATCTTTGAATAAATGCAAGGGTTTCTTGTATAGTTTCTGCGAACTTGCCACCTCGGGATCTCCTTCAAATACACGGCGGTTCCTTGTCTTCCATACATTATGTAAGAAGAAGTACCTGACAATTTGAATGTTGATGAGGAGGGCAGGACTTCCCAAATTATTACGTCCAAGGAAAAAATCAGTCTTGAAAAAACCAAAATTTCCATGTCCTTTGGACCCATTTGCATATTTCCCTTGGGAGGGCGCCTGTGATAGCTCGACATTCCATGAATAGGTGGGCTAGATCTTCGCTAGCCAGCCTGCACACCAAGCATCAATCTATCCCAATCCCTCTCTTCTGAATCTTCCCAAGCACCCCAAATTACCTTCCATAGAAATACCTTCGTGTGTTGCGGAACCTTTGACTTCCAAGACATGGTAGTCTTACAATGTGTGGTCGGCAAGTCATGGCACACCACAAAAGAAGCAATGCCTAGGTACCAAAAAACAAGGAATACCAAAATAGAAAAGAAACATAAAAGAAAATAAAAACACAAAAAGAACACGTAAACCCTCACACTAATAGCCAATTCATAACCTAAATAGATGCTTCCATGGCTACATTGACTCACACCCACCAATACACCTAGAAACTAAGATCAATCTAGTAGGAGAGTCATGATTCCATCCAAAGAGTGAAAGGTTGAGGTTGTTGAGATGTCGAGCTCTACATCTTGAGCTGGCATCCACTACGGGTCTTGGCCGCTTACGGCATTTACTCATTGGCGCGTTAGGTGACCGACACGGAGGATCTCTGCCAATGATTCTACAGATGGACTACACTTATAGTGCCAGCCTAGTACGCTTCTAGCGAGTTCACACTTAGTGACCGCATGTACATATGTGCTACTTTTCAGCTTTAGCACTTAGTCATTTTGTACTCTCTTTTCTGTGAGAAGAAGAAGAAGCTTTCCATCTCTGTGTGGTGTGTGCTTGTCTTGTGTAGCTCTCTTGCATCCTCTTTCTTTACATGGTATCAGAGCCTGGTGCAGGCAAGAGAGGCTAAGAGAGCAAGAGCATCACAATCCCTTCGTTCACAATCCACGACCAGATGCCGAACAAGTTTTTAGGGGTTTTTCGTACAAGTTTCTGAACAGGTCTCCAAAGTGCAGTACACAGAGATTTAATGTACAAGTACAGTGGTTGTATGTACGCTTGATTGTGGACACTCGTTGAGTGTAGAAAGAGTTACAGGTACCATGATAGAGCAGGTTCAACAGATTTGCAAGTTTTTGCAGATTGCAACTATTTTGTCTTAGTGTTTCAAGATGTCTAGCGGTTTCAGTCAGATTGTTACTGAGAAGCTTGAGAAAAATAACTACCCTGCATGGAAGTTTAGAATAACAAATTTCCTAAAAGGAAAAGGTTATTGGGACTATGTGGAAGGAGACAATGAAAAGGAACCAGAGATTCTCGAGGCAAATGCTACAGCAGAACAAAGAAAAGCTTTGAGGGACTGGCAACAAGGCCAGAGCAAAGTGATGTATTGTCATTCTATGAGCATCACAGATGGCATGATGGTCTATCTACAGGATGCTGAAACCCCCGCCATTGCATGGAAAAACTTAGGCAGAGTGTTCGAGGTGAACACCAAGGCCAGGAAGCTTCAACTAAAGTCGGAGCTAAATCAGGTTAAGAGGAACAACCTCTCCATCAATGATTATGCCTTGAAGATCAAGAGTATCATTGAGGCTCTTGGATCTATTAAAGTCTCAGTGGAAGATGATGACATCGTCCGTGCATGCTTGGATGGTCTAGGAGATGAGTATGTACATTTCAGGTCTTCCATGAATACAAGAGACGACATCCCCGTGTTCCAAGATTTGATTTCTATGCTTATTCTTGAGGAGAAGAACCTTGACACATCTTCTTCTCATGGCAGAAATAATTTTGAACAGGCCTTCTATTCTAACTCCAACAGAGGTAGAGGTAGAGGTCGTGATCGAGTCCCAAGGGGTTGCAGGGGCCAATTTTAATAAGGTCAATCAAATCAAAACAATACACGTGGTAGGGGAAACCAGTCTCAAGGCAAGGGGAGTCAAAGAGGTCGTGGCGCAGGATCAAGCAGGCAACAACATACTGCAAATAGCAGAGAATGTTGGACTTGTGGTGAAAGAGGTCACATGTCACATGACAGTCCAAAGGGAAAAGCAAGTGGAAAGAGAGAACAGGGCAACTATGCATCTACTAGCAGAGATGTAGATGACAACAAAAATGAGCGCATGTTTGTTATGCAGCATGTAATGAATACAATGACCCAAGATGATGTTTGGTATGTGGATTCAGGTGCCTCTAATCACATGACGTCTCGTGGAGAGTGGTTTAGAGATATGCGCAAACCAAATGTGTCAGGCTATGTGCAGAGACGAGATGACACAGCTCACCCCATTGCTCATGTCGGGGACATACCTCTAAATACGAAGAGTGGGAAATCAAAGTACTTAGCAGATGTACTTCATGTCCCAAACATTACAAAGAATCTTGTTTCTATTGGACAAATGGTTGAGCACGGTTTGCAGGTTCGTTTCAATCCGAAAGAACTGTTATGTAGAAGATTTCCAAAATGGCTGTAAGCTGATCACAGAGGGCAAATGTGTGGGCAGAATGTTTACGCTGAATGTAGACATGCCTGAGGTAAAAGCTGCATTATTTTCACAGGGCACAGGTATTGTGGCTCATGTTGACATTTGGCACAAACGCATTGACCATGTCAATGAGCAGAGATTGCGCAGCATGCAATCAAAACAGATTGTAAAAGGTTTGCCCAAATTCAAGGTGGATGGTATGCAGCATGCCAGTTTGGAAAACAGTCAAAGGGCTCATTTCCACATGAGCGCAATGTATGTAAAAAGCCACTTGAGGTGGTGCACACAGATGTTTGGGGTCCAACCGATACTTCAAGTATACATGGTTGCAGGTATTATGTCTCTTTCATTGATGACCATACAAGGAAAGTATGGTTCTACTTCATGCGTAACAAAAGTGAAGTGTTCGGTCACTTTCAGGACTTCAAAGTCATGATTGAGAAGGAGACAGATATGCAAATCAAGACATTGAGGTCCGATGGAGGGGGAGAGTACTTCTCTAAAGATTTTTTAGATTTTCTACGAATGCATGGTATACGCAGGCAGTTTACATGCAGATATACTCCACAGCAGAATGGGGTCGCAGAAAGAAAAAACAGACACATTGCAGAGGTTGCACGTGCATTGATGAATGAGAAGAACATGCCTCATCATTTCTGGGCTGAAGCTATAAATACAGCTTTGTACATTATGAACAGAACACCTACAGCTGTGGTGCATGATGTAACGCCTGAGGAAAAGTTTACAGGTACAAAGCCTGATTTGGCACACTTGAAAGTGTTTGGCTGCATAGCTTATGTGCATATACCAGATGAGTTGCGTAGGAAATTGGATCCTAAAGTAGAGAAATGTATTCTTGTGGGATATTACTTTGAACAAAAGGGGTACAAGTGCTACAATCCTACTACACAAGAATTACGAGTGAGCAGAGATCTAGTCTTTGATGAGATGAGCAGCTGGTACAGTAATACACATGGCAATATTGAGGCTGATGTAAAAGATGATGTGGTTGTACAAAATGTGAGGCCAGAGTCACAGGTTTTGAGTGGAACACAAGAGTCATCTTCTCGTGGCTCTGTTGAGAAGCCATGGAATGGTAGACTACGTACGCAGGTTACTCCACCAGCAGGTACAGGGAACGTGTGACGAAAAGGAAAGGAAAAGGTTGATGAACTTCCCCTTATGGCTGATGCATCATCAGGTTTTTCACATGTAGACATGGATTCAGATGGTTCTGAACAAAGTCTTGATGAGGAATTTGGAATTCTGGCTGTCAGGACACCTGGTGTAAGGAAAGTACAAGAAGATGCTAGAGGGAAAAGGAGTGATCCAGAACCGCGCAGATCTAATAGAGTCAGAAATCCAGTTCAGAAATTGACTTATGATGGGTATCTAGCTCATCACCAAGCCTACATGGCTAAGGTGATATAGGATGTGGAGCCCACATGTTTTGAGGATACAGTTGGAAATGTGCATTGGGATGATGCAATGAATGAAGAGATGGCTGCATTGGAAGCAAACGACACATGGGAGTTGGTGCCATTGCCAAGTGGCAAGAAAGATATTGGCTGTAAATGGGTGTATAAAACCAAGCATAAGGCCGATGGTAACATTGAGCGTCAAAAGGCAAGGCTGGTCGCAAAGGGTTATGCACAGATGTATGGCATAGACTATGAGGAGACCTTTGCTCCAGTGGCAAAGATGACGACTGTGAGAGCTGTCATAGCAGTGGCTGCATCTAGAGGATGGATTATGCATCAAATGGATGTAAAGAATGCCTTCTTGAATGGTGAGTTGAAAGAGGAAGTGTATATGGATCAGCCACCTGGTTATGTCGATCCAGGTTACCCAGATTATGTATGCAGACTTCTCAAAGCTTTCTATGGTTTGAAGCAGGGCTCTAGAGCATGGTATGCCAGGATTTCCAAGTATCTTGTCAGTATTGGTTTTAGGAGAGCTCATGCTGATCATTCACTCTATGTACGTGAGAGTGATGTGGGGATTGTGGTCATTACCATTTATGTAGATGACCTTATTATTGTGGGTGACAATGCTATGGAGATTGACCATGTGAAGGGTCTTCTCAAACAGGAGTTTGAAATGAAAGATTTGGGCGAGTTGCGCTACTTTCTTGGCATTGAGGTGATCAGGACTCCAAAGGGTGTATGGCTATCACAGAGACAGTATGCTTTAGACATGTTGTCAAAGTATGGTATGGCTGATTGTAAGCCAATTTCTATTCCCTTGGATGTGAATGCAAAGCTGAGTGCAGAGAAGGGTGATGTTGTTGAGGATGTCAAGATGTACAAGAAGATTGTGGGTAGTCTAATCTACTTGACTATCACGAGGCCAGACTTGAGCTACACAGTAGGCTTGGAGAGTCAGTTCATGCAGCTTCCGAGGAATCCACATTTGGATGGAGTACGACGCACACTTCGGTATGTGCAAGGGACTCTTGACTACGCATTGTTCTATGCACCAGATGTGCCATTAGCATTGTATGGGTATACAGATGCAGATTGGGCAGGTAGCATTGTTGATAGGAGATCTACGAGTGGCTTCATGTTCTCTTTTGGGAGTGCTGTTGTTACTTGGAGCAGCAAAAAGCAGCCTATGGTTGCTTTATCGAGTACAAAGGTGCAGCAGTTGCAGCGTGCAAGGTAGCTTGGCTACGCACATTACTCGAGGACTTGGGAGTGCAGGTGGACCAGCAGATTGTCATCCATTGTGACAACCTCAGCAGCATGCAGTTGGCTAGGAACCCAGTGTTCCATGCCAAGACCTAGCACATAGAGGTCCATTACCACTACGTTCGAGAGCGAGTGTTGGCGGAAGACATCGACCTGGTCTACGTCAGCACAGAGGAGAAGATAGCGGATATCTTTACCAAGGCCCTCGGAGCTGAGAAGCTTCGACGTTTCCGGACTATGCTTGGACTCTGTGACATGCAGAGCTCGAGGGGGAGTGTTGAGATGTCGAGCTCTACATCTTGAGCTGGCATCCACTACGGGTCTTGGCCGCTTACGGCATTTACTCACTAGCGCATTAAGTTACCGACACGGAGGATCTCTGCCAGTGATTCTACAGCTGGACTACACTTATAGTGCCAGCCTAGTACGCTTCTAGCGAGTTCACACTTAGTGACCGCATGTACATATGTGCTACTTTTCAGCTTTAGCAATTAGTCATTTTGTACTCTCTTGTCTGTGAGAAGAAGAAGTAGCTTTCCATCTTTGTGTGGTGTGTGCTTGTCTTGTGTAGCTCTCTTGCATCCTCTTTCTTTACAGAGGCTCCATGGCGAGGACACAAGGATACAACAAGCACTCCCCCTCTAGGTCATCCTAATCAAAATGTTGGTTGCAACCGCCACTTTTCTTGTTTTTGTTGGTGTTAGGTCACAAAATCTTATCTACATTTCACTAGGAAGGATCCAACCCCTCAGTCTATCATCCAAGATCTATCACATTGTATCAATTTCTCCTTGTTGTGTTAAAAATAGAAAGTTGTCACCTTCTGGCTTAGAGAAATATATCTGCATAATAGTAGCAAGGGCACCGTCTAGATATTCATACAGAATCTCCTCATGAAACATCCTTCCTGCAATAGTGAAAATGTCAGCTCTCTCTAAATATTAGACTCTCAAGGATGTGGCACCCTTGAGAGTCGTCTAAATGGCGTTTGTGTTGACTTGCTGGGCCAATGCAATAGTTCATGTTTTGACACTTAGTTTTTTCCCAAGTATGTACCTTAGTTTACACAAAGGGCCAAATGGTCAATCAAAAAATCTGATTAATCATTTGGAGACTACTCACCCACAAGGTTTGAACTGAGGCGCCAGTGGAGAGTGACTGCTGCTCAACCACTAGCACAACCACCTTACTCTGTCCCCATGCCTTGTTCAAACAGCTATGTTGTTTAAACCGCGGGGGGGGTGAACCATTCTAAAAGGAGTCGGTTGCCGATGGACGGACCTCCTTGCCACGTTGGGAGAGAGTCCAATATCTAGGACGAGCTACAAAAGTCATAGGTCAAAAAAGTACCCAAACAATTTATCAGGTTCAACGATAGTTGAGATGAATATATAAGACGTAAATGTTTTTGCTAGCTTACTAGGTCGACCTTCAATAGCCCAAAGAGGACTTCAATGTGTGTTGTTTTGTTAAGTGCTTCATTAAGCATGATAGGAGAGTACGCTGAGAGCTGGCTATCCACAAGCACTTGTCTCAGAAGAATTCCATCTATCAAGCACCATGCAATCCTCAAATTACCTAATCGTGTAATCAAATTCTTCAATAAATCTCTTTGGCCACTCTTTGAGGACGTTGTGTGCAACCAATCTTTCCTTCTGTTGTGTGGCGACTATTCGACAAAGTTGTGTGTATCCAATCTTGCCTTTTGTTAGGTACCTCCTAAACCTGCATCGATCTCCTAAATCTTGGAACTGATATAGAGTGCTCTAAATACTGGATCACTTTTCAACTTGTAAATGAGAAGACTTTGTCTTCACTCCTGTATTAATAGCTTTGTCTGCTCGCTAAATGTTATGAAATGCAGACTTTTTTTCCATCTTTAATAGAAATCCAATGGCATGCTAGCTAATGGCACAGCTCTCTTTGCACTATCTCCAAATCCCTATTACACAATCATGATAAGTAAACAAATTCATTTAAAGACTAGTTCTAGAGTAGTAGCATGGGGGCGTTGGCTAGGTAAAATGAGACGTCGATCTCTGGTGGTGGAGGTTGGTGGAGGCCCTTGCTTGATTTGAGAAGCAACTTCCACATTCTTGGTTTGATACTAATTATTAAGGTTATGAACATTTTCATGACCACAAGATCCCATAGATTTTGTTGACAAGAAGTTTCTCCTACGTGGTTTTAAATAAACCTTGACCAAATCTTGAGCTCAAAGGAGAGTTGCTGGTGTTGACCATGCCCCCCTCACAACCTAGGTACGAAACCCGCGATTCCTTCCATTGTTAGCCTACTTCCATACCATATGTCCATCTTGGTTATGTTTCTCACTAGCCACTTCAATTGCACATAATTTAAAGCAACCCAGGAGAAAGTAAACTCAACAAGTAGAGGATAGTCTTAAAAGGAAGGTTTCATAGGCATGAGATAGAAGGATTAGTCAAGAGTCCTTAGTGGTTGGGCTCCCATTATGTAGAGACATTGGTAAGAAACTTTGGGTAATGGGGCTTTGAATGATGAGGTGCCAAGATAGAAGATTTGATTCAAAATTTTCTTGTTGATCTTCATGTTGCGTTGTTGATATGATTGCGTTGTTTTGCAATGTGAGTGCATGGGTGGAACATAAAAACAATGTGTACCACTTAAGGTGCCATCAAAGAAACAACCACAAGCAAGAAGCCAAAAGAAAATGTGAAATTGAAGAAGAATCTTGCTATGCACCATGACCGGCAATAGAAGGCTCAATATATTTGGGTTCTACAGTCTCAAGTGGTAGCATAAAAGATGGAAGTGGACCTTTGAGACCCCATGGGATATAGTGTCCATGATAGGCCACATTAACAACAAAATGGAATCGACTTTGTTGCTAATGCTACCTACAAGAGCAACAAAGCTAAGAACATTTGTCCAGGCCAATTTTGGATCTATGGTCTATCATCTCTAGCTTTCTCTATCCACAATACTTGATTTTGATCTATTTAAGGACCTTCTTTATTGGAGAGAATGGTCCAATTCGGTCATCACCTTGAAACTTGTAGATTGAGAAGTATGACTTATACAAATTGGCGAGCAAGTATTTATAAGCAACAAAACAATAGAGAAAGTCCATTTAGACATTCTTTTTACTTAGAGAGGATTGCAAAAGTACAAGCGGATTTTCCAATGTTTGCGCTCTCGCTCTCATCACCACAAATATTATTGTCATCAAAGTCCTCTGTGATGACTAACACATAGAACACTTGATCATTGCATCGAGGATCGTGAGCCCAAGACCCTCACCCTTTTCTTTAAGAGGCTCTCCTAATTGCAGGACTACACCCAAGTTTTCAAAAAAAAAGACAACCCTTTAAATTACTGCACAATCACTACTAACATTCCTATTTTACACAATGTCATTTATTATGTATTCAATACACTCATTGTAATCAACACACCAATTCTATGTTGAAAGCCGAGCATGACGTAGAGTCTAGCTACTACGAGCAAGCCGTGATAACAAAATAATAGCTTATCTTGATTCCTAGGAGGAGATGCGAAAGATGAAATTCCATTATTATAGCAACAAAACCATTTGAGATTAGGACGCCTTTTTGTCACAAATAAAATAATCTTAATCACACAATGCAACTACATGACATTGTTTGAGCTAGGCTGTGTTCATGCACATCACTACCACATGTATATGGTAACAAATCCCCCTTGGAGTGATGCGGTGAACGAGAGCTGGCACATGAGTAAAGGGAAGTGCCATTCCCTGAGAACATGATCAGACCACAAAGGGGAGTAAGCCCAAAGCTTTACAGAAAGCTTATCACTTCTCACGAGACAGTGCCTTTGTGAAAAGATCTACAAGGTTGTCGTATGTTAGCACATAATCCAAGCTGATCTCTCCTGCTGAGAGCCTCTCCTTGACATAATGGTAATGCACCTCAATGTGCTTGGTGCGAGCATCAAAAACTAGGTTCCTCACAACTGCCAATGCACTCTGACTATCAATGTAGATAGTGTTGACAGTGTACTGTCCAACACCCAAATCAGCCATAAGGCGTTTGAGACATACACACTCAACCATAGCTGTGAAGCGTGCCCTGTACTCATCCTCACAACTCGGAGTGTCCACATTAGGTTGCTTCTTGATCAACCATGATATACATGAACTGCCAAGCATGAAACAAAAACCACTTGTGGACACTCGCGTGTCAAAACAACCAACCCAATCTGAGTCCGAGAAAGGATGTAAGTCTGGCGGAAATGATTCGCCCTTGGGATAAAATAAGCCAAGATTTAAATTGCCACTAAGGTGGCAAAAATCCTCTTGACAGCTTGCCAATGCTTAGACCCTGGGCTATGCATAATTTTGCTGACCTATGAGACTGCAAACTGAATATGTGGCCTCGTGTTGCATACATATATGAGGCGTCCAACAACAGTTTGGTAAAGAGTGACATCAATAGGATCACCAGCATCATGAAGACTCAATTTCAAACCTGTTTTTATGGGAGTGGCAATAGGTTTGCAATCCTCAAGTCCAAACTTACATAGCAATGTCTCTATGTAACTTTTCTGACACAAGGCAATACCACCATCACACTCCTTAAACTGTATACCCAAGTAATGATGCAACAGGCCCAAATCTTTCATCTTGAAACTAGCATTCAAATCAACCTTAAATTCAAAAATATGTCTCTCATTTGGTCCAGTGATCAACAAATCATCTACATAAAGAACCACATTGAGAAGTACATCACCCTCACGCTTTACATACAATGTGCTTTTTGTTGGACTGTTATGAAAGCCTTGTTTAACCAAATGAGTGTGAGCTTTCTTATATCAAACACGAAGAGATTGCTTCAACCCATACAAAGCCTTGTTACATTTGCACACTTTGTCCTCTTGTCCTTTCTTGCGAGGCTGTGTTACATAAACTTCCTCAAATATGTCACCATTCAAGAAAGCATTAACAATTTCTGATTGATGTACATCCCAACCAAAATGAGCTGCCAATGCACATAGAAAATGCACAGTAGTCATACTACAAGTGGGATAAAAGTCTCTTTATAATCTATGCTTTTTTGTTGTGCATAACCCTTTGCAACAAGTCGAGCCTTATGGCGATCGATCTCACCATCCGGCTTGCGTTTCAACCTATAAATCCACTTCGTACCAATGGCCTTTTTGCCAGGAGGAAAATCACATAAATTCCATGTGTCATTTTTTATAAGTGCATATTATTCTGATTGCATGGTAGCCATCCAATTTTTTGAATTTTGTGCTTCATCAAAAGACAAAGTTTCCTCAATATCATGTAAGCTAGACACAGCCAAAGCATAACAATCTGATGCATAAGATGCATAGAGAGAGCCTAAAAAAGTATGACTAGACAAAGGTGCATCCAACTTATTGTCACACAAAGTGTGCACCAGCAATTTTGGCATGTCTCTAGCCTACTCATTTTCAGCCCTTTCCTCATCAAGTACATCATGTACATCTACATCAGGAATAGGCTGATCTATAACATTTTCAGAAACCCCCATAGGATCTACATTAGCTTCATTGGAAGTTACATTCGAACTTCCACCACTGAAAAGAGGCAACAAAGTGTCATAAATGTCCTATGAGCTTACATTACTGTCTCTAGTACATGACAGCAAGGGCTAAATAGAATCTTCCACAAACACTACATCCCATGAAATCAGAATAAGCTTTGTTTGCGGATAATACAACCTATAACCTTGGCTTTCAGCAGTATAACCAACAAAAATACATTTGACAGCCTTATCATCAATTTTTTGCGTTATGTTTGTGGCACCAAATCATATGCCAAACAACCAAAAACTAGCATGTGCTTAATAGAAGGCTTTCTATCATGCCATGCTTCATATGGAGTAATAGATTGCAAAGATTTTATAGCACACCTCTTAAGTACATAAGTGGCACACATGATGGCCTCAAGACAAAAAGAATGCGACAAAGCTTGACTTTTGACCATATACATTGTGCCATTTCCATAAGTGACCTATTTTTCCTCTTAGCAATACCATTTTGCTGAGGTGTATAAGGCAATGTACATTGGTGTTTTATCCCACGAATAGCCAGAAATGCAATAAATTCATGAGACATATACTCCCCCCCTCGATCGGAACAGAGGGTGCCCATGCTACATTTTGAGACATTTTCATCCATAGCCAAAAAATGTTTGAAGCACATAAAAACTTTGGACTTCACTTTAAGAAGAAATACCCATGCATGCCTGGAGTAATCATCAATGGAAGTCACAAAGTACAGGTAATTGGCTAAGGACGGAGTTTGCATGGGCCCACAAACATCACTTTGGATAAGCTGCAACCTGCATGTGGTCCTAACTGAACCATCCTTTGAAAACTTAGAATGTTGCACAAGTGACTGAATTCCCATGAGGGAGAGACTCTAGAGAGGTGAGCAATTCACAATGTGAGGTAATGTGCTTTGTAGCACCACTGTTCAAATACCACACATGTGAGTCTGCAGCAAGTGACATGCATGAATCATGGACAATAGGATTGTAAGTGCACTCTACACTAAAAGACCATTTTTTATCAACATCAGCATCACAGTCTCCATTCATAGAAGACTCAACAACGGCTGCATTTGTAGTGGAACCAATATTTGTAGTGGAACCACCCTCTTTCTTCTTAGCCTCTTTGGCCTTCAACTTAGGACACTGCTTGATCAAGTGATCATTAGCTTTACAATAATAACAACGCATATTCTTTTTTCCCTTATCACCAGAATTTCCAGAAGAATTGCAGCTACCAGAAGCATTAGAAACAAAAGTTTTTCACTCGCAACAGAACCCAAAGAAGTGGCTACATTGTTGTACCAACCTTTCTTTGAGAAGCAATAAAAGCATGTTCACCTGCACGCTGCCTAGTCCTATTTTTCCTGGAAAGTGACTCTTACAATAGAAATGTGCATAATGCATCAAACTTCAGAACTTCAGGTATTAGCAAAAGTCTGGTAAGGCATCAAGAACAGTCTGCGCAAGGAAACTGTCTCAAATGACTTCACATGAAGAAATAAGTTTCTCATTGATATCCTTGACACCATCAAGAAAAGTGTCCATATCATCTTTCTCATGTATAATCTTCGACTCGAGCTCTTTATGCAGCAAAGCATTTTTGGTCTCATTGCGGCTTGCTAAAGACCTGTTAGAATATCCCAAGCCTGTTTTGCACATTTTGCTAAACGAATGTGAGAAACAATAGTACACTTTACAGACAACACAATCAATGCATGAGCGTGTGCATCCTTTACATTCCAACGAGGTTGTTCTACTGTCGGCAAAACAACTCTAATAGCAGAAATTCTTGCAGCAAGACCTGCAACATCCTCAGCATCGCCTACATCCTTAGAACCAGGACGTACATCAATGCACTGCAGAATGTTCCACACACCTTTGACACAAGAACGTTGGTACAACTGAAGATGGTCGGCCCATGGAAGTGCAAGAAGCCCAGGCATGGCAGGTTGCACGCAAATGGCAAGAACCTTGAGCAGGTATTTGATGCAGCTAGTAGAGAGGTATACCGAGATGGAGCACTTGCTAGTCGAAACTGCAAGTATTTCTTGCTATCACAAGTGACAGGAGCAAATGTTTATATCACAAGATTGGGAACGAGACAAGGGATGCTGGATGTACGTGTTACGAGGTTTATGATATGGGATTTTGATTGAGATATCTGTAGGACATGCTACTTGAGAGGGTATTCAACCTGGCAGTGCTCCTTTTTTTAATGTATGCTAATTATGCTATTCCTGCCAAAGCAATTGAAATTTTTGATTGATTCTTCCCCGAAGTACTATCCATTTGGAGGGCATTGAAGCTACATGAATCTATGGCAAGGAGGCATGACGACGGGAAGCTAAGCACTTTTTTTCTAAGGAAAAGGAGCTCAATATTCGAAAGGGTGTGCAAAAGGAGAAGTCGAAGGAGGTTTCTTCAACGACGACACGAGGGTCAATAGTTGATAGATGGCGTGTGAAAGAGGACCAAATTAAAGTTCTTATAAAGTGAATGCAAAATTAGCTTGCAACTAAAAAAAAATTAGCTATGGGGGCGCTATAGCTGTCGACTGGAGAAGATGCTGTCAACTGGAGAAGATGCTGAGGTGGTGCCAAAGGAGAGATGAGCGTCAGTCTGCATTGGAAAGTAGGCCCGTGATGACTAAGGTCGGCAGAGGGAGTACAGGGCAGGAGGTCGCAATGCAGGAAAAGAAGGACTGCCTCTGAGGGCAAAAGAAATGAGGGAGGCCTGAAGACCTGAAGGGGACGGATGGCCGGTGGATGGCGAGAGTGAGGAGGGCCGAAAGCAGCACAGGGGGAGGCTGCCAAGGTGAGCAATCTGGGAGAAGCGTGAGTTTTGAGAAGTAGGAGCAAACCGGGGTTTTGAAGGAGCGTTACTACAGGAGAGTAGGAGTATAATCAGTTTTGGATGGCTGTGAGCAGTTAATAGAGATGGGTGGGTTATGCCATCAAAAGAAAGCTCCAAGGCTGGCTGCGAACAAGGAGGGTCAGAAAGGGCTGCACGGCGGCCAGCTTATGAGAGAGTTTAAGGGGAGGACCAGTGGGAAGTGCATGGTAGAAGACGAAGAGAAGGAAGGGAGCCGCCGATCGGATGAGCGGCCAAGCTTGAGGAGAAAGAGGGCTGCCTAGGAACTGCCTTTGAATGAGAATAAGTGGATGCCAAGGGTTGCATCAGAGCAGGGACCTGATTGATGCCATCATTATCTCTATATGTTTTTTTGTGATACATAATGTGCTTGTAGTTGTCTCGAGAGGCTTGAATTCAATCGTCTTTTCCCGTCTAATCTCACACAGTGGGTCCGTGGTAGCGTTGGCTCCGGACAGGTTATGTGTGAGTGTACAGAGAGAGAGAGGGAGAGTGGTTGTGTTTGCAAATCACGCGAGTGTACGATCGAGGCGGGTATAGCCTCTCGGTGTGGGTGTGCTTACAGAATTGGGAAAATTGTATGCATCATTGGGTATGGTTGTGTTGATGGGTCTGTTGTGCTGAGATGGTTATGGTGGGATGTGTGTAGCTGGTGATGCCCAAAGGTGAGCCTGGTAGTAGAGATTTACAGGGAATTGTGCGTGTGTGTGAATTTTTGTGTGGTTAGGGGTGTCGGATATTCAATGGGCTATAGAGAGGCAGTTATTTTGTGTGCTGGGTGTTTTACCCCTTCCCCCTTTCCATCAGTGGTGCCCCCACTGAGGAGCTACTGATTGCTTCTCGCTGAAGTCCAAGACGGTGTCGAGGTTTGAAGAGCACGATCTAACAAGAATGGCATGGTCGGGTTTTCCGACTTTTACAGGTGCTAAAGATGCTCAGGTTTGGCTGGAAGACTACGGCCTTTTTTTGCTGGGTAGCGGCTTGTCAAGAGAAGAGGGAGTGACCCAAGCTTTCCCGCTCCTCGTTCGTGGAAAATCAAAGGTATGGTACGAGGGCTTGCAGGCTGAAGAAAAACAGGATTGGAGCACATTCGAAGCGGAATTCCGAAGCCGATATATGGCCAACACGCAGTGGAGTGAAGTGAAGCAGATGATGGACAACCTAAAGCAAAGCCTTGAGGGTTATTTCCGAGCATTCGTGTGGGAGTTCGAGGCCATATGGAGCAAGTTGGTTAGTGTAACTGCTGTAGAGAATGCATATTTCTTGAAGCTAACCTAGTTTGTGGACTACTTGCATGTAAAAGTGCGGAATAAAGTGGAGATAGATGGGCCGTACACGTACGAGGAGGTAGTAGCCTATGCGCAGAGCAGGACAAAGCAGGTTTTAAAGAAGCAACAAGCAAAGCAGGTTCTGGCGAGTCCATTGGTGGCAAGGCCAATTGCTAGGGAAGAGCTTCAGGTAATCCAACCCTTTGTTGATGCACATGTGGTAGCAGTGGATAGGCGTGATGACATAGTAGAGACGATAGCGTGTGGGCCTATGAGGCGTCAGCAATTGCAGAGAGGAATCTAACGAGTATCGCCTAATGTGCTTGATCAAGTGACTTCCGAAATGCAAGTACTGGAAAACATAGCTGAAGTACCAAAGTCGGTGCGCATGCGTTTTGTGGACAACACATGGGAAATGGAGTCTTCTTTCTCAAGGTATGAGACATATGCTG
Organism: Adiantum capillus-veneris; assembly: GCF_014529385.1. Classification (NCBI taxonomy): domain Eukaryota; kingdom Viridiplantae; phylum Streptophyta; class Polypodiopsida; order Polypodiales; family Pteridaceae; genus Adiantum; species Adiantum capillus-veneris. Next base: position 20,457,956 of record NC_140949.1, on the reverse strand, counting down.
TTATGCATGTCGATAAGGTGGTGAAAGAGAAACAGATTGTAGGGAAGAGACATTTTGTGCGCACCAGGGGGTTTGGCAACCCTCTCTCTTGCCTTGTGATGGTAAGGCCATGTTGACTTAAGAAGAGTGCTTTGATGAAGCAGACTGGGAATTTGATGATCAAGTGGTCGATGCAGATGACGAGTCGCAGGTTTTGGTTGCTAAAGCTATGGCGAGAATACAAGGTATGGAAGGCTTTCCGCCTTTTTCAATGCTGTTTAAAGGGACTACAGGTCAAAGTATGCCGGTGTTTGCTTCGGAGGATCACTTATCCCAGGTGGATACGATGATGTTGACGGTTATGCTGTTGAAGGTTTCTATGGAAGCGCCTCTATGCAGATTGCTACAGGTTATCTTGTTTGAAGACAATCATGCTATGGCGAGCTCTCTAGCGGATGGATGGAAAATAGATGATGTAAAAGTTTTTCAAGGTGTACAGGCTTGTTTTATATATGAAGAAGGTTCATGTGTACATTTTTTTAAAGGGTTATGCTGTCAAGAGCTACATACATGGATGACTTACAGGTTTACAAGTGCAACGCTGGGGTAGTTTGTGTCAATTTTACAGACAGATGGCGATGATCAATGCCATATTTTTGATCCAGGTGGAGTTTACACTATGCTTGGGAGAGCCTATGGATTTCTCTTTGATCCGGGTGGGTGCTACAGCCAGTGAAAGTCTCTCTCTATCAATCTAATGCTTATGTAAATAATATCTACCAGTTCTCTTCTTATGCAATGATATATAATCTAAATAATGCTACGGTTGAGCATCAATGCTCAACGAGGGGTTTGGGCAATGATGGCACAGCTGAAGGGTCGGCCCATGGAAGTGCAAGAAGCCCAAGCATGGCAGTTTGCAGGCAAATGGCAAGGACCTTGAGCAGGTACTTGATGCGCCTAGGAGAGAGGTATACCCAGATGAAGCACTTGTTAGTGGAAACTGCAAGTGTTTCCTGCTATCACAGGTGACAGGAGAAAATGTTGATATCACAAGATTGGGAACGAGACAAGGGATGCCGGCTGTAGGTGTTATGAGGTTTATGATATGGGATTTTGATTGAAATATCTGTAGGACACACTACTTGACAGGGTATTCAACCTGGTAGTGCTCTTTTTTTTATGTATGCTAATTATGATATTCTTGCCAAAGCAATTGAAGTTTTTGGTTGATTCTTCCCAGAAGTACTATCCATTTGGAGGTCATTGAAGCTCATTGCATCTATGGCAAGGAAGCATGACGACGGGAAGCTAAGCACTTTTTCTCTAAGAAAAAGGAGCTCAAGAGTCGAAAGGGTGTGCAGGAGGACAAGTCAAAGGAGGTTCCGTCACAGGTTATGTGTGAGTGTACAGAGAGGGAGAGTGGTTGTGTTTGCAAATCACGGGAGTGTACGATCGAGGCGGGTATAGCCTCTTGGTGTGGGTGTGCTTAGAGAATTGGGAAAATTGTATGCATCATTGGGTATGGTTGTGTTGATGGGTCTGTTGTGCTGAGATGGTTATGGTGGGATGTGTAGCTGGGGATGCCCAAAGGTGAGCCTGGTAGTAGATATTTACAGGGAATTGTGCGTGTGTGTGAATTTCTGTGTGGTTAGGGGTGTCGGATATTCACTGGGCTATAGAGAGGCAGTTATTTTGTGTGTTGGGTGTTTTACCCCTTCCCCCTTTCCATCAGTGGTGCCCCCACTGAGGAGCTACTGATTGCTTCTCGGTGAAGTCGAAGATGGTGTCGCGGTTTGAAGAGCACGCGCGATCTTACAAGAATGGCATGGTCGGGTTTTCTAACTTTTATAGGTGCTGAAGATGTTGAGGTTTGGCTGCAAGACTACGGCCTTTTTTTGCTGGGCAGCGGCTTGTCAAGAGAAGAGGGAGTGGCCCAAGCTTTCCTGCTCCTGGTTTGTGGAAAAGCAAAGGCATGGTACGAGGGCTTGCAGGCTGAAGAAAAATAGGATTGGAGCACATTGAAAGCGGCATTCCGAAGCCGATAGGTGGCCAACACGCAGTGGAGTGAAGTGAACCAAATGATGGACAACCTAAAGCAAAGCCTTGATGGTGATTTCCGAGCATTCGTGTGGGAGTTCGAGGCCATATGCAGCAAGTTGGTTAAGGTAACTACTGCAGAGAATGCATATTTTTTGAAGATGACCAAGTTTGTGGACTACTTGCATGTAAAAGTGTGGGGTAAAATCGAGATAGATGGGCCGTGCATGTACGAGGAGGCAATAGCTTAAGCGCAGAGCAAGACAAAGAAGGTTTTAATAAATCAAGAGGCAAAGCAGGTTCTAGCAAGTCCATTGGTGCCAAGGCCAATTGCTAGGGAAGAGCTTCAGGTAATCCGACCCTTTGTTGATGCACATGTGGTAGCAACAGATAGGCATGATGACAAAGTAGAGACGATACGTGTGGGCTTATGAGGCCTCAGCAGCTGTAGAGAGGAATCTACCGTGTATTGTCTGATGTGCTTGACCAAGTGACTTCCAAAAAGCAAGCAGTAAAGAAGATAGTTGAACTGCCAAAGCTGATGAGTTTTGTGGAGAAAGACGAGGTATATTCGAGCTATAGCAGTGCCTTGGATAGTCACAGCACATGGGAAATAGAATCTGCTTTCTCAAGGTATGAGACATATGATGTTATTCATGTCTATAAGGTGGTCAAAGAGCAACAGATTGCACATGAAGAGACATTTGTGCGGACCAGGGGTTTGGCAACTCTCTCTCTTGCCTTGTGATGGTCAGGCCATGTTGACTGAAGAAGAGTGCTTCGATGAAGCAGACTAGGGGTTCGATGATCCCGTGGTCGATGTAGATGACGAGTCGCAGGTTTTGGTTGCTAAAGCTATCGCAAGAATACAAGGTATGCAAGGCTTTCCGCCTTTTCCAGTGCTGTTTGAAGGGACTACAGGTGAAGGTATGCCGGTGTTTCCTTTAGAGGATCAGGTAGCACAGGTGGATGCCATGCTATTGATGGTTATGTTGTTGAAGGTTGCTATGCAAGCGCCTCTATGCCGTTTGCTACAGGTTATCTTGTTTGAAGACAATCATGCTATGGCAAGCTCTCTAGCCGATGGCTCGGAAACAAATGATGTAAAAGGTTTTCAAGGTGTACAGGCTTGTTTTATGTGTGAAGAAGTGTCATGTGTATAATTTTTTGAAGGGTTATACTGTCAAGAGCTACATACATGGATGGCTTACAGGTTTACAGGTGCAACGCTGGGGTGGTTTGTATCAGTTTTACAAACGGATGGTGATGATCAATGCCATATTTTTTATTGAGGTGAAGTTTACATTATGCTTGGGAGAGCCTATGGATTTCCATATGATCCTGGTGGGTGCTACAGCCAATGAAAGTCTCTATCTATCTATCTAATGCTTATGTAAATAATATCTACCAGTTCTCTTCTTGTGCAATAATATATAATCTAAATGATGCTACGATTGAGCATCAATGCTCAACAAGGGGTTGGGCAATGATGGTATAGCTGAAGATGGTCGGCCCATGGAAGTGCAAAACGCCCAGGCATGGCAATTTGTAGGAAAATGGCAAGGACCTTGAGTAGGTATTTGATGCGGCTAAGAGAGAGGTATACCGAGATGGAGCACTTGCTAGTCGAAACTGCAAGTGTTTCTTGCTATCACAGGTGACATGAGCAAATGTTGATATCACAAGATTGGGAACGAGACAAGGGATGCTGGATGTAGATGTTACGAGGTTTATGATATGGGTTTTAATTGAGATATCTGTAGGACACGCTACTTGACAGGGTATTCAACCTGGCAGTGCTCTTTTTTTCATGTATGCTAATTATGGTATTCCTGCCAAAGCAATTGAGGTTTTTGGTTGATTCTTCCCCGAAGTACTATCCATTTGGAGGGCATTGAAGCTCATTGAAGCTATGGCAAGGAGGCATGACGACAGGTAGCTAAGCACTTTTTTTCTAAGGAAAAGGAGCTCAAGAGTCGAAAGGGTATGTAGGAGGAGAAGTCGAAGGAGGTTTCTTCAACGACCACACGAGGGTCAATAGTCAATCGACGGCGTGGGAAAGAGGACCAAATTAAAGTTCTTATAAAGTGAATGCAAAATTAGTTTGCAGCTTTAAAAAAAAGGGAATCGAATGAGCTATGGGGTGCTGAGGTGGGTGGCAAAGGAGAGATGAGCGTCAGTTTGTATGGGAACGTAGGCCCGTGATGACTAAGGTCGGCAGAGGGACTACAGGGCAGGAGGTCAACATACAGGAAAAGAGGGATTGCCTCTGAGGGCGAAAGAAACGAGGGAGGCCTAAGGACCTGAAGGGACGGATGGCGGGTGGATGGCGGAGTGAGGAGGGCCGAAAGCAGCACAGGGGGAGGCTGCCAAGGTCAGCAAGCTGGGAGAAGCGGGAGTTTTGAGAAGGAGGAGCAACCCGGGGTTTTGAAGGAGAGTAGGAGTATAATCAGTTTTGGATGGCTGTGAGCATTTAACAGAGATGGGTGGGTTATGCCATCGAAAGGAAGCTCCAAGGCCGTCTGCAAACAAGAAGTGTCATAAAGGGCTGCACGGCGGCCAGTTTATGAGAGAGTTCGAGGGGAGGACCAGTGGGAAGTGCATGGTAGAAGAGGAAGAGAAGGAAGGGAGCCGCCGATCTGATGAGCGGCCAAGCTTGAGGAGGAAGAGGGCGGCCTAGGAGCTGCCTTTGAATGAGAATAAGTGGACGCCAAGGGTTGCATCAGAGCAGGCACCTGATTGATGCCATCATTGTCTCTATATGTTTTTTTGTGATGCATAATGTGCTTGTAGTTGTCTCGAGAGGCTTGAATTCAATCGTCTTTTCCGTCTAATCTCACACAGTGGGTCCGTGGTAGCGTTGGCTTCAGACAGGTTGTGTGTGAGTGTAGAGAGAGAGAGGGAGAGTGGTTGTGTTTTCAAATCACGGGGCTATAGAGAGGGAATTATTTTGTGTGCTGGGTGTTTTAACCCCTTCTCCCTTTCCAACGTGTTGCATCATATAAGCCCACATAGGGTAATTGTCCCCATCCAACCTGTCCTAGAATACATCTTGAACACATGTGTGTTTTTGTCACGCATGGTAAATGTTGTACCTCATGTGAAAACTTCCCAAAAAGAGGAGAAACGAAGCAGGAACAACACGTGCTATATAGCACAAACCGTAGAAGACTATAAAGCACTTGTTATGGAGAATACCGCACTAACTGAAATTCTGCACAAAATGACAAAATTGCATGTGTAGACGTGCGTGTAGTGAGAACGGAGGCCAAAATGAGCCCAAAACTTTTTGTCGACGTACGAACGCTCGCCAAAGCTCATAGAAATCGAAGAAAGGGAGCATGCGTGTGTTGGAGATGCTGGCGACTAAGCTCGGGAGGATGCAACCTACTCTAATACCAATTGTTGGAATCAAAGTTGTAGAGAAACGAGACAGCTTGGAGAAGACAAAGGAAGCTCAAGGCACACAGCGGAGAGTGTATTACTTAGCGTGCAATGGAAAGATAGATAGCCCTAGAGTGATGGACATATATACAATGCACGAGGAAAAAACCTCCTAAAGAGAAAAAAATGCCCTGACTGTTCTAGCGTGTTCACACACATCACTACCACATGTATATGGTAACAGTTGTATCATATCTGTGTAGAGTGTGACTATTTAGCTCCATCATGAGTGCCTTATACACTAACAACGCATAGTATTATTTAGTGTTAGAGTTTGTGTTGAATCTTTACATGCATAAAAACTTACAGTCAAAGCCTCTTCTATTGGCAACCAATGCAATATAGGTTCTATTGTTGAAGCACTTTCTGCTTGCATTGGCAAACTAGGTCAAGAAGGCTATGTTTCCGAAGCCTTTTTTGCTTGCATTAGCAACCACTGCAAAAAGGTTATTTTGTCCAAGCCTTTTGTGCTCTCTATCCTCTCACATTGTCTTTTCCCTTGTGACACCTATCAAAACCAGTTCGCGCCGGTGCAGAACGGTTCCAACAGGTTCATGATATGCAATGCATGTTTCTGTTTTTTTATTAAATCATCTCTAGGAGTTGAAGTAGAAAGTTGCACAGCTGTAGCGTTGTCGGCTCCAATTCATTGGCCAGCCAAAGACGTCATGTTGGTTGGAGTTCATTGGGCGGATAGACTATGTGCCACTGTTTGGAACTCATTCGGCGGACGTGCTGCGTGCGACTGTCAAGGCGAAGGGTAGCAAGGGCCACGTGCTTGAAGGAGAGGAAGGGGGTCGACTCTCAAGGGAGGTGTTTGTATGAGCTTATGCATGATGGTGGCATCTGATGTCAAGCATAGGGAGTGCCAACCTCTGTGCCCAAGGAAGCCAGGTCAGGTGTAAGGTGAGGCATTATTTTCTAGAACACTAGCGCTGCCACCTTGAAGACCAAAGTAACACATTTTTTTCTGAAAACCACCCTACCCTCATAACCCTTCCCTTCCCTTCCCTGGTCTATTGCTCCAACCAGTCCATGGCAGCGCGGATTAGTTGAAGCAATAGACCAGGGAGGGGTAGGGTCATCTCTTTAAAAGAAACGGTTGCAGCAGAAGACTAGGGACTGGTAGGGTCACCTGGATAGGATCATTTCTTTTTCAGAAAAAAGAAAATTACCAAAATACCCCTCTAATTTGTGGAAATTCACAAAATACTCCTCAAGTTTGAGGAATTCTCAAAATACCCCCAATATTTTGACATAAATTCCCAAAAGGCTCTTCAAATTTTCTAAAATACCCCTAAATATGAGATACAAATTTTCCACAGATACATCTTCTTGTAGATTTTCATAAGAAGATTGATTTTCTATCAATACAAGATGCCAAAACTAGAATTTAAGTTGGTTATGTAGGCCTTGGAGATTAATTGCTTCGTTGTTTTTAAACATAACTACCTTTTTTTCCGAGGTAATTTGTGACAAACTACAGGCTAAGCACTCAAAAACAGATCTCAATTGTCAAAAATGAATAAATAGTAGAAAATCTTGAACAATCTAACCAAAATAGATAAAAGGATCTTCTGGGAATTTCCACAAATTAGATGGGTATTTGGGTAAATTTATCTTAAAAAGAATGTCAAGCAGACTAGGCATCTATTGTAGCATGCGGTGCCAAATGCAAAGAAAGTGGCACCACATGCAGATATTTCCATTGTGTGCCTCTTGAACAATCGATGGAGAGGTGGCATGATGTTGCGCTGTTTATAATGCATGACAGTACAACGCCACTGTAATGTGATGGCGAGCAATTGTAGGGGCTTTTTTTCCATGATTGAAGGGATTAGGGCATTGGATTGTAGCCATAGACGTGAGTTAGTGTATAGAAGAAACAACTATGCTCCAACGTTGGTTGCTCTTGTTTATGTTGTCGTGCCATGGAACGTTCATACCGTGAAATTAAAGTATCTACCTCACTTTTAATGTTTATGATGTGTGGGACCAAATGCTATTATGTACATAGTGTGATATATGCGAAAATAGATGCCACAGTTGCAGCTCTGTATAAACCTTGCGGGGACAGCGCGGCCCTCGACGTGGCACTGTAGCATGCTTTTTTCACATAAATATATGCCTAATTTGATTTGGGAATGTACAAATGTCAAGTGTTTCGAAGTGGCATGCTCGTTTTGCCTAGAAAGTTCAATGCGGGCAATCTCGGCCAAAAATAGCAGGTTTCGTGCGCCAGCGTGAAAGACGTGTCCAAAGTTCTTACCAAGTGGGAAAATGAAGTTCAACATGAAATTTGAGCCCAATGGGATTTCTCCACAATTTTAGGGATTTTTCCCAGCTCGTTTGGGATTTTTACGGACAAAAAGTGACATTTTTGGGCGGAAAATGGCTAAAAATGGCCTAGAAAAGGTCAAAAATAGACTAAAGAATGCTCAAAATGCCACATCAACGACTCTGGAAATGTTTCTCAAGTTGTGTGGGAATTTTTAGAGCCAAGAATGAGCTCATTTGGGCACATGAGCAAGGAGATACAGCCATTCCTCTACAGGGTGCTAGTGCAGTCCCATGCTGCTTCCACTACATGGTTGAGGCTCTGAGGCCTCCAATTAGGGTTTCCCCTTCTCAAATAACTACTTGGGATTCTCCAATGAAGTACTGAAGCTTCCATGAAATGGTCACGATGAGGAATTGAAGCGTAAATATAGGTTTTTTAACAGGTCGAACGAGCACTGCATCTGTGTAATTGGGAGCGAGGCTACACCTAATCTTCACACACACAAGAGTTTTGAGTTAGTATTGGTTCTTTTTCAAAGTGGAGCTTTCATGGATGGAGTTTTGTTCTTTTTTAGTGTGTTTTTGGCTTCAAATCATCTAGGCCTTGCTTGATTTTGCTACGAATCCTCACAGTCAGAGGCCCGACACTTTCCTAGTCACACTGCGCACTTCTTGACACGTTTTTTGTGAACCCGACGTGAAGTAGGATAGGGTGAGGGTTCAAAAGCTTCATTGAAGGTCTCAAAAGAAATGTTTAAAGCTATGGAGCAACAAGAGAAATAGGGGGTTCGGTTTGATCCAATCACAATGCAAATGTTTCAAGCTTTTGCATTGTTTATGCAGTAGCAGCAAGCTGCAGAAAGGAGGGAGCTTCAATCTGTGGTGAAGAAATTGGACCAATTTAAAGGTAAAGATGTAACAAAGTATCTTTGTGGATATGTAAAGGAGATGGAGCTTCATCGAGTGCCCGAAGCAGAGATGGTGCAAAGTTTTGAACTTGCTGTGGTTCCCGAGATCAGAGAGCATGTAAGGGGAATGAGAAATGAGCATGGGGCAACTTGGGAAGCATTCAAATTATCCTTGAAGGAAGAGTATTTCATGGAGCACTCCGAAAGGGTAACAAAAATGACTTTCTTAGAGTGGGTAGTTCGGCCAAAAGCGGGGCTCTCGCCTACCGAACTCCTAAGGGAATTTGAACGCTGTTATGATCAACTTTCAAGAACTGAAAAGGCTACCCTAAACTCGGAGAAGACAGAGCTCTTTTTGCAAGCTGCAGGTAAAGAGATTTAAGAGAAGTTAGAGCTACTACTTGAGGATAAGGATGCGGAACAGGGTTTGAATACTAATTGGAATGAGGTCGAAGACGCCATTTCACTGCTAGCTAAGTGACAACGACGAAGAGATAAGATGATAGTCAACCCTACTCAATCCCCAAGTGTTTCCGAGTGTCCTATAAAGCCTGTGATTGTGGTTCCAAAGAGTGACAAATCCATCCTAGATGATATTGTCAAGGGAATGCAAGAGCTCAAGTTAAAGCTTACAAGGCTAGAAGAAAAGGGGCAACCATCGGGTCAATCTACAGGGCAACGACCGCAAACTAGAGAAGGCTCTGTCAATACATGCATATGGTGTGATAGTACTGACCATGGAAGGAGGGATTGTGAAAGTTTTAAAGACGCTTTGACAAAGGAGCTTGTTTTCTTTAAAGATGGAAAAATTCACTTAAGTGAAACAGGTAAGCTCTTGGGAACAAACTTTCGCAAAAGCAGGATGAAGAAACTAGTTGAGGACATGGCTACTAGCCATGCCATCTCAATTTTTGAGGCAGCCGCCTATGGGTTGAAGGTGGATCCTATTAGAAGAAAAGGATCAATCAAGTTTTGAGAAGAGGAATCTAATGGCATTGGAGAGCTACGGCCATGCGCTATAGAGTCTGTTATGAAGGGTAAAATGACTACAGAGGTTTTACATGAAGCTGGAGATTGCATTCGGCTTGAAACAAGTTGGAATGACCCTGTGGACTCTTTGTCAGTGCATGCATATATTTCCAAATGTCAAGCAAACGAGGCCATATTTGAAGAGAAACGTAAGCATGAGAATGGGGATGAAGGGCCTTCAAAGCGGGCAACGAGGAGCGGAGGTAGAAATGACACAGTGCATCCTAGATCACGTTCCCCGCAACAAATGCATGTCCCCGAAGTGCCTATGCAAGAAGCCTCTAAATACAAGAAGAAGGATGCAAAAAATCCAAAGCGAAGGGTCCGGCCTACAAACTCCAGTCCGATATAGAGGCAACAACTGATCTCAAAAAGGTTTTGGAAGAGAGGATTCTAAACAGTAAGGTGGAATTTACCTTGGGCGAGGTCCTTGGTATAGCAAAGCGGGAATTCCATGAGGAAATAATTGATATCATAAAGAGGATGCGGCAGTCTCTTACTGAATCTATCCATGTACAGGGTGAAGAAGAGACTTTAAATGCACAGGGGGTACAGGTCTATGGCAAACAAGGTGATGAAACTATTGTTGGATGCTACAAGTCTATAGGAGGAGTAAAACACGTTCGCTTCTTGGATGATGAAGATGAAGTAGAGACCACTCACAAGAGCTCCTACTTGAATAGTCACTGGGCAAGAGCAACTACTGAGACACTGGTAAAAGTAGGAGACTTGGAAGAGCCATATGTTGCGTTGATAGATCATGGGTCAGAAATTAACCTCATGTCAAAGAGTCTTTATCAAAAAGGGAAATGGCCAATTGATATAAATCATGGATGGATGATTCGTGCAGCAAACAACTCATCAGGGGAGCTGTACGGAGCTTGTCCAAATGTAAAGGTGACTATTGGGGATGTGAAAGATGACCAAAATTTCTTTGTACAAGAGATGTCTACATATCCTCTTATCCTTGGGCAGCCATATATCACTGCTACTCGCATGGAAACCAAGGTGATGGATGATGGGTCAGCTTATGCAACAATAAGGAGTAGGGATGGAAAGCGTGCAGTACACTTCCTTACTATTTGTGTAGATCATGAAAGGAACCGTGAAAGTCTTAGAGAGCAACCCTTGCCAAAGACGAACAAAGAATTCAAGGACTACAGGGATATGAGGGGTTTTGGCCATGTACCATTATAGAGCGGGATTGCAGTGGTACAAGAAGAGAAAGGTTCTCGCATGATGTATATGCAAAGGATACATTTTCTACAGGTTTTGTAGGATTATCAGACTATGGATCTATTGCTTTTACAGAGTGTGAGGACTTAAAGCGGGGTGAACAACAACATGTAAATAGTGTACAAAGAGGTTTGAAGATGAATGGTTTGCTAGAAGATGATGAATGCATTGCAGGTGTGTTTGATGAGTGTTCTTTTGTGGATACTATGCAAGATTTGGATTCTTTAATGGATTGCAATTTGCATATGGTAAGTGAGTTTGTGAAAGTATGCTCAATAGAAATGTACAAGGTCATTGAAGATTTCAAAATTTCTCAAGGTGTTGATGTAAAAGTGGAGACTAAGTATAAGTCCGTGGCAAAGAAAGTGAAACCAGTGGCATTACCTCTACCAAAAGATTGCACAAATAAGATGGAGCAAGCTGCTTTGCAACCTAGCCTTTGTAACCCAAGCAAGATTGGACACAAGTTCACAAAGGATTCTTTGAAAGAGTTAAAGGTTGGTTGCGAGGATAGTTTGACAAAAGCTGAAAAGATCTGCTTTGAAGACATGCTTGCCAAACACAGAAAAGCTTTTGCATTTGAGCCTTATGAGATAGGGTGTGTTGATCCATCCATTGTTGCTCCTATGGTGATCTTCACTATCCCTCATGTACCTTGGAACTTGAGACCTATTCCTGTTCCAAAGGCTCATTTGACAAAACTCATTGAGTTGCTTAATGAAAAGATCAAGATGGGTATCTTGGAGCCTTCTTGTGCTCTATATTCAAACAGGTGGTTCATTGTTCCCAAGAAAAATGGTTCTTTACGCTTTATTCAAGATATGCAACCTGTAAACAAGGTGACAATCAGAAATATGGGTATATGGCCAATTGTTGATGAGTTTGCAGAGGCATTTGCAGGGAGGGCAATATATTCTATGGGAGATTTGTACTCAGGGTATGATCAGTTCCAACTAGCAATGGAAAGCAGGGACCTGACTACCATGAGGACACCCTTGGGTTTAGTAAGGATGTGCACCTTACCTCAGGGGGCAACAAATTCAGTTGCACACATGATGAATGGTATGAACAAAGTCCTACGTGACTTCATACCGCAAACTACAATGCCTTTCCTTGATGATGTGCCAATCAAAGGATGTGATGTAAGTGATAAAGATGTCGCTCTAGACTCGAGGGGGTGCCAAAAGTATGTTGCAAACCATATCAATGATTCTGATAATATGTTGTCAAGGTTGGAAGAGGTGAACCTTACCTTGTCTGGCCAAAAGTCTGTGTTTGGTGTGAATGAAGTTCTTATTGTGGGACATATGTGCGGGCCATATGGTAGAAGGCCTTTTCCTGCAAAGATTGATGTAATCCAAACAATGAAAGAGAAATGTATAAATTAAATGTCACTGAGGTTCGAAGGTTCTTGGGTGCATGCGTGTTTTATGTTATCTGGATTCTGCATTATGCACATGTAGCAGAGCCTTTGTATCAACTTTTGAGAAAGAACCAAAAGTTTCAATGGGAAGAAATGCATACACATGCCATAAGGAAATTAAAGAAGTTTCTACTTATGTCTCCAACTTTGAGGAAAGAAAACTATGAATATGGAAGATATGTAATTGTGACAGTGGATACTAGCCCCACAGGAATTGGATGGGTGATTGGGCAAGATGATAATGATAGAAAGCGATATGTGGTGAGGTTTGGAGCAAAAGTCCTAAGTGCTCGTCAACGCAACTATCCACAGGTAAAAAGAGAGTTATGGGGAGTAGTCACAGCTTTAAAATGTGACAAAGAGTACTTGATAGGAGCAAATGTAATAGTGGAGACTAATTGTCTACCCCTTCTTGGAATGATAACAAGTTGCTCGACTCCCGACATTGCTATGTTGAGATGGATTGCCTACATAAAGTCCTTGAATCCATAATTTAAGCATATTGCAGGGAAAGATAATCCAGTTGCAGATATGCTTTCAAGAGCAAGGTATGAAAAAGAAGAAGACATGGTTGTCGAGGGCGATGATGTAGGCACACAGTTCTATAGTATCTCTCATGCCAAGGGTGATCATGTTTGCCTGTCAAATGCACTTGAGTCATTTACAAAGGACCTATATCAAGGTGACTGGATGCTCATTGGACGCTATCTGAGCACTTTGACAAGGCAAGAAGGGTGGACTGATCAAGAGTTCAAAAGAGTACGGAAAAAGGCCTATGGATACTTTTTGAAACATGGGTACTTATGAAAGCGTCCAAAATAAAGAAATGGAATGCCAATGAGAGTCGTGAATGATAAGGACGCTCAAAATTATCTTATGAAAAAGTTTCATGAGAGTCTTTATGCTGGACATAGAGGTGTATGGGCCACCTTTACTAAAATGAAAGAGAGGTATTGGTGGAAAGGTATGTATAAAGATGTATCTCACTTTGTGGAGTCCTGTGAAACCTGTCAAATGTAATCAAATGTACGTCATCGTGATGGGTTGCACTCTACTTACCCATTGGCCATGCATTACAAGTGGGTAGTAGATCTGGTTACGATGCCATTAGGCTTGTGGCAAATGAGATACATAGTGCTTGCACGAGAAGACTTAACCAACCAAGTTGAAGGTCATGCTCTAAGAACAAAAAGCACAGAAGGGACATGTAAGTTCCTCTTGGATGATGTAATTAGTTATGGCTGTGTTGGGAAAATAACAACGGATAGGGGTGAGTTGGATGCTGACAAAGCAAGGGAGTTTTTCTCTAGGTTGGGCATTAAACTTGCTCTCACTACTGCATATAATCCTGAGGGAAATGGAAAATCCGAGCGTGGGCATCCTCCTATCATTAAAGATTTGGCTAAGGCCTGAAAAGGTAAAATGGGAGAGTGGCCTAGGTTATTGCCTTATGCTTTATGGGCTGATCGTACAACTCATAGCTCGGTTACTGGTTCTATGCCTTTTGAGTTGATGTATGGTCAGAAACCTATAATTCCAATTGAGGATGTAATTCCCACATGGAATGTATTACCTTGGGAAGATGGAATGAGTAGGGAAAACCTTCTTGCTTTACGCATACAACAGTTAGAAAGAAGGCCCCAAGATATTGAGATTGCAATAGCACGATTAAAAGATGCAAGGTTAAAGAATAAGGACAGATTCGGCAAGAGGCATAGGCTGAGACCTAAAGCTATTGCGGAAGGTGATTGGGTGTTGGTGTATGACAGCAGTCTTGACAACCAACATTCAACAATAAAAAAGCTTTCAAAGAGATGGTTTGGTCCTTATGTGGTTCAGCATGTACATGGGAATGCAACTTATACCTTGCATGAATTAGATGGGACAAAAATGAAGATTCCCATTGCAGGGAAAAGAATCAAGTTATTCAAAAGAAGAGGTGATACAGATCCCTTTGATTCACAGGAAGGTAAAAATGAAGGCTCTGATGAAAATGGTATGGATGTGGATGAAGAACAGGAGGATGATGCGTTAGATTTTGTTGCAAGCGATGATGAAATCGACATGTATGTTGACTTAAATGAAGACTGAACCTGCAAAAGATATCTGTGGCACATGCAGGAGGATGTGTAGGTTTAGAGGGGGTGGATGTTGTTCCATGGCACATTCATACTGTGAAATTAAAGTATCTACCTCACTCTTAATGTTTATGATGTGTGGGACCAAATGCTATTATGTACATAGTGTTATATATGCGAAAATAGATGCCACGGTTGCAGCTCTGTATATACCTTGCGGGGACAGCGAGGCCCTCGACGTGGCACTATAGCATGCATTTTTCACATAAATATATGCCTAATTTGATTTGGGAATGTAAAAATGTCAAGTGTTTCGAAGTGGCACGCTCGTTTTGCCTAGAAAGTTCAATGCGGGCAATCTCGACCAAAAATAGCAGGTTTCGTGCGCCAGTCTGAAAGACGTGTCCAAAGTGCTTACCAAGTGGGAAAATGAGGTTCAACATGAAATTTGAGACCAATGGGATTTTTCCACAATTTTAGGGATTTTTCCCAGCTCGTTTGGGCTTTTTACGGACAAAAAGTGACATTGTTGGGCGAAAAATGGCTACAAATGGCCTAAAAATGGTAAAAAATAGCCTTAAAAATGCTCAAAATGCCACATCAACGACTCTGGCGTTGTTGCTCAAGTTGTGTGGGAAGTTTTAGAGCCAAGAATGAGCTCATTTGGGCACATGATCAAGGAGATACAACCATTCCTCTACAGGGTGCTAGTGTAGTCCCGTGCTGCTTCCACTACATGGTTGAGGCTCTGAGGCCTCCAATTAGGGTTTCCCCTTCTCAAATAACTACTTGGGATTCTCCAATGAAGTACTGAAGCTTCCATGAAATGGTCACGACGAATAATCGAAGCGTAAATATAGGGTTTTTAACAGGTCGAACGAGCACTGCATCTGTGCAATTGGGAGCGATGCTACACCTAATCTTCACACACACAAGAGTTTTGAGTTAGTATTGGTTCTTTTTCAAAGTGGAGCTTTCATGGCTAGAGTTTTGTTCTTTTTTAGTGTGTTTTTGGCTTCAAATCCTCTACGCCTTGCTTGATTTTGCTACGAATCCTCACAGTCAGAGGCCCGGTGCTTTCCTAGTCGCACTGCGCACTTCTTGACAACGTGTTGCTACAAAGGATCATGGCAGGCTTTGGAGCTTTAAATTTCCATTATGTGAGTGAGTCATTCCTATATATATATCCTATGACCTTGGGTGGTTTTAGTAGTGAGAGAACTCACATTATAGGAGCTTTTAAGAAATTGTTGCTTCATGACTTTACCTTTGCATCCTATAAGGAAATGCACTTGAGACTTGCATTCGGTTTTGTGTCGTATCACCTTTGTTTAATGATCATGATAGACTCATTAGGTAAGAAATTGTCCTCACAAAAAGTGGTTTTAGAAGCAAAATGATCAGATCAAGCAACCTTTTGGAGGTCCCCACAAGAAACCTTTTCAAGCTTTATTTTATCCTTAAATTTACAATTAGAAGGTCTCAGAGAATTAAGAGGTAGCTTAGAAGACAATGTTGCACAGTTGCCAAGGAGCTTAAGCGAGATGAGAGCTTTTAGTAACTATTAAATTGGATCTTTCCACAATCCTTTTATTGCCTCTTATAAAAATACCTTGCTGCTTTGCTTTTATGTTGGACTCTTCCCTTAAAATGTTGTCTAGGACCTCATGCATGTCAACACCTATGCTCACAAATCTAGAAGACAACAATCAGACCCATGAAAGCTAGACATAAATTTAACTTGCTTGTACAAGCACCTACTAAACTTTCTAAAATGGTTCTCCATTTTACTCAAATTTTCCATTATAGCTATGAATTTATCGATTTCTCTCTCAAGCATAGAAATCCAATTTTCTTCACAAAAGTTTAACTACCAAAAGTTTAAAATTTTAATAGGATGATAATAACAAAAGGGGTTTTTAATTTGATTTTAAAGAAAGACCTGTAGGTTTTTGAAAAAAGGGGTTATTTTATTACCTTAAGAATGTAACTATAGGGGTTTTTAAAATACCCTTTGAACACACGTTATATGAATAGTTTTTTTAAGCTGCACCCTCTGAGTATGGAGTCTCTTCCTCTCTATAGCCATGCGTTACATTGTGTTGGTGTAAGTAGGCTCAACTAGCTTATCTCCAGTTGCACCAACCATACTCGACTAGCCCAGGCTCTCCACAGACCTAATTGGTCACCATGGACAGCCCCATAGGGGAAGTCTCTCTCTCTCTCTCTCTCTCTCTCTCTCTCTCTGTGTGTGTGTGTGTGTGTGTGTGGTCAACTTTTGATATTTGAGGTGCACAAGAGACTACAGATGTTATCACATGTTGAGAAGGAGTATGAATTATCATAAGCACCTAGGGCTGTTGAGGTAGTATTGTGGACTTGTAGTAGTTCAAAGACAAGGAATATTCATTCATATTCTCGATGACCAAGCAATAGTCAATATAAAATCGGCCATTATCAATTCGACATGAAGCAGGATCAGCCCAATTGTATGTCACAAGGTGTAGAAGACTTAGTGGCAAGACTAGACATAAAAGAGAAATTATGGTGGCGTGTAGATAGATGTACATGCTTCTAGAAGTGGATTATATGGTTCAGGTTGAAAAGCATAATGGGTAATTTGACCGATAGTCATAGACGTGGTATAAAGGAGCTTGGCTTGAGGAGGGATATTGCTATTGCAAGGAATTTCAAAGAGCGAGTGAGACTTTTTTAGCAAATAAAAAATTGAAAAAACTAATCCAGTTAAATCCCAAGGAGCTTATGTTTCCCTACCATCTCTAATAGCAATTTAGACTTGATTAAACATCACTGTCTCTTCAAGAACTCATCCTAAGAACACCCATATAGAAGCCATCTAAAATGAAGTTTGAGTAAGAAAGAATGCACAAATCAACATGTTAGTGCAGCGAAAAACATTTCCATTGTTAAAATCTAACGGAATTCAACAAACATGGTCCACATCATGTAGTATTTTGCTCAATAACTATCCAAGTTCTAGAGATTGTGGACTAAAACTCTCCATACTACAATACCCTTTGTAGCCCAATGATTACTTGGATAAATATCGATAGCCAAGGGCATGGTGGTTTAGCAAGATTTTGAGAAGAACTTGGGGTAGAGAGAGAGAGAGAGAGAGAGAGAGAGAGAGGGAGAGAGGCGCTAGGGCTTGCTCTTCTTAATTTCATACTTTTTGCACACATCGTCTTTCCACCTCTTTATGCACTAGTGGTTGCCCGTACTGCTTAGCCTTTGTCTCCACCAATCTGGGTTTGCACTGGCTGTAGTGTGCCAACTTGTCCTCATTGTAGATGTTGTCCCTCTATGTTTTTCATAGTTTAGCAAGATTCTTTGAAGAACTTAGGGAAGAGAGAGAGAGAGAGAGAGAGAGAGAGAGAGAGAGAGAGAGAGAGAGAGAGAGAGAGAGAGAGAGAGAGAGAGAGAGAGAGAGAGAGAGAGATAGATAGATTTTATTATCGTCCTCGGAGGTCAAATATGACCTATGGGACCAAAGTTACATGTGATGTAGTATGTGTATGGCTGATGAGTGACTCTCGATGCTCCAAAATTGTAGTGATGAGAGTCGCAATGGAGAGCCCACACTTTGGCTGGGAGAGGAAAGTGTGTAGGTCTAAGTTATGGCTAAAAATGTGAGAGAAGCAAGTTCGGATGTGATCAAAAGCTGAGCACTCTAGTAGTGTGTGGTACTCAGACTCTCGAACTTGCAGTGAGCATAATGTGCACAATCGATTTGACTCTTCTCCATTGCCCCAACGCCCTATCTCGCATCGAAGGAAATGGGAGCTAAGCCGAATTGCTGCGATAGTGCGTATCGCGGACAAGGGAATAGGCTCAAGCATGTAAGTGTGAGTACGGTTTCCTCTCTCAGCGAAGAACATGGTTTTGTAGTTGGGGGCAATATAGGTGGTGTAATGTATGAAGCGTGACCCACCGGATTTCTCCCAAGCCGTAATACATTGGCGTTGTAGAAAAGCTTCATTCACTTGAGAGTCAATTGAAGCATCATGTAGCAAGTGTAATGCATCCCATCTCCCAAACCACTTCTTTATGTCTTGCATCCATCCCGTGCTCAAGATCTTGCTTTTATGCGTCTTTTGAACTTTTTTGCTTGCTTCCCATGCAATTGTAGGAAGTCGATGTGAGGGGTTTTGACGCATCTTTATCATGTACTCCACAACCCTTTCCATGCTCATAACCTCAATTGGAAGAGATCCCGACTCAAGAAGTAGGAGCATATATGATGTTTGTGTCTTAACGTGGAGAAAGTTTGTAAGAAAACGCTTTTGGACGTTCTCAAACTCTTTCCAAGTAGACTTTGAGATGCTCCCGCCCCACACTTCAACTCCATAAAGAAGAACCGGTGTCACCAATGCATCAAAAAGATACTTCTTGAGAACCCAACACTTGATGTTTCCCGCATTACACATGTTCTCAAATGCATAATATGCTCTCTTTCCCGCTTCCAAACGACGCATAGCACATTCATGCCACTTGTGATTGGATGGAACCTCAAGGCCAAGGTACTTAAAGCTCTCAACAACTTCAAGTGTCTCGTTGTTGTACACAATGCATGGATTCTCCTTATGGTTGGTTTTCACAAGCATAACCTTTGTTTTGGATTCATTTACAATCAGCCCACTATGCAAGCAAAAGTTCTCAAGGACAACCATAAGCTTTTGTGCATCTTCTAAACTGTGTGCTAGAAGCACTACATCATCCGCATACAACAAAAGCATGATTACCGCATTGCAAATAGTGACCTCTTCAATGCCTTCTTCTTGCATAAAGTCAAGTACCATTTGTTCCAATTGATCGATGCATAGACCAAAGAGAGTTGGTGACAATGGACATCCTTGTTTAACCCCAATAGTGCTTACAAAAATTTCTGAAATTTCTCTTCCCATGCGCAATTGACAAATCACCTTCTCATAGGTTCGAGAAACCGCAAGCATAAACTCACTTGGCACTTGGAGTTCTTCCATCCTTCTCCACAAATTGTTACATGGAATCATATCAAAGGCTTTCTTAAAGTCCACAAAACAACAATACAATCGCTTGCCTTTCAACCGACTTTCCTCCATGAGAACACGAAGAGTGACAAGATGATCAATGGTGCTATGGCATCGATGAAAACCCGCTTGTCCCTTTGCACGCTTGTCATTCTCTTCAGCCCAATCACTCAATTTCATTTCCATTATGCACCCAAACAACTTTGCCATAAGAGACCCAATCATTATAGTCCGGTAGTTGCTTACATTCTTTACATCCCCTCCTTTATGCAAAGGCTTAACCCAATTAGTACTCCAATCATAAGGCATACCATGTTGAAGTGCAAGGTTGAACATATCACACATCCACTCATGGGTAAAATCTCCCGTCCATTTGATCATCTCCGGCTTCATCTCCGGCTTGATACCTTGAAGATCTCCCGCTTTGCGAGTGGCCAACTTTTCAAGCCCACCGCATACATCCTCAATAGTAAAAAAAGACGGCATACATGGGAGTGAACCATAAAATGGCATTTTTTCAGTATTTTCTTGCTCATATAATTGCCTACAACGTGTGTACATATCCACTAGACTCAAGTTACCAAAATTCTCAATCCGCTTGCCTCTCAAGTTTCTCCAAAATCTTCCACATGCATGTGCCTTTTCTTGGACTTGAAATTCTTGTTGCTTTACTTCCCATCTTCTTCTCTTCTTTTGAATCAATGCCTTGTATGTATGAAAATGACTTTGATAGTTGTCTTTGTCCATAGTTGCATCAAGCTTTATCAAGGACTTTCGAGCATCTTGACATTCTTTATCAAACCACCTTTTGCGTGATCTATCTTTGTTGATACCATGGAGATGCTTTATGGCAAAGCATTCTTCCGCACAAGAACAAATAGCTTTTTTGAAAGCTTCCCATTTAGTTTCCAATGGTGCATCACATTGAAGCTTTGTCATCCATAATTTTTGCTCAACCATTTCAATGTACATTGGTGCCCGTTTGAAATCCATACATAGTGATAACTTCTCTTTCCTTTGGCTGAGATTATCATGCTTAGTTGCTTCTCCACATGAAAGGTCAATACATAAGGTGCGATGGTCGGATTCCGGGGTCCATTGACCAAACATAAAACTCTTTATGCGATACATGATGGCTTCAGAGAGTAGCATATAGTCAATCACACTATCCCCATTATGTCTTCTACATGTAAATCCATTGGTTCCACTCCACAAAGATACACCATTGGCAATGAGCATACCCGTGCTATTACACATGTGTAAAAGTAACTTTCCATAGTGATCCGGCTCTTTCTCATCCATTGAAGTACGATCATACAAGTGAACTTCCTCCAACTCCCTTGAAATGTATGGCATATCAAATTGTTGAGTATCATGTTGCAATGTTTTTGTGCGAGCATTCATATCCCCAAATACAATAACATCACCTTCACCTTTGAAATAAGCAATGTCCTCTTCCAAATCAGAAAATGGTTGATCTCTATCCATGCAAGCATAAAAGGGAGAATCATGATGAGGAATGTAGAAACCGGCTACAAAAATGGGTGCTCTTTTTGGTGTCATAATTTTCAGCCATACATAACGTTTGTACTTGTCATCTTTCACAATTGACACAAAATCTTCCAATCCTTTCTTAACCATACATGCTAACCCTCCTTGTCCTCTTCGTTGCTTGAGATTCTTTGACCACATCAATGAATGTACATTGTAATCCTCCAAGCCGTCAATCCTTTGTGTATCATGCTCCCAAGTTTCAACAAGAAGTACAACATCGGCTTTGCTTGTTAGTTCATCAATGCTAACCCCCGCATTCCATGGGTATCCATTACAATTCCAAAAGCATATTTTCAATTGTAACTCGGTCTCATAGGTCACGCATCCCTATTTGCTTGAGAGACTTGCCTCCTCCTTGGGCACATTTTCTTCATGAGAGATCTCCTTGTTTTTATTATTCTTTTCCTCATATGCCTTGCGACGCATATTTTGTTGCTTAATAGTGCGATCTTCACATACAAAACATTTTGTATCTCTCAAATAGATCCAACTATTATCAAGGATAATCTTTCGCTTGGTCTCATCCGGCATGGTGCATACAATTGGCCGTTCTCCCGAGCGAGGAGCTCCTTGCTTCCCCACTCTATGTGCTCCATAGACCATAACTCCGGACATGCCAAAGTGGGTTTTGAAGAAATCTTCAATAACAATGGCAAGAGAAGGAGGTGTCTCTAACTTCTCTTCGGGAATTCCACGAATAACAATGTTCTTGGAACGTCGCTCCCGTTCCTTCAACTCCTCCACATCCACATTCTCAACATTCTTTGTTTGAACCATAGCTTGCATGAGTGAGGAATTAGAAACCACATTGCTACCACATACATCAGCCCAAGACTTGTTTGTGCATACATTTTTCATGTCGCATACATCCCGGCTCATAGTGTCAAATTTCTCCTCTTTCAATACATGGTCATGCTCTACTTTGCTTATCCGCTCCTTCAAAGCATTCAAGTCCACAAGAGAGCGTTTACATTCCTTGACTTCCTCTTCAAGTTGCATCAAACGTGTTGTTTGCATCTCAAGTGTCCTCTTGAGATTTTCATTCTCAACCACAAGTACCCTTAGTGTGCCATTCTCCATTGCAAGTGCTCGTAAGTCTTCGCCTTGTTTGTTTACGGTCTCTTGCAATGATACCAAGTACGCCATGATCATGGTTTCCGATGTCGTTGGTTGGGTGGTTGTGTTGCTATCTCCACACTTAGGAGATTTTGGATCACTTTCCACAATGGTTGTGGATCTTGTTGAAGAAGAAGAACCCTTGCGAGTGCCGGAAGACATTGTATGTAAAATAGGAGATGAGAATCAATTTTGTTGAACCTGTTCACTTCCGAAATGCTGCTACAGAAATGCCTTCCATAACTCTGAAAATTTTTGTCTTTACATCAATGCGTAGAGGACTTCGTGCTCTTCGATTGAGACTATAGATCACCCAAATCGGAGTTCGGATGAAGAAGTTATGATCAAAAGAGTGGACTGCTGTCTACTAGGTCAAAAAACGGCTGCACTGAGAGAGAGAGAGAGAGAGAGAGAGAGAGAGAGAGAGAAAGAGAGAGAGAGAGAGAGAGAGAGAGAGAGAGAGAGATTACAACTTTTAAGCCACTACAGGCAAATCAACAAACCTAGGCTGAAAGCTATCCGACTGGAACCAAGACTGGAACCAATGGTGGATTGGACACAAGTTGTCCAAGGGTGGCTAAATTCAACACACTCATGGCTTTCTAGGTTCTAGTGTAGGCTCTCTCCCTCTCTCTCTCTCTCTCTCTCTCTCTCTCTATGTGTGTGTGTGTGTGTGTGTGTGTGTGTGTGTGTGTGAAGTTCTTCCCTAGACTCTCACCCAATACGTCAAGTTCTTACCTCAACTCTTCTCTAATATGTTAAAATTTTGGGGCGTTCTTTCTTTCCCTTGGAACAAGCTGTACTACGAGCAACATACCCCTCCTATGTCTGCTTACGAAGCTAGAGACACTCTACCGGTGGGCAAGCTCTTCTTAACCTTGCATAGAATTCCCCCCCCCCCCCCTTCTCTCTCTCTCTCTCTCTCTCACACACACACACACACACACACACACACACAAACAATGCAGCAATGAATAAATTTTATTTTTAAAGTGTATAAAAATTCATACCACTATTGCTCTATATGATGGTGGATTGTAACAATAGAAGAATGGTAAATTTAATTTAGCACCGTTTAACATTTACACGTGCCTACTTTGAGAGCATCATCCTCATAGTTTGTCATCATTCACCTATCCATCACCATAAATATCTTCCTCTTGAGCCATTTCAACAACCTCTTCATCTATCAACTTCTCTCCTAGATTTGTCTCATGACTCATCACATGATGAAGCTCTATAATATAAATACGCCCATTCGGGTCCTTAGCGAAAACCTTGAATGTTTCTTTCAACTCCTCCTCAAAGGCGGTATCTTTCATCTTGCGAGCCATCAAATTCGAGAACTAAGGAAAATGGATCATCCCATTCCCGTACAAAATCCACTTCATTGATCATCTCTTGTAGCTTTGATTCTGTTAGGTTTTGTCCAAGTGAGCGCATCACAATACCAAGCTCTTTGGTGGTGATATTTCCCTCATTGACATTGCCATCTTTTGTTGGTAGAAGAGATTGAACTCTCCCTTCAACTCCGAGATCTAGTCTTTGCTCAATTGCTCAGCCATCGTGCTAAAGAAAGCACACACATAAGAGGATGTAGAAGGAAACAAAAGAAAGCATGGAGAGACGTAAGAGGAAAGATGATGAAGAGTGGTGAGTTGTGAGGGTGAGGAGGAATGACGAGTTGTGAGGAGCATGATTGTGCCTCCCTGCAAGCTTATGAAGGTGGACCGTGGGGGTCTTTGAGTCTCTCTCTCTCTCTCTCTCTCTCTAAGATCCAAAAACTCCTGAAAATAGCCCGCGGCACCACGGACTGTTTTTGAGGAGTTTTGAAATGCTTATAAGCAAACAGACATACTCGAGGAGAAGTTCTAGCTAGATGCTTTCCAAGTTTTTGCTATTTTCTGGATATTCTGCCTGCAGGTTTGCAGAGACTTGTGTTGACCCTCCACTACAACATCCACGTTTGCTTCTATGAATTTTTCTGTTCTCTCAGATTCAGCATTTTCTATTGAACCCCGTGGATCCAAAGGCAATGTGTGTTTTCTTGAAGAGCATGCCAAAATGATGTCTACATAAAAAAGGGGTCTAAAAACTCATGAAAACAGTCAGCGGTGCGGCGGACTATTTTAAGAAGTGTTGAAATGCTTATATGCTCGCTCCAAAGGCAAAACTTTGGCTTCACTATCCGTTATCCCTCCTCCTACTAACCATACCTTAGCTTGAGAAAGTTTGAAAGAAAGCCTCTATGCGGACAGATCAATCCCTCAAGACCAGACACACATGCGCGTGCGCACTTGTGCGTGCGCACACACACACAAAGAGAGAGAGAGAGAGAGAGAGAGAGAGAGAGAGAGAGAGAGAGAGAGAGAGAGAGAGAGAGATTGTTTGGCTATAGCATTGGATATTGATCCCTCCCAAGACTATACTCGGCTAATCTGTTCATCACATGTTGCTAGCTACCCCCTCTCCAAGCCCTTGCTGTATCGAAAAAAGCCTGCTGCTCCCTCTGTCGTGTCGCTGGTCTCCATTTGGCCGGCCTCCTCCTTGCATGCTGCACGGCTCCACCCTTTGCCTAGCGCCAACCTTTCTTGCTTCTCTCCTTGCCTACTATTGACTAGGTGCCCACTGTCGGCATTCGCTTCGCAAATACCCGTCTAATTCGTGGAAATTCCCAAAATACCCCATAAATTTCAAAAATTCCCAAAATACCCTTTATCTACTTTGGCTGGATTGTTGAAGATTTTTATCATCTTTATTTCTTTTCGACAATTGAGGTGCGTTTTTGAATGCTTGGCATGTAATTTGTCACACACATTAGCTAGCAAAAAAAGGCAATTAAGTCTATAAAAAAAAAGAAGCAATTCAACTCCAAAGCCTACATAACCAACTCGAATTCTACTTTTAGCATATTGTATGATAGACAATCAATCTTCTTATGAAAAGCTACAATTTTTTATTTTTTATTTTGAAGAAATTTAGTCTCACAACCACGGGTAGTTTGGGAAATTTTTAAATGTGGGGTATTTTTGAAATTTTCACAAATTAAAAGGGTTTTCGGGTAATTTCCCTTTTATTTTAATGTTTTTGATTACCTTTTCACTTCGAACGCAGATATCGCTGAATAGGAGTGTATTCCCATTTGTGAGGCAACATAGCTTTTTTGATGCAGGGGGTTTTGTTGTGTTCCCATTAATTTCCTTGTTGCGAACATTGGATTTCCACAAGATTCTTTATAATGAATCTAATTGGATTTCATAGGCTTGTGTCGCACGGGATTTCAATCGTCATCTTTCACTACTTGCACTTGTGCCCAACAACTCATGAAGTTGCATGGAGAGAGAGAGAGAGAGAGAGAGAGAGAGAGAGAGAGAGAGAGAGAGAGAGAGAGATGACGCCTCTCGGTTGCTTCCTTGCAGTCTGACAGGCCTAGACTGAAGATGGTAAAAAATATCCTAATTGTTATTCTCCAACAAAGTAAAAGTTAAAGATCTTTAAAAGATTTTGTGGGCAGTGGAATACATGTTTATCCCTCCTAATAAGGAATAAAACAAAATTGGAGACATCTACTAAAAGATTGGCAGGGCCTACTAGGGCAATTAGTGCCTCGCAAAAAATGTACAAACTTTGGTAGACAGAAGCCCAAAGAAGATTTTATCCATCTTGTATCAAAATTTTGAATGTTTTTCAATGCATAAAATTCTATCAAGTTCTTTTGTCAAGACAAGTTTGAAATATGACATAGATTCCTCAAAAATTCACCAAAGGTAGACATTTTTGTGATTTCTTGAAGAGAGAGTGAGAAAGAGAGAGGGGGAAGCCTCGTTGGGTAGTTACACAACCCTGTAGTTTATTAGTTATTGAGAAAAAGAGTCTAATTTAATTTCATCCATTTTGAAAGCTTATTTTCTTCCTCAATATAGTTTGGTTTTCTAGTTTTAAGCTATTGATAATATCTTAAAGATTATTTTTCCAAAAATCTCTAGGACCCAATAGTGGTAGATACATCCAAACAAGTTGCATGATAGTCTTCATGTGGTGTAGAGTGCATTTTGAGCCTTTGTATAGATATGTGATGGTCTCATTAGGCAGTTGAGCCTTGTAGGAGAGTCATAGGGAATGTGTGTGATATTTGTCACTATTCTGATCATCACAGCTCCACGAAAAATCAAGAAGAGAGAGTGATGATAAGAGGTGTGCCTACACTTGGGCTAGCAGGATTTACATGCTCCATTTACAATGACCTATTGTCAGCTCATATGGTAGAGTTTGAACAAAAGTCATCCAATTATAATAATGCACCTATCAGGCACCTGTAAGGCATGTAATGTGTTACAACCATTGGTCCAGACCCTCAACATGGATAGAAGGGAGGATATCTCGTCTAAAATTAGTGTTCAATTTCTTCAAGTATCATGTCTTTATGATGGGTCTCGCTCGGTTTTACCAATCGCTCGGTAAAGTCCGCTCAGCGTATGGATTGCGAGTGAGTCAAGAGGCATGCAATACTGCATTCAAAGCACAAGAAAGCTAGTTGGTATCGATCGTGTGCCGAGCAATAGTCAACAAAGGCAATATGAGGTTGTAAGTTCCAAACTAAAAGGTGATGACTATACTTGAAAAAAAAAAAGATATTTAAGTCAAACGTCTCCAACAAGTACCTAAAAATTACATTCTCATATAATTTTTCAACAAATACTTTAGAAATAAGTTTTTTGGAGAAGTAGAAGTGCCAAGAAACTGTTGGAAAGAGAGTGATCGACAAGACAATGGCATGTCAAGTTCTTTGAAAGGTTGTGTGGGAGTATAAACACGTCCTTGAAACTGAAAGGGGAGGGGAAGTCGATTGTTGATTTTTTTGCGAGAGCAAACTTAACGCTTCAAAAAATATTTCATCTTTTGGGCCTGAATGTTTAGGCGAAAGTTACGAGATGACTAGGATTTATGCCAAACTCTATGGCAGTCAGGGGAATTTTTCATTCAAATGCTCATTTTTTCAACCTCCACTGTTAAGATCCAATGAAATTAAACCCAACATTTTCCATTTTTATTTAGACCACAAACCAGGCTATGGGAGAAGAAATCAAAATAAAGGCCCAGCAAGAAGTGAGGATAATCAATTCATAACGAAAAACGCAAAGGGAACAAGCGAAAGGGTCACTATGGCTTTCAAAAACAATAAGAAAGTGATAAAATTAAATTGGTATCAGTGTTTGGGAAGTTGTCCAAAAATTTTACAAATGTCAAAATTTTTGCTAGTATTTTCAGTTTTCTTCTTTGTGAGGAGGAAACTTGATCAATAGCCGCTTAATTATAAAAGAGACTTCCTTGAACGTTAACACTAATTGGAATCAAGCTATAAAATGCAAGAAATGTAAATCCATGTGAAGTTGTGAAATGAAAGGTGAAATAAAAAGAAGTAATTAATATATGAGTGTGTGTAGAATTTATTAGAACTATGCAAAGTGAAGCTTCACTTTAGCATTCTAAAACAATAGAAGGAAAAAAAAACATATGTGTGTGTGTGTAAAATTTACTAAAATTATGCAAGGTGAAGCTTCACTTTAGCATTCTAAAACAATAAAATTCAAGAATAGTAAAGACATGTGAGGATGTGAAATGAAAGGTAAGTCTCCATCATGCACTCTGAAAACAATGAAAGTATCTGTAACCCAACACAACACTAAGGGTTTCTTTTAAACCCAACACAACACTAAGGGTTTCTTTTAGAAATCCAAAAAGCTATAAAGGAGTACATCTATGACCCAATTGCCATATGGACAACCCAAGAAGCAGAAAGGATACAAGAGTGCCTAGACATATATTGAATGTGGATTAAAAATGACTATAAAGGGTCCAACACATAGATACGATATATATATAAGAATCTCCTCATGGACTTCAAATCTTAAGATAGATGACAAGGCGTGCACCGCCATCACAGCTTCTCGTCAAGAACTCAGAAAGGGAAGCGTGGGGTTTGTCTTGAAAAAATCGCTATATTTACTTTACAAGCTTGACATATAATAATCTGTTTGTTGTTCAGAACCTTAAACACTAAATAATCGCTATTTTTGTTTAGAAGATCGCACTTGCTGCTGCTGCTTCCTTCGTTGCTTGCATATACGCCCTTCTACTTCTCGAGCTTAGAGTCTACAAGATTTTGCGATTATTATCTCTTAGATAATAATCGCGATTATCAATGCAAGCCTTTGTCTTCTAAGTTAGCTTTGAGTTTATTAGGCCGCTTATTTACTCAATCAAGACAAAGGTAATGTTTCTCTACACGATTATTAGCTTGTGGCCCAATTGATGAATTTAGCTATTGCTAGGTCTCCGTCTCAGTCTCGTGTCCACTTGGCCCCAAGTTGGCCTCTACTACTTGGTAATGGAAATGACACTATGGTCGTAGATGAAGACATTGTTAAATTCTCACACATGTTAGCGGCGGAAAAGATAGTTGGCAGGGAGGTAGTCGTACCGATGGAAGTAGGTGATGGCTCGGTCTTGAGACCGTGTCATGATGCGAAAATGTCGCGTCCCAATTCGCCAAGAGCTCCAACTATGGAAAATGACAAAACTATTTCGACTGAAAAAGTCTTCTCTGAAGAAACAAGAGAAAAAATGGGATCAAATCAAGGATGTAAATTCGAGGTAAAAACCCTCAAAGCCGGGGTTCCTCAGGGCCCCATATGTACGAACGAAAGTAAGGCTACAAGTGTATCAGTAGCTCGCAGGCCCGGCATTTCGTTTCCAAGCATACTCAAGGGGCCCGACTCTAAGGACGATGGAAAAGGTACATCAGAAGCAAATAGTGAGAAACTGTAGAATGCAAGATCTAGACTCGAGCAAGAGCTCAAGGAAGTCAACAAAATGATTGAATTCGGCCCATAAAAGAACTTGTTCTCAAGCAGTTGACAGCGGGCTGGTAGAAGACGGGTTGGCAGATCGGGCCTTTGCTGCTTTAAAAAGTCTTTGCCATAGCAGGTGGAGGTTGCCGAGGCTATTACTGTGGTGATTCCACCAACACTTATCAAAAAACAGTTAGCTAGGCAAGCTAAGCTAACGCTTGTATTTTGGGTTCAGTGGAAGAATCCCGAACAAGTTGGAGATGATTCAATGGCTTCATTGCCCACAAGTTCTTGGTCGTGGAGGAGCAATTGAAGGTACTTTCTACCCAGCTAAAGGTTTTTGCTTAGTGAGATACAAAGAGGCCTCCAATGTGGTAACGATCCTTGACAAAGGCCCCCTTGTATTTAATAGGAATACGGTTTGTGTGGTGCCTTGGGAGCCAATGTTCGACTCAGATGATTCTCTTCAAGGGTTTAATTCTGTCTGGGTTGAGTTTGTGGGTCTGCATAGCTGGCTTTGGGACAATCTCAGGATGCTTGCCAGTCAGTTGGGCACCCCCCTATTTCTTCCTAGCAAGAGAGGGTTTGGCAGAACATCAAATAGGGTTTTTATAGGCTGGGATGTTTCTAAAACGCCACCTAAGAGCATGGTTATCAATGTTGGAGCTGTGCTAGTTACTATTCCGCTCAACTTTGGGACATACTTTGGAGCATGTTTTAAATGCAACAACTTTGGACAGTTCGCCAAGGATTTCCCCAAGAAGGCTAATGGTACTACAGCTCCGACAACACATGTCCCCAATGAAAAGGAAACCCCGATGGAAGGGTTGGAGAAGCAAGGAGACAGTAATGAGGGGGCAAGTGCAGGGAAGGATAAAGAAGCTATGGTATGCGACAAAATGGATATAAAGATGCAGGAAAAGGTTGTGGAGAAATTGATTCCCATGCAACGAATCCCAGAAGGCTCATGCAAGGATAAGGTAATCATTACTCCTGCTGCTCCCCTGAAATTCATGATGATCACAACGGCGATAGCTGCTCAAGTCCCTAGTCTAAAAAGAACCAAAAGGGTGAAGGTAGTGGCAAGAGACTCCAAAGTGCTTGAAGTCATGAGAATATTAGAGGGGAAAGGATCTGCTCCATCCCCCACCCCCTTTCAAGGAGAGGGTGCACTATCCCACTTCACAATCCATTTGCATTATTGCAAGAAAAGAGATCCCCTCACCTGAAACCCCCGGACTCTCCCAAGACCAAGGAGAGGGAGTGTGCACACGATTCGGATGTTGAAGAATTCGTTCCTCTATCCAATGAGCCCTCTTTAATGATGGAGTCTCTCACTATACAATCTTAGAACGTAAAGGGAGTGAAGACCCGAAAGAAGAGTACCTTTTTCTGGGAGGAGAAAAAAAAGGAAAAGGTAGTCAACTGTTGGGCCATCCAGGAACATCATTTGGATGCTCATAGCAAGAGAAAGTAGGCTCTAGGAAAGAAAATTATTTTCTATGGAGAAGGAAGGAACGATTTCAGTGGTTTCCGTAGTACTGTGGATAGGGAATTGGATCCAAAGCTGGTTCTGAACCACCCCTCGGGTAGAATCATGGGAATTAGAATCAGATGGGAAGGGCATCCCTTCACCATTGTGAATGTGTACAGCCCTTGCAATGCAAAAGATAGAGCTAAACTATGGATGCATCTTAGAGATACTCCTATAGAAGGAGAGTGGTTGTTAGTTGGTGGCTTCAATATGGTGGAAAAGAGCAAGGATAGAATAGGATCCTCTGGTATGCTTGCTGGATCAAAAAGGAATAAATGGCAAATTTTGTGCGAAAAGTGCGCGATGATCGACTTGTGGCAAGTTGGTCCATGGAACAGCATGCCAGGTTTCACCTACACAAGTCTCAAGTATGCTCGCACTACCTCCAGGGTGGACATATGAAACTGCTCACACCAAGCTGACTGGATACCGTCGATGCTAGAGATGAAGGTAGTCCCAACAAAAATCCTTTCGGATCACATACCCCTGCACATACATTTTAAGAAGAATAAAGAGGAGGACCAGACCCCAAGAAGTAGGAAAAAACTGCTAGTTACAAGGGCACACCTATTCAAAGATCCTCTTTTCAGGAACTTAACCAAGAAAGCACTGGGTAAGCTCAGAAAAGATGTCGATCTGAACAAGCACAATACGTGGGACCTATTTGCTTGAAGTATTAAAAAAGAGATCAAAACCTCGGGCCCCCGGTTTATAAATCTAGGGAGGCGCACCTTCTTCATCTAACAGGTGAGGTACAACGGCTTACCTCCACAAAATACAACGGGCTTGGTACTGAGGAAGAGCACAAGCAATGTCTAGAAGCCAAAGCTTGCGTGGCTAACCAGAAATCGGAAGATATCACAAAGGCAAGGATTCTCTTTTGGGAAAATTCCTTACAACCAGAAGCCTCTAATCAAGATCATTTTTTTAGGGCTTTAAAAATCAAGAAGAGTCCGGGTAACGTCCACTCGCTCTATGATGAGAAAGGGATAGCAGTTCATAACCAAGATGAGATGGCCGGTTTGATGTTGAACTATCTTAGCCAAATCATTGGACGACCAAAAATCCAGTCCCGGGAAGTAGGGAAGTAGATGAAGCCAGAAGGACCTTGCTTCAGAGTGTGGAGAAGAAGATTCCCCAGTCAAAAGCTAAAATCGTGGAAGGGGCATTTTCTGAAGACGAATGCTCACTAGCATTGCAAGCCCTTGGCAAGGAGAAGTCCCCTAGTTGGGATGGGATGACGATAGAATTATTTAGAAAATTCAAGGATGATCTGAAGGCCCCTGTCACAAGTGTGGCCAACAAAGCCATTGTCGAAGGGTCGTTGGAGATAAGTGTAGAGAGAGGTCTTATCAAACCCATCCCCAAACAGTTTTTTTGTTCTCAACTAAAACATTGGCGCCCCATAACGATGATGACGGTGGCCTACAAAATTGTTGCCAAGGCAGTGGCCCTCAGACTAGCCCCCTTAATTAATCATATCTCCCCATCAACATGGGTTCATCAAAGGAAGGTCCATATACGATAACATCTTGGCAGCAATGGTAGGTATTGAATACGCAACTTTCACAAAGCAAGAGTGCATTTTGCTACATCTTGACCTGGATAAGGCTTATGATAGAATAACATGGACATATATAGAAGCAGTCATGGAAGCTCTAGGCTTTGGGCCTCGCCTATGTCGTCTTATTCATGCACTAGGGGCTGGTATCCAGTCAGAGCTCCTATTCAACTATAGAATAGTGGGCTTTTTTGAGGTCAAAAGGTCTATTAAGTAGGGATGCCCTCTGTCCCCCCTGCTTTTTGCCATAGGTATACATCCTTTAATCACGATGCTCGAAGCTAATGCTGAGCGTGGGGAGTTGCAAGGCCCGGCTCTCCCAGGAAACAACCAAGGATTCTCTCCTCTTCTTGAGGGCGCGTCCCCAGGTACGTTGTAAGGAAAGCTCTAGAGATTGTACAAATGTTCTCTATAGCTTTGGGGTCCAGTGCAATATAGAGAAGTCAAGGTTGATCTCCCTGTCGGAAAATGACTCATTTGACCCTTCCGACTGGTCGGGGGAGATTGTTACAAAAAGGAATATTTTCAGACATTTGGGGCCCCCCTTGGGGGTGGACGTAACCAACAAACAAAGATGTCAGTGGGTCCTAGAGAAAATCAAAACAAAAATGAGTAGGTGGGAGTATGTTCTTCTCCCATTCCCAAGCCGGAGAAAAGTGATTAATGCCTTTATGCTCCCATATATTGCCTTCACTAGCCCACTTCTCAAGATGGCTAAATGTCACTAGAAAGAGTTCTTAAAACCGGTAAAAAGGTTTTTATAAAAAAATAACACAAAGTCCTCCAAGCCATGGCAATGGGCCTGTTGGGAGTTCGTCGCTTGGCTAGTGAATCAAGGAGGCCTCGAAATTTTCAACCGTGTGGCCCATGCAAAAGCTTGTTGTGCCAAATTTGTAGTCTCCTTCGCTAAACAAGACCAGGCTTGGGCTATCATGATCAAAGATATGCTAGAAGCAGCTAAACTTAGTTCGAAAGGAGGAAAGTGGAGAGCGGTAGGTTTCATGACAAACTTTTAGCCCCGACATGGGCTACACTAAGTCAGGGGGCGGCTCAGGGAAATTGGTAAGGAAATGCAACAGAGCAACGGGAGTCCTAAAGTGGGGGGAAGAAACCAGATACTTCAAGAACTCCATTTTGCATTGGTCCCCCCTGGCTTTCCAAAGCTGTAGATCTGTCGCAAAATCCCTATTGGATAGAAGCAGCCAGGAAATCGAATAATAAGGGTCTGAACCGACTCGGGCACTTCTAGGAGAGTAACAACAAGATCTGGGAAACCACTGAACTTTTGGTAACCCAATTCCAACTTAATTGCTTGGAGGTTTGGCTAGTCAACAAAGTGATGAAAGAGCTTGACAGTGTAGTGATGCCAATCTCTGACTCGGAGTTTGACTGGAATGCCTGGCAATGGCTTGAAAGCAGCCTCTTATGGAAACCCTATTCTAAAGGCATTTACCATACAATGATGCTAAAGAAGAATTGGTGTAGCCCCCTTAACAAGATATGGAAAAGGCAATGGTCGGAGGAAAGGTGGGAGCAAGTAATGGAGAACATGTGGGCGCCAAAGGTTCCATATCACATGAAGATATTTCTATGGAAAGTAATTAGGGTGCTCTTCCAATGGGGGTGAAGAGCAAGGAGAGAGGGATAGGGACAAATGGATGCCTAGGGTGCAGGATGGCTAGTGAGGATCTGACCCACCTTTTTATGGAATGCCCAGCTATCAGAGGCCTTACAGGAAAAATTTGCAAGTGGGTCCAAAGAACATGGAAAATTGGTTTTTTCAAGACTGATTTACTCCTTGGAGGTAAGAACTTGGATAGCCCTGCCATCCTCATTTGCACTCAAATTATCAGGTTTTGCTTTTTACATAATGTATGGAAAACAAGGAACCGCCGTGTGTTCCAAGGAGTTCCTGAGGTGCCAAGCTTTGCAGAAATTATACAAGAAAGAGGAGTGCTAATATTGTGAGTTTTGCCAAAAAAAAAAAAAAAATCTCCTCATGGAAACATTGAAAACAAAGACAAAGCAATAAGGGGTCTCCCTCTACCACACGTGGTTGGAAAGGAAATTCAATAAGGTAGTGGATGAGTAGTAGATAAATGTAAGGTTTCCTTAGGGTGGCAGGAAGTTCAAAAAAGAAGCTAGGGAGAGCCACAGTATGGGAAAACTTTCATTGGCTACAATATGATCCATTTCTAATTATCTCCTTGCAAGTTGATTACATGTAATCAATAGAGGAAGATGATGGAATGGGGGCCAACAACTCCATCAAATGTGACATCTACACTGCATGGTTCATGGAGTTTGTGCAAGTGGATCAGTTTCTCTTTGTAGGCTATGGTTGTAGGGACTTGAGGGACTGGAATTACGGGAAAGTGTCTACATTTTTCACCCTCTGTGTGTTTGTGTGTGTGCACGCGCACATCGCAAGGCATGCAGCTTGGCGTTCAATGAGGCAACATAATTTTTTGCTATTTCAAAGGAGGATAGGTGCGTCACTATTTCGAAGGAGGGTATCCTCTATTTCAAAGAAGGGCATGGTTACTTTTCAAAGGCGAGCACAACTTGAGTAGCTAATGCATCTTAGTGCATACTGTCATTCTTTGGCTTGTGTGGATGTACCTAATCTTGACCCTATCATATATATAAGCTCAATTCTTTCACAAGAATTATCATTGAAATGAGCTACCACAAAGTGACTTTGAAAGACCCGAAGGTTATGGGCTTCCCAGATCTACTTTATTTATGCACACCAAAATTGCTTGGCTATGAAAACTTCTCCCCCCTAGAACTAAGTCATTTTGAAAGAAGAGTACCTTCCACATCCTTTGTACCCATTTGTTGATTTTGGCAGCAAGACCCTGCAAGAAATGACAATCTTTGAATAAATGCAAGGGTTTCTTGTATAGTTTCTGCGAACTTGCCACCTCGGGATCTCCTTCAAATACACGGCGGTTCCTTGTCTTCCATACATTATGTAAGAAGAAGTACCTGACAATTTGAGTGTTGATGAAGAGGGCACGACTTCCCAAATTATTATGTCCAAGGAAAAAATCAGTATTGAAAAAACCAAAATTTCCATGTCCTTTGGACCCATTTGCATATTTTCCCTGGGAGGGCGCCTCTGATAGCTCGACATTCCATGAATAGGTGGGCTAGATCTTCGCTAGCCAGCCTGCACACCAAGCATCAATCTATCCCAATCCCTCTCTTCTGAATCTTCCCAAGCACCCCAAATTACCTTCCATAGAAATACCTTCGTGTGTTGCGGAACCTTTGACTTCCAAGACATGGTAGTCTTACAATGTGTGGTTGGCAAGTCATGGCACACCACAAAAGAAGCAATGCCTAGGTACCAAAAAACAAGGAATACCAAAATAGAAAAGAAACATAAAAGAAAATACAAACACAAAAAGAACACGTAAACCCTCACACTAATAGCCAAGTCATAACCTAAATAGATGCTTCCATGGCTACATTGACTCACACCCGCCAATACACCTAGAAACTAAGATCAATCTAGTAGGAGAGTCAAGATTCCATCCAAAGAGTGAAAGGATGAGGCTCCATGGTGAGGACACAAGGATACAACAAGCACTCCTCCTCTAGGTCATCCTAATCAAAATGTTGGTTGCAACCACTACTTTTCTTGTTTTTGTTGGTGTTAGGTCACAAAATCTTATCTACATTTCACTAGGAAGGATCCAACCCCTCAGTCTATCATCCAAGATCTGTCACATTGTATCAATTTCTCCTTGTTGTGTTAAAAATAGAAGGTTGTCACCTTCTGGCTTAGAGAAATATATCTCCATAATAGTAGCAAGTGCACCGTCTATATATTCATACAGAATCTCCTCATGAAACATCCTTCCTGCAATAGTGAAAATGTTAGCTCTCTCTAAATATCAGACTCTCAAGGATGTGGCACCCTTGAGAGTCGTCTAAATGGCGTTTGTGTTGACTTGCTGGGCCAGTGCAGTAGTTCATGTTTTGACACTTAGTTTTTTCCCAAGTACCTTAGTTTACACAAAGGGCCAAATGGTCAATCAGAAAATCTGATTAATCATTTGGAGACTACTCACCCACAAGGTTTGAACTGAGGCGCCAGTGGAGAGAGGCTGCTGCTCAACCACTAGCACAACCACCTTACTCTGTCCCCACGCCTTGTTCAAACAGCTATGTTGTTTAAACCGCGAGGGGGGTTAACCATTCTAAAAGGATCCGGTTGCCGATGGAAGGACCTCCTTGCCACGTCGGGAGAGAGTCCAATATCTAGGACGAGCTACAAAAGTCATAGGTCAAAAAAGAACCCAAACAATTTATCAGGTTCAAGGATAGTTGAGCTGAATATATAAGACGTAAATGTTTTTGCTAGCTTACTAGGTCGACCTTCAATAGCCCAAAGAGGACTTCAATGTGTGTTGTTTTGTTAAGTTCTTCATTAAGCATGATAGGAGAGTACGTTGAGAGCTGGCTATCCACAAGCAGTTGTCTCAGAAGAATTCCATCTATCAAGCACCGTGCAATCCTCAAATTACCTAATCGTGTAATCAAATTCTTCAATAAATCTCTTTGGCCACTCTTTGAGGACGTTGTGTGCAACCAATCTTTCCTTTTGTTGTGTGGCCACTATTCGACAAAGTTGTGTGTATCCAATCTTGCCTTTTGTTAGGTACCTCCTAAACCTGCATCGATCTCCTAAATCCTGGAACTCATATAGAGTGCTCTAAATACTGGATCCCTTTTCAACTTGTAAATGAGAAGACTTTGTCTTCACTCCTGTATTAATAGCTTTGTCTGCTCGCTAAATGTTATGAAATGCAGACTTTTTTTCCATCTTTAATAGAAATCCAATGGCATGCTAGCTAATGGCACAACTCTCTTTGCACTATCTCCAAATCCCTGTTACACAATCATGATAAGTAAACAACTTCATTTAAAGACTAGTTCTAGAGTAGTAGCATGGGGGCATTGGCTAGGTAAAATGAGACGTAGATCTCTGGTGGTGGAGGTTGGTGGAGGCCCTTGCTTGATTTGAGAAGCAACTTCCACATTCTTGGTTTGATACTACTTATTAAGGTTATGAACATTTTCATGACCACAAGATCCCATAGATTTTGTTGACAAGAAGTTTCTCCTACGTGGTTTTAAATAAACCTTGACCAAATCTTGAGCTCAAAGGAGAGTTCTTGGTGTTGACCATGCCCCCCTCACAACCTAGGTATGAAACCTGCGATTCCTTCCATTGTTAGCCTACTTCCATAACCATATGTCCGTCTTGGTTACATTTCTCACTAGCCACTTCAATTGCACATAATTTAAAGCAACCCAGGAGAAAGTAAACTCAAAAAGTAGAGGATAGTCTTTAAACTAAGGTTTCATAGGCATGAGATAGAAGGATTAGTCAAGAGTCCTTAGTGGTTGGGCTCCCATTATGTAGAGACATTGGTAAGAAACTTTGGGTAATGGGGCTTTGAATGATGAGGTGCCAAGATAGAAGATTTGATTCAAAATTTTCTTGTTGATCCTCATGTTGCGTTGTTGATATGATTGAGTTGTTTTGCAATGTGAGTGCATTGGTGGAACATAAAAACAATGTGTACCACTTAAGGTGCCATCAAAGAAACAACCACAAGCAAGAAGCCAAAAGAAAATGTGAAATTGAAGAAGAATCTCCTATGCACCATGACTGGCAATAGAAGGTTCAGTAGATTTGGGTTCTACAGTCTCAAGTGGTAGCATAAAAGATGGAAGTGGACCTTTAAGACCCCATGGGATATAGTGTCCATGATAGGCCACATTAAAAACAAAATTGAATCGACTATGCTGCTAATGCTACCTACAAGAGCAACAAAGCTAGTAACATTTGTCCAGGCCAATTTTGGATCTATGGCCTATCATCTCTAGCTTTCTCTATCCACAATACTTGATTTTGATCTATTT
This sequence comes from Adiantum capillus-veneris, assembly GCF_014529385.1. Lineage (NCBI taxonomy): Eukaryota > Viridiplantae > Streptophyta > Polypodiopsida > Polypodiales > Pteridaceae > Adiantum > Adiantum capillus-veneris. The sequence goes on along the minus strand of NC_140949.1, from coordinate 20,419,950 downwards.
AAGGATCTTCTTTATTGGAGAGAATGGTCCAATTCGGTCATCACCTTGAAACTTGTAGATTGAGAAGTATGAGTTATACAAATTGGCGAGCGAGTATTTCTAAGCAACAAAATAATAGAGAAAGTCCATTTAGACATTCTTTTTACTTAGAGAGAATTGCAAAAGTACAAGCGGATTTTCCAATGTTTGCGCTCTCGCTCTCATCACCACAAATATTATTGTCATCAAAGTCCTCTGTGATGACTAACACACAGAACACTTGATCACTGCATCGAGGATCATGAGCCCAAGACCCTCATCCTTTTCTTTAAGAGGCTCTCCTAATTGCAGGACTACACCCAAGTTTTCAGAAAAAAAGACAACCCTTTAAATCACTGCACAATCACTACTAACATTCCTATTTTACACAATGTCATTTATTATGTATTCAATACACTCATTGTAATCAACACACCAATTCTATGTTGAAAGCCGAGCATGACGTAGAGTCTAGCTACTACCAGCAAGCCGTGATAACAAAATAATAGCTTATCTTGATTCCTAGGAGGAGATGCGAAAGATGAAATTGCATTATTATAGCAACAAAACCATTTGAGACTAGGATGCCTTTTTGTCACAAATGAAATAATCTTAATCACACAATGCAACTACATGACATTGTTTGAGCTAGGCTGTGTTCACTCACATCACTACCACATGTATATGGTAACAAATCCCCCATGGAGTGATGCGGTGAACGAGAGCTGGCACATGAGTAAAGGGAAGTGCCATGCCCTGAGAACATGATCAGACCACAAAGGGGAGTAAGCCCAAAGCTTTGCAAAAAGCTTATCACTTCTCACGAGACAGTGCCTTTGTGAAAAGATCTGCAAGGTTGTCGTATGTTGGCACATAAGCCAAGCTAATCTCTCCTGCTGAGATCCTTGCCCTGACATAATGGTAATGCACCTCAATGTGCTTTGTGCGAGCATGAAAAACTAGGTTCCTCACAACTGCCAATGCACTCTGACTGTCAATGTAGATAGTGTTGATAGTGTCATGTCCAACACCCAAATCAGCCATAAGGTGTTTGAGCCATACACACTCAACCATAGCTATGAAGCCTGCCCTGTACTCATCCTCACAACTCGGAGTGGCCACAGTAGGTTGCTTCTTGCTTAACCATGATATACATGAACTGCCAAGCATGAAACAAAAACCACTTGTGGACACTTGCGTATCAAAACAACCAGCCCAATATGAGTCCGAGAAAGGATGTAAGTCTGGCTGAAATGATTCGCCCTTGGGATAAAATAAGACAAGATGTAAATTGCCACTAAGGTGGCAAGAATACTCTTGACAGTTTGCCAATGCTTAGACCCTGGGCTATGCATACATCTACTGACCTATGAGACTGCAAACTGAATATGTGGCCTCTTGTTGCATACATAAATGAGGCGTCCAACAACAGTTTGGTAAAGAGTGACATCAATAGGATCACCAGCATCATGAAGACTCAATTTCAAACCTGTTTTTATGGGAGTGGCAATAGGTTTGCAATCCTCAAGTCCAAACTTACATAGCAATGTTTCTATGTAACTTTTCTGACACAAGGCAATACCACCATCACACTCCTTAAACTGTATACCCAAGTAATGATGCAACAGGCCCAAATCTTTCATCTTGAAACTAGCATTCAAATCAACCTTAAATTCAACAATATGTCTCTCATTTGGTCCAGTGATCAACAAATCATCTACATAAAGAACCACATTGAGAAGTACATCACCCTCACGCTTTACATACAATGTGCTTTTTGTTGGATTGTTATGAAAGCCTTGTTTAACCAAATGAGTGTGAGCTTTCTCATATCAAACACGAAGAGATTGCTTCAACCCATACAAAGCCTTGTTACATTTTCACACTTTGTCCTCTTGTCCTTTCTTGCGAGGCTGTGTTACATAAACTTCCTCAAATATGTCACCATTCAAGAAAGCATTAACAATGTCTGATTGATGTACATCCCAACCAAAATGAGCTGCCAATGCACATAGAAAATGCATAGTAGTCATACTACAAGTGGGATAAAAAGTCTCTTCATAATCTATGCTTTTTTGTTGCGCATAACCCTTTGCAACGAGTCGAGCCTTATGGTGATCGATCTCACCATCTGGCTTGCGTTTCAACCTATAAACCCACTTCGTACCAATGGCCTTTTTGCCAGGAGGAAAATCACATAAATTCCATGTGTCATTTTTATAAGTGCATATTATTCTGATTGCATGGCAGCCATCCAATTTTTTGAATTTTGTGCTTCATCAAAAGACAGAGGTTCCTCAATATCATGTAAGCTAGACACATCCAAAGCATAACAATCTAATGCATAAGATGCATAGCGAGAGCCTAAAAAAGTACGACTAGACAAAGGTGCATCCAACTTATTGTCACACAAAGTGTGCACCAGCAATTTTGGCATGTCTCTAGCCTACTCATTTTCAGCCCTTTCCTCATCAAGTACATCATGTACATCTACATCAAGAATAGGCTGATCTATAACATTTTCAGAAACCCCCATAGGCTCTACATTCACCTCATTGGAAGTTACATTCGAACTTCCACCACTGAAAAGAGGCAACAAAGTGTCATAAATGTCCTATGAGCTTACATTACCGTCCCTCATACATGACAGCAAGGGCTAAACAGAATCTTCCACAAACACTACATCCCGAGAAATCAGAATACGCTTTGTTTGCGGATGATACAACCTATAACCTTTGCTTTCAGTAGTATAACCAAAAAAAAAACATTTGACAGCCTTATCATCAATTTTTTGCATTATGTTTGTGGCACCAAATCATATGCCAAACAGCCAAAAATACGCATGTGCTTAATAGAAGGCTTTCTATCATGCCATGCTTCATATGGAGTAATAGATTGCAAAGATTTTATAGGACACCTGTGAAGTACATAAGTGGCACACATGATGGCCTCAAGACAAAAAGAATGCGACAAAGCTTGACTTTTGACCATATACATTGTGCCATTTCCATAAGTGACCTATTTTTCCTCTCAGCAACACCATTTTGCTGAGGTGTATAAGGCACTGTACATTGGTGTTTTATCCCATGAATAGCCAGAAATGCAATAAATTCATGAGACATATACTCCCCCCCTCGATCGGAACAGAGGGTGCCCATGCTACATTTTGAGACATTTTCATCCATAGCCAAAAAATGTTTGAAGCACATAAAAACTTTGGACTTCGCTTTAAGAAGAAATACCCATGCATGCCTGGAGTAATCATCAATGGAAGTCACAAAGTACATGTAATTGGCTAAGGACGAAGTTTGCATGGGCCCACAAGATGACCAAAACGTGCATGCCAAAGTTTTGCATATAAAATAGCCCTTGATTCTACAAATGCATTTGCAAAATTTTGTCCACACTTGTCATACAAAGTGAGCTTATACAGCCCATGGCACAAAAGGCCAGATGCAACAATTTTATCACCAAAATTGAGATCATGAACTATAAATCTGTCATCCACAAATTTGACTACAAGTCCAAGTCTAGCAACTGCAGATACAGACAAAAGATTCTTCTTGATCCCAGGTACATAAAGTGCATCAACAAGTGTGAAATAACTACCATTTGCAACAGTAAGCACACTCTTTCCAACTCCCTGAACCGGATAAGAGGCATTGTTGGCACAAGTGACTGAATTCCCATGAGGGAGAGACTCTAGAGAGGTGAGAAATTCACAATGTGAGGTAATGTGCTTTGTAGCACCACTGTCGAAATACCACACATGTGAGTCTGCAGCAAGTGACATGCATGAATCATGGACAATAGGATTGTAAGTGCACTCTACACTAAAAGACCATTTTTCATCAACATCAACATCACAGTCTCCATTCATAGAAGACTCAACAACGGCTGCATTTGTAGTGGAACCAATATTTGCAGAGGAACCACCCTCTTTCTTCTTAGCCTCTTTGGCCTTCAACTTAGGACACTGCTTGATCAAGTGATCATTAGCTTTACAATAATAGCAACGCATTTTCTTTTTTTTCCTTATCACCAAAATTTCCAGAAGAATTGTAGCTAGCAGAAGCATTAGAAACAAAATTTTTTCACTCGCAACAGAACCATAAGAAGTGGCTACATTGTTGTACCAACCTTTCTTTGAGAAGCAATAAAAGCATGTTCAACTACACGCTGCCTAGTCCTATTTTTCCTAGAAAGTGACTCTTGCAACAACAATGTGCATAATGAATCAAACTTCAGAACTTCAGGCATTAGCAAAAGTCTGGTAAGAATCTGGTAAGGCATCAAGAACAGTCTGCGCAAGGAAACTGTTTGAAATGACTTCACATGCAAAAATAAGTTTCTCATTGATATCCTTGACACCAGCAAGAAAAGTGTCCATATCATCTTTCTCATGCATAATCTTCGATTCTAGCTCTTTACGAAGCAACGAAATTTTAGCCTCGTTGCGGCTTGCATAAAGACCTGTTAGAATATCCCAAGCCTGTTTTGCAGATTTTGCTGAATGAATGTGAGAAACAATGGTACACTTTACAGACAACACAATCAATGCATGAGCGTGTGCATCCTTTACATTCCAACGAGGTTGTTCTACTGTCGGCAAAACAACTCTAATAGCAGCAATTCTTGCAGCAAGACCTACAACATCCTCAGCATCGCCTACATCCTTAGAACCAGGACGTACATCAATGCACTGCAGAATGTTCCAAACACCCTTTGACACAAGAACGTTGGTACAAATGAAGATGGTCGGCCCATGGAAGTGCAAGAAGCCCAGGCATGGCAGTTTGCAGGCAAATGGCAAGAACCTTCAGCAGGTATTTGATGAAGCTAGTAGAGAGGTATACCGAGATGGAGCACTTGCTAGTCGAAACCTCAAGTATTTCTTGCTATCACAAGTGACAGGAGCAAATCTTGATATCACAAGATTGGGAACGAGACAAGGGATGCTGGATGTAGGTGTTACGAGGTTTATGATATGGGATTTTGATTGAGATATCTATAGGACATGCTACTTGAGAGGGTATTCAACCTGGTAGTGCTCTTTTTTTTATGTATGCTAATTATGCTATTTCTGCCAAAGCAATTGAAATTTTTGATTCATTCTTCCCGGAAGTACTATCCATTTGGAGGGCATTGAAGCTACACGAATCTATGGCAAGGAGGCATGACGACGGGAAGCTAAGCACTTTTTTTCTAAGGAAAAGGAGCTCAAGAGTCGAAAGGGTGTGCAAAAGGAGAAGTCAAAGGAGGTTTCTTCAACGACCACACGAGGGTGAATAGTTGATCGACGGCGTGTGAAAGAGGACCAAAACAAAGTTCTTATAAAGTGAATGCAAAATTAGCTTGCAACTAAAAAAAAAGGGAATCGAATGAGCTATGGGGCGCTATAGCTGTCAACTGGAGAAGATGCTGAGCTGGTTCCAAAGGAGAGATGAGCGTCAGTCTGCATTGGAAAGTAGGCCCGTGATGACTAAGGTCGGCAGAGGGAGTACTGGGCAGGAGGTCGACATGCAGGAAAAGAAGGACTGCCTCTGAGGGCAAAAGAAAGGAGGGAGGCCTGAAGACCTGAAGGGGACGGATGGCCGGTGGATGGCGAGAGTGAGGAGGGCCGAAAGCAGCACAGGGGGAGGCTGCCAACGTGAGCAAGCTGCGAGAAGCGTGAGTTTTGAGAAGGAGGAGCAACCTGGGGTTTTGAAGCAGCGTTACTACAGGAGAGTAGGAGTATAATAAGTTTTGGATGCCTGTGAGCAGTTAATAGAGATGGGTGGGTTATGCCATCCAAAGAAAGCTCCAAGGCCGGCTGCGAACAAGGAGGGTGAGAAAGGGCTGCACGGCGGCCAGCTTATGAGAGAGTTTAATGGGAGGACCCGTGGGAAGTGCATGGTAGAAGAGGAAGAGAACAAAGGGAGCCGCTGATCGGATGAGCGGCCAAGCTTGCGGAGGAAGAGGGCTGCCTAGGAGCTGCCTTTGAATGAGAATAAGTGGATGCCAAGGGTTGCATCAGAGCAGGCACCTGATTGATGCCATCATTATCTCTATATGTTTTTTTGTGATGCATAATGTGCTTGTAGTTGTCTCGAGAAGCTTGAATTCAATCGTCTTTTCCGTCTAATCTCACACAATGGGTCCGTGGTAGCATTGGCTCCGGACAGGTTGTGTGTGAGTGTATAGAGAGAGAGAGGGAGAGTGGTTGTGTTTGCAAATCACGCAAGTGTACGATCGAGGTGGGTATAGCCTCTTGGTGTGGGTGTGCTTAGAGAATTGGGAAAATTGTATGCATCATTGGGTATGGTTGTGTTGATGGGTCTGTTGTGCTGAGATGGTTATGGTGGGATATGTGTAGCTGGTGATGCCCAAAGGTGAGCCTGGTAGTAGAGATTTACAGGGAATTGTGCGTGTGTGTGAATTGTTGTGTGGTTAGGGGTGTCGGATATTCACTGGGCTATAGAGAGGCAGTTATTTTGTGTGCTAGGTGTTTTACCCCTTCCCCCTTTCCATCACTGGTGCCCCCACTGAGGAGCTACTGGTTGCTTCTCGGTGAAGTCGAAGATGGTGTCGCGGTTTGAAGAGCACGATCTAACAAGAATGGCATGGTTGGGTTTTTCGACTTTTACAGGTGCTGAAGATGTTGACGTTTGGTTGCAAGACTACGGTCTTTTTTTTGTTGGGTAGCGGCTTGTCAAGAGAAGAGGGAGTGGCCCAAGGTTTCCCGCTCCTGGTTCGTGGAAAAGCAAAGGCATGGTACGAGGGCTTGCAGGCTGAAGAAAAACAGGATTGGAGCACATTGGAATCGGCATTCCGAAGCCGATATGTGGCCAACACGCAGTGGAGTGAAGTGAAGCACATGATGGACAACCTAAAGTAAAGCCTTGACAGTGATTTCCAAGCATTCGTGTGGGAGTTCGAGGCCATATGGAGCAAGTTGGTTAAGGTAACTACTATAGAGAATGCATATTTTTTGAAGATGACCAAGTTTGTGGACTACTTGCATGGAAAAGTGCGGGATAAAATCGAGATAGATGGGCCGTGCACGTACGAGGAGGCAATAGCCTATGCGCAGAGCAAGACAAAGAAGGTTTTTATAAAGCAAGAGGCAAAGCAGGTTCTGGCAAGTCCATTGGTGCCAAGGCCAATTGCTAGGGAAGAGCTTCAGGTAATTCGACCTTTGTTGATGCACATGTGGTAGCAACAGATAGGCGTGATGACAAAGTAGAGACGATATGTGTGGGCTTATGAGGCCTCAGCAGCTGTAGAGAGGAATCTACCGTGTATCGCGTGATGTGCTTGACCAAGTGACTTCCAAAAAGCAAGCAGTAAAGAAGATAGCTGAACTGCCAAAGACGGTGAGTTTTGTGGAGAAAGATGAGGTGTATTTGAGCTATAGCAGTGCCTTGGATACGCACAGCACATGGGAAATGGAATCTGATTTCTCAAGGTATGAGACATATGATGTTATGCATGTCGATAAGGTGATCAAAGAGCAACAGATTGCAGGTGAAGAGACATTTGTGCGGACCAGGGGGTTTGGCAGCCCTCTCTCTTGCCTTGTGATGGTAAGGCCATGTTGACTGAAGAAGAATGCTTCGATGAAGCAGACTAGGGGTTCGATGATCCCGTGGTCGATGCAGATGACGAGTCGCAGGTTTTGGTTGCTAAAGCTATCGCAAGAATACAAGGTATGCAAGGCTTTCCGCCTTTTCCAGTGCTGTTTGAAGGGACTACAGGTGAAGGTATGCCGGTGTTTGCTTCGGAGGATCTTCTAGCACAGGTGGATGCGATGATGTTGACTGTTATGTTGTTGAAGGTTTCTATGCAAGGGCCTCTATGCCATTTGCTACTGGTTATCTTGTTTCAAGACAATCATGCTATGGCGAGCTCTCTAGCTGATGGCTGGGAAACAGATGATATAAAGTTTTTCAAGGTGTACAGGCTTGTTTTATATGTGAAGAATGTTCATGTGTACATTTTTTTGAAGGGTTATGCTGTCAAGAGCTACATACACGGATGGCTTACAGGTTTACAAGTGCAACGCTGGGGTGGTTTGTATCAGTTTTACAGACGGATGGCGATGATCAATGCCATATTTTTTATCCAAGTGAAGTTTACACTATGCTTGGGAGAGCCTATGGCTTTCTCTTTGAACCGGGTGGGTGCTACAGCCAATGAAAGTCTCTATTTATCAATCTAATGCTTATGTATATAATATCTACCAGTTCTCTTCTTATGCAATGATATACAATCTAAATAATGCTACGGTTGAGCATCAATGCTCAGCGAGGGGTTGGGCAATGATGGTACAGCTGAAGGGTCGGCCCGAGGAAGTGCAAGAAGCCCAGGCATGGCAGTTTGCAAGCGAATGGCAAGGACCTTGAGCAGGTACTTGATGTGGCTAGGAGAGAGGTATACAGAGATGAAGCACTTGCTAGTCGAAGTGCAAGTGTTTCCTGCTATCATAGGTGACATGAGAAAATGTTGATATCACAAGATTGGGAAGGAGACAAGGGATGCTGGATGTAGGTGTTATGAGGTTTATGATATGAGATTTTGATTGAAATATCTGTAGGACACACTACTTGACACGGTATTCAACCTGGTAGTGCTCTTCTTTTATGTATGCTAATTATGATATTCCAGCCAAAGCAATTGAAGTTTTTGGTTGATTCTTCCCATAAGTACTATCCATTTGGAGGGCATTGAAGCTCATTGAATCTATGGCAAGGAGGCATGACGAAAGGAAGCGAGGGTCAATAGTCGATCGACGGCGTGGAAAAGAGGACCAAATTAAAGTTCTTATAAAGTGAATGCAAAATTAGCTTGCAGCTTAAAAAAAAGGGAATCGAATGAGCTATGGGGGCTCTATAGCTGTCAACTGGAGAAGATGCTGAGGTCGGTGGCAAATGAGAGATGAGCGTCAGTCTGCATGGGAAAGTAGGCCCCTGATGACTAAGGTCGGCAGAGGGAGTACAATGCAGGACGTCGACATGCGGGAAAAGAAGGACTGCCTCTAGGGGCAAAAGAAATGAGGGAGGCCTGAAGACCTGAAGGGGACGGATGGCCGGTGGATGGCGAGAGTGAGGAGGGCTAAAAGCAGCACAGGGGGAGGCTGCCAAGGTCAGCAAGCTAGAAGAAGCGTGAGTTTTGAGAAGGAGGAGCAACCCGCAGTTTTGAAGGAGCGTTACTACAGGAGAGTAGGAGTACAATCAGTTTTGGATGGCTGTGAGCAGTTAACAGAGGTGGGTGGGTTATGCCATCGAAAGGAAGCTCCAAGGCCAGCTGCAAACAAGGAGGGTCAGAAAGGGCTGCACGGCGGCCAGTTTATGAGAGAGTTTGAGGGGAGGACCAGTGGGAAGTGCATGGTAGAAGAGGAAGAGAAGGAAGGGAGCCGCCGATCGGATGAGCGGCCAAGCTTGAGGAGGAAGAGGGCTGCCTAGGAGCTGCCGTTAAATGAGAATAAGTGTACGCCAGGGGTTGCATCAGAGCAGGCACCTGATTGATGCCATCATTGTCTCTCTATGTTTTTTTGTGATGCATAATGTGCTTGTAGTTGTCTGGAGAGGCTTGAATTCAATCGTCTCTTCCGTCTAATCTCACACAATGGGTCCGTGGTAGGTTTGGCTCCGGAAAGGTTGTGTGTGAGTGTAGAGAGAGAGAGAGAGAGAGAGAGAGAGAGAGAGTGCTTGTGTTTGCAAATGACGGGTGTGTACGGTCGAGGCGGGTATGGCCTCCCGGTGTGGGTGTGTTTACAGAATTGGGGAAATTGTATGTATCATTGGGTATGGTTGTGTTGATGGGTTTGTTGTGTTGAGATGGTTATGGTGGGATATGTGTAGCTGGTGATGCCCAAAGGTAAGCCTGGTAGTAGATATTTATAGGGAATTATGCGTGTGTGTGAATTTCTGTGTGGTTAGGGGTGTCGGATATTCATTGGGCTATAGAGAGGCAGTTATTTTGTGTGTTGGGTGTTTTACCCCTTCCCCCTTTCCATCAGTGGTGTCCCCACTGAGGAGCTACTTGTTGCTTCTCGGTGAAGTCGAAGATGGTGTCGCGGTTTGAAGAGCACGATCTAACAAAAATGTCATGGTCAGGTTTTTCGAATTTTACAGGTGCTGAAGATGTTGAGGTTTGGCTGCAAGACTATGGCCTTTTTTTTGCTGGGCAGCGGCTTGTCAAGAGAAGAGAGAGTGGCCCAAGGGTTCCCGCTTCTGGTTCGTAGAAAAGCAAAGGCATGGTACGAGGGCTTGCAGGCTGAAGAAAAGCAGGATTGAAGCACATTGGAAGCGGCATTCCGAAGCCGATATGTGGCCAACACGCAGTGGAGTGAAGTGAAGCAGATGATGGACAACCTAAAGTAAAGCCTTGACAGTGATTTCCAAGTATTCGTGTTGGAGTTCAAGGCCATATGGAGAAAGTTGGTTAAGGTAACTACTGTAGAGAATGCATATTTTTTGAAGATGGCCAAGTTTGTGGACTACTTGCATGTAAAAGTGCGGGATTAAATCGAGATAGATGGGCCGTGCACGTACGAGGAGGCAATAGCCTATGCGCAGAGCAAGACAAAGAAGGTTTTAATAAAGCAAGAGGCAAAGCAGGTTCTGGCAAGTCCATTGGTGCCAAGGCCAATTGCTAGGGAAGAGCTTCAGGTAATCCGACCCTTTGTTGATGCACATGTGGTAGCAACAGATAGGCGTGATGACAAAGTAGAGACGATACGTGTGGGCCTATGAGGCCCCAACAGCTGTAGAGAGGAATCTACCGTGTATTGCTTGATGTGCTTGACCAAGTGACTTCCAAAAAGAATGTAGTAAAGAAGATAGCTGAACTGCCAAAGCCGGTGAGTTTTGTGGAGAAAGACGAGGTGTGTTCGAGCTATAGCAGTGCCTTGGATACGCTGTCGAGAAATTAGCGGTCTTGCCGGGAAAGCACCGGGCTTATGGCTGTGAGAGTTTGTGAGAGAACTCAACAAAAACTATATGAAGGAATTAAACCATAGATGACATGAAGACTAGGGTTTGGAAAGAAGTGCAATCAAAGAAGACTCACTCTTTCTCTCTTGCACTCACACACACAAAGAAAAAACACAAAAGAGAATGTCAAAACAATACGAAAATGAAAACATCAAGGCTATGGTCATATCGTATCATGGGTAATATGAAAGGGTTAATAGATGAGTTAGTGGCATTCAATCTTGACTGACCAAATAGGCTACGAATTGTTCTTTGGAATTGTAGTTTTGTGCTTACCATAATATATATATTTTGTGTAGTGATTGGGATTAATTGTGTGTACAAATCCTCTTGGTTCATAGCAAGATAACTACGCTTACGTCAAAAGAAAAGTTATAGTCTATGAGAGGTAGTATGATGGGATCCGGTGATAGAAGTATTTCATTAAGCCTTTCTGTGCCAAAGAGAAACACTATACGTTGTTGAAAGTATATTTTTTGGCTAATCCATACGTTAATTCTAATAGATCGTACAGAGTGAAAGCGATAGAAATGATCATCATGTGGGTTATTCATCTAGGATAGTATGTGAAAAATGTAGATATGAGAAAAGTGAAGAGATGATAATTTTCCCTCCCAAGCCCTATTCTTGCCCGTAGGCAATAAGGATACTGCGGGGAGAGATGTACCTGTAGCAAAGAGAACTTAAAATTTGTAGAGAGGATGAATTACTAAGAGTGAGAGAGATAGGTTTGGTTAAGGAGATGAGATTAGATATATATATATATATATATATATATATGTTGGATTAGAGATGAAAAAGAAAACAACAAGAAATCAAGAAAACATCAATGTAGAACACATCTTACTTGACAAACCCTTTGGCACCATTATTGATGGAGAGAGAAGAAGAGGGGAGAACTCCACTTTGATTTATACGCCAAGTGCAAGACTTTCTTTGATTAGAGTTGATCTTCCAAGGATAGCATACAAGAATAGCTAGTCTTCCTCTAGGAGAAAGTGTACTAGGCTTGGGCTTATGTTAATGGCTAAGTACAATTAGGCATTACTACTCGCTCCCTCAAGAATTCTTCTCATAAATAGCTTGAATGCTTGAGTTCCCTTTTCAAGGAAGAAGAGGTCCCCTTTTATAGGTGAAGGGAACTCCCAAGGGTTTACACAAGAAGAGAGGAGCCAGTGTGAATAGGAATTGGAAAAGTTGGAAATGAGTTGTCCCTGCATGATGTGGACAGATTGGGGTCCAGTATTTTGATCATATCTCCTCAACCGTTGCTCCAAATAAAAAAGTAAAAATATGGACAAAAACTTCAGCTCATTAGCTACGATTCTCATTTTAAAATCATTTTCAAATTCGGATTGGAACCTTGTGTAAACAATTCATCAAAATAGGGTCCATTTATGGCAGCAAAAGTCTTCCCGTGGTCCCTTTAGCCTAAACTTTCATTTAATTCCAAAGGACACCTCATGCCATATGAAAGCATGAAATTGCTCCTTGACAAAGTTTTGTAATCATGCTTGGAATAATGCATTAAAATAAGTGTATCTTTGAAATCATGCCACCTAGTGTCCCACTAGGATTTGATTCCCTCCTAGGAGCTATTTAAAAAGAAATATAAGAAAAGTATAAAAAAAACAGAGAATATATATATATTGGAGTTTACCCTAGATATAGGATCTAGCTAGGGTGCGAGATGATAATGAGATAGTAGAAATAAAGAATCAATGATTTTTGCCCCAAGTTAAAGAGGCGGAGCTATTGAGCTTTTCCCATAGTATTTTCTAATGGTAAAGTAAAGATAGGTTACCCTTGAGAAAAATAATAGGATGAGATAGAAGGATTATTATTATACTTAAATATGCATATGTACATTATAGGAAAGATAATTATGTATCTAAAAAATTACAAGATAACTCTTGTAGGATGCGTTCCCACTATGTACGTGTCACAACACGACATCCACCCCCTCTAATCGTGCACATCCTCCGGCATGTGCCAACCTCATGGTAACTTGTGAAAGCAAATGTATCCCCTGTCATCCCATGACCTCCTCCATGATCATATGGGTAACTCAAAAACTTGTATTGTACTAAGCATTGAGATTCTCCGCATGTTTTAATTCCTCTCAGATCATATGGAATTGTTATATACATCTATCTCCAAAACATTTGTAACAAATCTCCATTATGGGCAAAATCTTCATGAAGTAGAGATATAAGTTCCTCATCCTCCTCTTCAAAAAACACTTCCAGGCTTCCGGTAATATACTTGAAAGATTTTTGAAACTGCACTTTAACCTTCTCACCAACCTCTAAATCCATATGTACCTCTTTCGCATAGAAGTCTGAATCTGCATCTTCATTCTCAAAAGAATCCTGTAGATATCCTTTCTCAACATCGAGAGAAACCTCAAAAATATGCATGGTAAAACTCTCATCAATTCTCTCACCTTTTACCAAATACCTCTCCAGCTTTACATCATAAAACTTAGCATACCTCTCAAATATGGTGTTAAATTCTCTCTCCAAATCATCCTGGTAGGTATGCTCCCGGTCACTTGTAACTGACTGCTCAAAAACCTCCTTGGAGTTAGTCTCTGACACAATATCTTCACCCCTTCTTCCTTTTTGACCCATCGCTAAATTATCTTCAACTGAATCATGTCTCCACTTATATAGGGAGAACACTTCTTCATTACATGACTCTGGTGTCAACATAGAGCTAGCATCCTCTTCTTGCTTCAAGGCATCACCTTGTATACCCTTCCTATCCATAGCAGATAGATGCTCACAAACCTGCTTGCAATTTATACCCTGTGACACAAGACCTAAATCCCTTTTATGCTTCAGATATTGTTTGCATACCTGCAGGCAACCCTGTATAGTAGGCACTTTATAGAAAGTATCTTTATTTTCATCTTTACACAGATAAGAAATATCACCCCAATCACATACCATATCCCAAGAGGTTTCTTGCTCTTCTACTCTATCCTCTGATGTCACTTCAACCGATATAGCATAACCAAACACTTCTCTATCTTTGATTTGTGAATCTTGAAGATTCATAGCTTCATCCATAGAACCCCAATCCTCATGCAGAGAATCTACATCTGTCATTCCTTCCTCTACCATGGAATTGTGAAAGCTTGCTGCATCTAGCTCTAAATAAGGCACAATTTCATGAGTCATCTGCATCACATCTGCTACCCCATATATACAAGACATACATATTACTCTGTCAATGCACTCCTCTTCTTCCACCTTGTCTAGCTGAGGTACTTCACAATCCGCAATGCTACTAGCATATCTATACTCACAAAGGAAGATATTTTCAGTCACCCCCTCTAAATTAGCACTTTCGCAGCTAGGCATATCCATTTGGGTAGTGCCACATGCATCAAACTCTCATAGGAAAGCATTGATAATGACTTCTTCATCCTGGCATATGTCTTTAGCATAGGCATCCGGCTCTTCTAAACTTGGTAAAAGTTCCTGGATCTGCTCAAAAGTAGATTGTAGCACATCACTAATATAGCCATCTTCCACTTGTTTTCCCTTCACATCCTCTGTCAAAACCATAGCATCCTCATCCTTGTATATACACTCATGTGCATCTTCAAACGAATCAAAAGGGGCGTCCAAATCATCTATCATAGCCGACGAGTTTGCATCATCCTCTAAGTCGCTTTGAGCCGTTTCAGGCGCTTGGATAGCATCATGAGAGTCATTATCTTGAGATACAAAGGTTACAAGACCCAAATGTGCATAAATAGCTTGCACTATGTCTGCTTCATCTGCATACAATAAATTTGCATCTTACAAAAGATATGAATCTATTACTGCTTCTAAATAGGCCTGCATGGATGTGTTGACACTTGCATAGCTTACAGGAGACACCAACTCTAGCTGGTCACATCCACTTCCACTCTGCTCCATCTCTTGGTCTTGATTGTGCAAGCATACCTGTGTTATAGCTGTAGAAAACTCACCCCAGTTGCTTGCATATACACTTGCATAGTCTTGAACTTGGTGCTTGAAATCATCACTCACAAGTTCAACAAATGCTGCAATCATCCGAGCTTCTGGAATTTCTTGAAGCCTCATCTCTGTCACATAGCACTTAAGATATCCTTCTGGATCATAGCCTTCGAATATATTAAGCTCATTATATATGGATTGCATAGCGCTTTCAATCGCTTTTTGAATCCGGTCTTCTTCTTCAAGCCATTTGCATCTGTCTGCAAGCTCTTTCATTTCAGCATACAGCTGCTCCACTTTGCTAGCCATCTTTATGTACTCTCACCCCGGCTTGTTCGCGTCGGGTTCACCAAAAATATGTCGAGAAATTAGCGGTCTTGCCGGAAAAGCACCGGGCTTATGGCTGTGAGAGTTTGTGAGAGAACTCAACAAAAACTATATGAAAGAATTAAACCATAGATGCCATGAAGACTAGGGTTTGGAAAGAAGTGCAATCAAAGAAGACTCACTCTTTCTCTCTTGCACTCACACACACAAAGAAAGAACACAAAAGAGAATGTCAAAACAATATATACGAAAATGAAAACATCAAGGCTATGGTCATATCGTATCATGGGTAACATGAAAGGGTTAATAGATGAGTTAATGGCATTCAATCTTGACTGACCAAATAGGCTACGAACTGTAGTTTTGTGCTTACCATAATATATATATTTTGTCTAGTGATTGGGATTACACTACAAGAGGCTATTCATATTAGCGATGCTCACACAGCGACGCTCATAGCGACGCCGGCTGGGCTAAAAAAAAAACAGAGAGCGTCCAAAAACTCAGATCTCAGATCTGAGTTTTTCGGCGCCCTCAAACAAGGAGCAGGTAACGCTCTCCCTCTCTCTCTCTCTCTCTCTCTCTCTCTCTCTTTCTTCTCCACACACACACACACACACACACGAGGAGAGGAAGGAGAGCCAGGTATGCTCCTTCCCTCTCCTCACTCTCATGTTCCCTTCCCCTCTTTCTCTCTCCCTCTGTCTCTCTCTCACACACACACACATAGTGTTTTTGAGAGAGAGAGAGAGAGAGAAAGAGTACAAACATAAACAAAAACGCACACACACATACATAAACAAAGAATGCACACACATATTGAGAGAGGAAAAGAGAGAGAGAACATGCATAAACAAAAAACGCAGACATTGAGAGAGGAAAAGAGAGAGAAAATATGCATAAATAAAAAAACGCACACACATTGAGAGAGAAAGAGAGAGAAACTAATTTAACGTCGTAGGAAACTAATTAAAATTAAAAGACCTAAAGATCTAGTCGACGAGGAGTTGAACTCAAGACCTATTATTCAAGAGAGAAATGGCATAACCAATCTATCATACTTGCCATGGGTGATAGAAAGGTTATACCATTTATCTCTTTTTATTGGCACACACATCCACACACGCGCACACACACAAGAAGAAGAGAGTTATAACGTCGTAGGAAACTATCCTAAAAGACGTTAAAGATTAGGTTAGATGTAGACTTACGTTAAATAAGATTTAAGTTTATTTAAATTAAATTAGATTATATTTAGGTTTATTTTTAGTTAGATTTACGTTTATTTACGCTAGATTTAGATTTACGTTATATTAGATTAGATTTAGGTCTCCATAGACTGCGATGCCTACATGAAGCGGGTGAAGAAAGCCCTCAATGGAATATAGGGTATTGCTGCCTTCACTCATGGTTGGCTCCGTCGATCCAAAAGTACTGGTGAAATGTCTTCAGAAGATAGGGAAGAAGGTGGATCTTCAGGGCGGCAAGAGTCACTACATCCCCGACAATGACCATCTAGACAACCTCTAGTCATTCAACAACAACTTCAAATTTAGTAACAAGAGCAAGAACGGTCCAAAGGGCCAATTGCTGTCGTCAGATGTGGATGGAGATGAGGCAGTGTCACCGCCGGAAGTTAACTCTCACATCTTTAGTGATGAGAATGCCAACTCTTGCCGAGTTATGTGAAAAATTATGTGTTAAATCAGTTTTAAGGTTCTTATAATCCCTGTTAGTTGAGTTCTTTGTTTTTAATATAACATAATTTACGTTAGATTTAGATTTATGTTATATTAGATTAGACTTAGGTTTATTTAGGTTTATCCACACACACACACACACACACACACACACACACACACACACACACACACACACACACACACACACACACACACAAGAAGAAGAGAGTTTTAACGTCGTAGGAAACTATCCCAAAAGACGTTAAATATTAGGTTAGATGTAGACTTACGTTAAATTAGATTTAGGTTTACTTTTAGTTAGATTTACGTTTATTTAGATTTACGCTTATTTACGTTAGATCGAGTCCACGCAAGAATTACTTACGGTTTAGGGTTTAGAGTTAGAAGAACAGTGAAAAGATCTACTGTGAAAAGATGTTAAGATGCTGTGAAGTGCTACAGCTAGAGAAGAGGCAAAGGGGTTTTGTCCACTACATGCAGTATCATGTAGACGTGGGTCTGTAGATTTCTTGTACCCACAAATATAGGTATTGACCAATAAAGACGAGATTATAACCCGGTGGTTCTAATCTCCGTGCACCTCTAGACCGAGGTGTGCGGGGATTGGACATGACTAGAGAATGTGAGGTAGAGAGAGAGAGAGAGAGAGAGAGAGAGAGAGAGAGAGCGAGATAAGACGAAGAATGCCAATAGAATATTAAATTTTTTGTCCAGGTTATAAGATTTTTATCCTCATTATGAGTAGTGACGAGGATGTGGGACCGTCCAACCGAAACACCTATCTCTCAACGAGGGTCTTATGTCCTTGTAATCAATGCAAGCATGCTGTGCGACGGACAAGACGTGTTTCTTTGCAGCATGTTCGCGAATTTGGCGAGTTCGATCCATCTATTATAGATCGAGTTGTTGCCAATTATAACTCGTCGGACTCTGACGCTGGCCAGCAAGCAGCAATCTTGCAACCCAATAGACGTGTTCGCAGGCGCTTTGGTCAAGCAGCATATGTGAGGCCACAAGATGTAGCCTCTGACAGCTCAAGGGATGATCATGCAGAGCACATTCCCAACGAGGCAATGTTTGAGCCCGAGATTGATGAAATGATCGAGACGATCATGGATTCAGAAAGGCTTATCTATGATGATATGAAAAGTGAAGCCGATACGCCATTGTATAATGGAGCACGTATGTCTAGATTGAAAGCACTCCTGGTTTTTCTCAACATGCAGGCAAAGTTTGTATGGAGTGACACTAGCGTCACAGCGCTTTTGAGGTGATCTATTACAATTAGTTTACTTTAATAAAACTCTAAATGTATAATGATCTGATAGATTTTTACACGACTGTATCGTATTTTTATGTTGTGTAGATTGCTTAAAGAGCACATACTACCAGCTGACAATGTGATGCCAGATTCTCGAGATGAAGCAAGAAAGATTTTGCGAAACTTGGGGATGGATTACAATTCTATCCATGCTTGTCCTAATGACTGCATTCTTTTCAGAGGGGAATACATAGACATGGAGAAGTGTCCGAAATGGGATTCCGAAAGATATCGAGTAGATCTCCACGGGACAAAAATTCCACAAAAGGTTTTGCGACATTTTCCTCTGCTTCCTCGCATCAAGCATTTCTTCGAATGTAAGTCCATGGCCGCCCTAGCATCATGGCATGAGGAGAATAAATCTTCGGATGGTGTGCTACGAATTCCTGCAGATTGCGCAGCCTGGAAACATATAGATGGAACATGGTCGGATTTTTCCAGGGAAGCTCGAAATTTGCGCTTAGGCTTGGCTATGGATGGTGTAAATCCATTTGGTCAAAGATCAACATCTTACAGTGTATGGCCCGTTGTCATCGTCAATTACAACATTCCCCCGTGGTTGACTACGAAGAAGGGGCACCTATGGCTAAGCTTGATTGTGCCAGGGCGATATAAAGTGGAGAATATGGATGTGTATCTTCATCCACTATTGGAAGAGCTACAACAATTGTGGATTGGCATAGAGGTGGTGGATATGAGCTGATACACAGGACGATGGAATGCTTTGATCAGAGGCATTCTAATGTGGACCATGCATGACTATCCCGGGCTAACAGAATGCTCAGGTGATCTATTAACACTCCTCACTCAGACACTATAAATCTTGTTTTTTCCCATAGTTGATCTATTATCATGTGTATACATGCAGGGCTTCAAACAAGCGGATACAGAGCATGTGTCACATGTGGACCTAGACTGAATGCACATAGGGCGCCCTCACTGAAGAAGAAAATCTACGAAGGTCATCAAGCGTATCTTCCAGAGAATCATGTGTTACGCGATGGCTTCTTGGGAAGAGAGCCACCAAGGATGTCTGCACAAGCATTGTTAGAGCAGAAGGAGATGTGCGATGACTAATTGCCTCCAGGGATGAAGAGACTATCTCTATGGTACGAGTTACCATACTGGCCCCGACTCATGATCAATCACTTGCTCGATCCAATGCACATATTCAAGAATGTGGGTAATCTACTATGGGACCAGCTGACCGGCAAGAAAGATACTTTGGGAGCCAGAGTTGACCTTAGAAATGTGGATCGTATGGAGCAATATTGGCTGCAAGCAGCGTCTGATGGATCAATAAAACTCCCTAAAGCACCATGGATTTTCACAGGAGCCCAAGAACGCAAAGTAAAAGAGACCATTCGATCTTTGCGGACCCCCACTGGTGTAATGCACTCGCTCCGAACGTGTTTTACTAAAGAAGGAAAGCTTACCGGTTTGAAGTCACACGATTGGCATAAAATGTGTCAGGTACGTTCATAGTGGACTTTAATATCATTGCATAAAATGTGGACTTTAATATCATTGCTGCACATACTTTACAGTTTATTTTACCGATTGCCATTGAGGGATGTTTGTCTCTCGACATCCGTAACACAATCTACAAACTTGCAAAGCTGGTGCAATGGATCTCACAAAAGGAGATCAACGTAGACTCCATACCATTCGCCAAACTAAATGCTGCGGAGCTTGTGTGCATGTTTGAGAAACATTTTCCTACTACCATGCTAACCATTCGGGTGCATCTTCTTGTTCACATAGTTGATGAGGTGGAAATAGCTGGCACAGTTCATTCCAGATGGATGTTCTTCTTAGAACGTTTCATGAAAATGCTTAAGGGATATGTGCGTCAAAAGGCACATCCGGAGGGTAGCATGGCAGAAGGTTGGTTGGTATCAGAGTCCCTAGTGTACATTGGAGAGTGGCTAGACGGATTTGATAAAGCCCGGGACACGCTATGGCGAACCATAGATGATGAGCGCATATCTGGGATTGTCATGTGCAATCTCGGTGTTGAGAAGAAGATGACGGAAGATCTAGAGGCTAAAATCAACCGATTTTGCATGCTTCACAATCCAGTGATGCAAAAGTGGATTTCACAATATGAGGATGCAAAGCAAGAGCGACAAAGGGCACGAATCGAGTGGAGACGGGGAAGACGACCACCGATGCACTATCCGACGGTTCTGGAGAGCCTACCAACATTCATGAGCTTAAGATGGTTACACAACCAATTGAAAAGCGCACAACAATGCGATGACGAAGTGACTGAGGAAGAGTGGGAGTACTCTCGGGGTTGCGCGACCAAGGTAAGTTTGCAATGTACGACTAGCTAGTGACTTTATTTCTAAACGTTTGAACGGCCACTCATAATCTTTGTTCGTTGTAGTATAAGTCATACATAGCAGCATGGTGTAAAGGTCGACATTTTAGGGTGGAACAGATCGACAAAAAGTGTTTTACTCAAGATTGTGGAATCATGGCAAAATTTGAACAGTCTAGTCGACGACGTTCCTGTGATGCAGATCCTGTGGTGGCGGAACTCACTTACTTCGGCACGCTACAAGAGATTTTGAGGATCGATTACAGAGGATTTTTCGTCGACTTGTTCGACATGCAATGGTTCAAGATAATCATGGAGGGTCGCAACCCTACTGTGCGTAGAGGAGAGTCTGGTTTTCTTGAGGTGGATTCTACTAAGAAATGGACTGACCTAAGAGACACTTTCGTACTACCCAAGCATTGTGAACAAGTAAGTATGTAAATAGTTAACATCCCCCTTTTACAAGTTATGTGCTTGAAAGCTCTCATGTAAGTTATGTGGCTCTGGTAGGTAATATTTCATCCTACAAAGTCTACATCAAACTGGTGGTACGTCATAGAGGTAGCCCCTCGTAGTTCAAGGACGTATGAAGGCTACCATGTGCCACTCACAACGGCATCAATGGAGGAGATCAGAGAAGATGCTCAATCAGAAGCCGCTGCGGTGGTGCCAGACGAGCATCAAGATGCTACTACTCTATATGGGGTGCATGCAGAGGAGCTACAAAATGAAACAGAGGATATGTGTTTACACGGAGAGCTCTATATAGATATAAGAAGTTATGCTGAGTTATGCGAGGATGAGAGAGAGATCTCTTAAAGCCACAAATATTGTATTTGAACAATTTTGCTCCGTGTTGTAAAAGCTCTGGCTCTCTAAGTACCTTCCATGGTGTATAACGCTCTTTTCTACTCGCGCTCACATCTTTTGATTGAAAATTCTGAGTTTTCGACTTGCCTCTTCTATCAGTCAATTCATTGCGTCATTACGTCATTGTATTTAATGGTCTTTGCGTCATTGTCTACTCTATTTATTCAATATTAAGTTTAAATATTCGTGTGTTTAATGCAGGTATGGATGATGAGGAGTTTCTTTCTTCTTTGTCACCGCAGCAGAGACAGTGGTACGTGGAGCGTCATCGCTCTGGCGCATCATCGCGCATTCCTACTCCATCCGCATCTCCCTCTCTTTCGGAGCATTCGGCGCGCTCCGAAGCTTCGGTGTCGACGAGACGATCTTCACACTCGTCTAGACACCGGCGCTCTAGTGGTGGCGGTGGCGGTTGTTGTGGGGATTCCGCCGCCGATGCCTCCACACCGCCTCGTGTTCGACGAGGCTCTTTACCCTCCCCTTCTTTGCCCGTCCCCACACCAGCCACAGCATCGCCATTTACGCAAGGTTTTGCGCGGCTGACTCTTCCTACCAGCTACACACCTCGGCCTACTCCGCCAGGAGCCACCCCTTAGCCTAGACTTTCATTTAATTCCAAAGGACACCTCATGCCATATGAAAGCATGAAATTGCTCCTTGACAAAGTTTTGTAATCATGCTTGCAATAATGCATTAAAATAAGTGTATCTTTAAAATCATGCCACCTAGTGTCCCACTAGGATTTGATTCCCTCCTAGTAGCTATTTAAAAAGAAATATAAGAAAAGTATAAAAAATACATAGAATATATATATATATTGGAGTTTACCCTAGATATAGGATCTAGCTAGGGTGTGAAATGATGATGAGATAGTAGAAATAAAGAACCAATGATTTTTGCCCCAAGTTAAAGAGGCGGAGCTATTGAGCTTTTCCCATAGTATTTTTTGATGGTAAAGTAAGGATAGGTTACCCTTGAGAAAAATAATAGGATGAGATAGAAGGATTATTATTATACTTAAATATGCATATGTACATTATAGGAAAGATAATAATGTATCTAAAAAATTACAAGATAACTCTTGTAGGATGCGTTCCCACTATGTACGTGTCACAACACCACAGCGCACAGCACATGGGAAATGGAATCTGCTTTCTCAAGGTATGAGACATATGATGTTATGCATGTCGATAAGGTGATCAAAGAGCAACATATTGCAGGTGAAGAGACATTTTTGCGGACCAGGGGGTTTGGCAACCCTCTCTCTTGCCTTGTGATGGTAAGGCCATGTTGACTGAAGAAGAGTGCTTCGATGAAGCAGACTAGGGGTTCGATGATCCCGTGGTCGATGCAGATGACGAGTCGCAGGTTTTGGTTGCTAAAGCTATTGCAAGAATACAAGGTATGCAAGGCTTTCCGCCTTTTCCAGTGTTGTTTGAAAGGACTACAGGTGAAGGTATGCCGGTGTTTTCTTTGGAGGATCAGTTAGCACAGGTGGATGCCATGCTATTGACGGTTATGTTGTTGAAGGTTGCTATGCAAGCACCTCTATGCCGTTTGCTACAGGTTATCTTGTTTGAAGACAATCATGCTATGGTGAGCTCTCTAGCCGATGACTCGGAAACAGATGATGTAAAAGGTTTTCAAGGTGTACAGGCTTGTTTTATGTGTGAAGAAGGTTCATGTGTACAATTTTTTGAAGGGTTATGCTGTAAAGAGCTACATACATGGATGGCTTACAGGTTTACAGGTGCAACGCTGGGGTGGTTTGTATCAGTTTTACAAACGGATGGCAATGATCAATGCCATATTTTTTATCCAGGTGGAGTTTACACTATGCTTGGGAGAGCCTATGGCTTTCCATTTGATCCGGGTGGGTGCTACAGCCAGTGAAAGTCTCTATCTATGTATCTAATGCTTATGTAAATAATATCTACCAGTTCTCTTCTTATGCAATAATATATAATCTAAATAATGCTACGATTGAGCATCAATGCTGAACGAGGGGTTGGGCAATAATGGTATAGCTAGAGATGGTCGGCCCATGGAAGTGCAAAAAGCCCAGGCATGGAAATTTGCAGGAAAATGGAAAGGACCTTGAGCAGGTATTTGATGCGGCTAAGAGAGAGCTATACCGAGATGGAGAACTTGCTAGTCGGAACTGCAAGTGTTTCTTGCTATCGTAGGTGATATGAGAAAATGTTGGTATCACAAGATTGGGAACGAGACAAGGGATGCTGGATGTAGGTATTACGAGGTTTATGATATGGGATTTTGATTGAGATATCTGTAGGACACGCTACTTGACAGGGTATTCAACCTGGCAGTGCTCTTTTTCTCATGTATGCTAATTATGGTATTCTTGCTAAAGCAATTGAATTTTTTGGTTGATTCTTCCCCGAAGTACTATCCATTTGGAGGGCATTGAAGCTCATTGAATCTATGGCAAGGAGGCATGACGACGGGTAGCTAAGCACTTTGTTTCTAAGGAAAAGGAGCTCAAGAGTCGAAAGAGTATGCAGGAGGAGAAGTCGAAGGAGGTTTCTTCAACGACCACACGAGGGTCAATAGTCAATCGACGGCGTGGGAAAGAGGACCAAATTAAAGTTCTTATAAAGTGAATGCAACATTAGTTTGCAGACTAAACAAAAGGGAATCGAATGAGCTATGGGGTGCTGAGGTGGGTGGCAAAGGAGAGATGAGCGTCATTCTGTATGGGAAAGTAGGCCCGTGACGACTAAGGTCGGCAGAGGGAGTCCAGGGCAGGAGGTCGACATACATGAAAAGAGGGATGGCCGGTGGATGGCGCAGTGAGGAGGGCCGAAAGCAGCACAGGGGGAGGCTGCCAAGGTCAGCAAGTTGGGAGAAGCGGGAGTTTTGAGAAGGAGGAGCAACCCAGGGTTTTGAAGGAGCGTTACTACAGGAGAGTAGGAGTATAATCAGTTTTGGATGGCTGTGAGCAGTTAACATAGGTGGGTGGGTTATGCCATCGAAAGGAAGCTCCAAGGCCGGCTGCGAACAAGGAGGGTCAGAAAGGGATGCACGGCGGCCAGTTTATGAGAGAGTTAGAGGGGAGGACCAGTGGGAAGTGCATGGTAGAAGAGGAAGAGAAGGAAGGGAGCCGCCGATCGGATGAGCGGCCAAGCTCCAAGAGGAAGAGGGCTGCCTAGGAGCTGCCTTTGAATGAGAATAAGTGGACGCCAAGGGTTGCATCAGAGCAGGCACCTGATTGATGCCATCATTGTCTCTATATGTTTTTTTGTGATGCATGATGTGCTTGTAGTTGTCTCGAGAGGCTTGAATTCAATCGTCTTTTCCGTCTAATCTCACACAGTGGGTCCGTGGTAGCGTTGGCTCCGGACAGGTTGTGTGTGAGTGTAGAGAGAGAGAGAGGGAGAGTGGTTGTGTTTGCAAATCACGGGGCTATAGAGAGGCAGTTATTTTGTGTGCTGGGTGTTTTAACCCCTTCTCCCTTTCCAACGTGTTGCATCATATAAGCCCACATAGGGTAATTGTCCCCATCCAACCTGTCCTAGAATACATCTTGAACACATGTGTGTTTTTGTCACGCATGCTAAATGTTGTACCTCATGTGAAAACTTCCCAAAAAGAGGAGAAACGAAGCGGGAACAACACGTGCTATATAGCACAAACCGTAGAAGACTATAAAGCACTTATTATGGAGAATACAACACTAACTGAAATTCTGCACAAAATGACAAAATTGCATGTGTAGACGTGCGTGTAGTGAGAACGGAGGCCAAAATGATCCCAAAACTTTTTTTCGACGTATGAACGCTCGTCAAAGCTCATAGAAATCGAAGAAAGGGAGCATGCGTGTGTTGGAGCTGTTGGCGACTAAGCTCGGGAGGATGCAACCTACTCTAATACCAATTGTTGGAATCAAAGTTGTAGAGAAACGACACAGCTTGGAGAAGACAAAGGAAGCTCAAGGCACACAGCGGAGAGTGTATTACTTAGCGTGCAATGGAAAGATAGATAGCCATAGAGTGATGGACGTATATACAATGCATGGGGAAAAAACCTCCTAAAGAGGAAAAAAATGTCCCGACGGTTCTAGCGTGTTCACACACATCACTACCACATGTATATGGTAACAGTTGTATCATATCTGTGTAGAGTGTGACTATTTAGCTCCATCATGAGTGCCTTATACACTAACAACGCACGATATTATTTAGTGTTAGAGTTTGTGTTGAAGCTTTACATGCATAAAAACTTAGAGTCAAAGCCTCTTCTATTGGCAACCAGTGCAATATAGGTTCTATTGTTGAAGCATTTTCTGCTTGCATTGGCAAACTAGGTCAAGAAGGCTATGTTTCCGAAGCCTTTTTTGCTTGCATTGGCAACCACTGCAAAAAGGTTATTTTGCCCAAGCCTTTTGTGCTCTCTATCCTCTCACATTGTCTTTTCCCTTGTCACACCTGTCAAAACCAGTCCGCGCCGGTGCAGAACGGTTCCAACAGGTTCATGATATGCAATGCATGTTTCTGTTTTTTTATTAAATCATCTCTAGGAGTTGAAGTAGAAAGTTGCACAGCTGTAGCGTTGTCGGCTCCAATTCATTGGCCAGCCAAAGACGCCATGTTGGTTGGAGTTCATTGGGCGTATAGACTATGTGCCACTGTTTGGAATTCATTCGGCGGACGTGCTGCGTGCGAGTGTCAAGGCGAAGGGTAGCAAGGGCCACGTGCTTGAAGGAGCGAAAGGGGGTCGACTCTCAAGGGAGGTGTTTGTATGAGCTTATGCATGATGGTGGCATCTGATGTCAAGCATAGGGAGTGCCAACCTCCGTGCCCAAGGAAGCCAGGCCAGGTGTAAGGTGAGGCATGATTTTCTAGAACACTAGTGCTGCCACCTTGAAGACCAAAGTAACACATTTTTGTCTGAAAACCACCCTACCCTCATGACCCTTCCCTTCCCTGGTCTATTGCTCCAACCAGTCCAAGGGAGCGCGGATTAGTTGAAGCAATAGATCAAAGAAGGGGTAGGGTCATCTCTAAAAAAAAAACGGTTGTAGCAGAAGACTAGGGACGGGTTGGGTCATGCGGATAGGATCAATTCTTTTTCAGAAAAAAGAAAATTACCAAAATACCCCTCTAATTTGTGAAAATTCCCAAAATACTCTTCAAGTTTGAGGAATTCTCAAAATACCCCCAATATTTTGACATAAATTCCCAAAAGGCCCTTCAAATTTTCTAAAATTCCCAAAATACCCCTAAATATGAGATAAAAATTTTCCACAGATACATCTTCTTGTAGATTTTCATAAGAAGATTGATTTTCTATCAATACAAGATGCCAAAACTAGAATTTAAGTTGATTATGTAGGCCTTGGAGATTAATTGCTTCGTTGTTTTTTAACATAACTACCTTTTCTTCCGAGGTAATTTGTGACAAACTACAGGCTAAGCACTCAAAAACGGATCTCAATTGTCAAAAATGAATAAAGAGTAGAAAATCTTGAACAATCTAACCAAAATAGATAAAAGGATCTTCTGGAAATTTCCACAAATTAGATGGGTATTTGGGTAAATTTATCTTAAAAAGAACGTCAATCAGACTAGGCATCTATTGTGCATGCGGTGCCAAATGCAAAGAAAGAGGCACCACATGCACATATTTCCATTGTGTGCCTCTTGAGCAATCGATGGAGAGGTGGCATGATGTTGCGGTGTTTATAATGCATGACAGTACAATGACACCTGTAATGTGATGGCGAGCAATGGGAGGGGCTTTTTTTTCCATGATTGAAGGGATTAGGGCATTGGATTGTAGCCATAGACGTCAGTCAGTGTATAGAAGAAACAACTATGCTCCAATGTTGGTTGCTCTTGTTTACGTGTTGCTGCAAAGGATCATGGCAGGCTTTGGAAGCTTTAAATTTCCATTATGTGAGTGAGGCATTCCTAGATATCCTATGACCTTGGGTGGTTTTAGTAGTGAGAGCACTCACATTATAGGAGATTTTAAGAAATTGTTGCTTCATGACTTTACCTTTGCATCCTGTAAGGAAATGCATATGAGACTTGCATTCGGTTCTGTGTCGTATCACCTTTGTTTAATGATCATGATAGACTCATTAATTAGGTAAGAAATTTTCCTCACAAAAAGTGGTTCTAGAAGCAAAATGATTAGATCAAGCAACCTTTTGGAGGTCCCCACAAGAAACCTTTTCAAGCTTTATTTTATCCTTAAATTTACAATTAGAAGGTCTCATAGAATTAAGAGGTAGCCTAGAAGACAATGTTTCACAGTTGCCAAGGAGCTTAAGCGAGATGAGAGCTTTTAGTAACTAGTAAATTGGAGCTTGCCACAATCCTTTTATTGCCTCTTATAAAAATACCTTGCTGCTTTTCTTTTATGTTGGACTCTTTCCTTAAAATGTTGTCTAGGACCTCATGCATGTCAACACCTATGCTCACAAATCTAGAAGACAACAATCAGATCCATGAAAGCTAGACATAAATTTAACTTGCTTGTACAAGCACCTACTAAACTTTCTAAAATGGTTCTCCGTTTTACTCAAATTTTCCATTATAGCTATGAATTTATCGATTTCTCTCTCAAGCATAGAAATCCAATTTTCTTCACAAGTATTACCTTCCAAAGGAACACTCCCAATGTGATGGCACAACCATTTTGAAAAGATCTGACAACCTTCTATACTCCTTGGTTGATTTTTCCCCTTTCATGGTCTTGTCTATCCAGACAAGCCCCAATTTACACTTGCAAGCTTCCATGAAAGAACGTCGTTTTCTATAAATTTGTTTGAGTAAAGGAGACTTTAGAAATCATCTTTTTTCACAACTAAGCAAAGCAGCAACTAAACATCCATCTGCTTCTCATGAGCCTCATAGAAAGGGCCCTTCTCTTGTGTTCTTAGCGGATCTTAACATGGATTACGTGTTAGTCAAGTCTGGTAAAAAAAAAAAGGAAAATCACATCTCTAGAATCTCGTTGAGATGGTCATGAGGCAGTTGGGTATGCTTGACCTCATCATGCATGCATTGGGCACATCACTTCATTATTTCCACTACAAATTTCATCAGTGTAGTTGCAGTGGGTACATCCGCAACTTACTACTTCATTTCCTCCACCATTTTAGTGTCAAGCTAGCAAGAGGAAAGAGAGGGCCGCTCAAGGGTGTTGCACTGCAAAACAGAGAGAGAGAGAGAGAGAGAGAGAGAGAGAGAGAGAGAGAGAGAGAGAGAGAGAGAGAGAGAGAGAGAGAGAGAGAGAGTGAGAGAGAGAGAGAGAGAGAGAGAGAGACAAAACACTTGTTCTAGCTTGCTTTAGGACCTTGTTTTGTCTTTCTTACAAAAGTGGAGCTGGTTCATGCTTTAGGAGGTTCTTGGATAGCATTGTAGTCATATAAGGATGTGTGCTGACTTTTTTGTAAAATCTATGTTCCAAATGCTTGATCGGTTATTTTCAAAAGGAGGCTAGGTATGGCACATGGAATTGAATTATATATGTTTTGAGCATGAAGAGATCTTTTGCCAGTGTCTCGAGTATTCAATTTTTACAATGGTTCTAAAGTCTCATTTTGTCAATTAAGTGTCAGATCTCTGGTAGTGAAAGCAATGTGCATGGCATAATTTTTTTCTTTCACCATTGTTATTCTTGTATCAATCTGCTTGAATTTATCTTCACTTAGTTATTTTTTTCTCGACTATTAAAAGGATGCAGGTAAATATGTATGAACACACAGACACACACACATGCACACTAAAAAGTCATGTGAGGAGGTACCCAAAATTGCATTCTCTTTTAGGTGCCTTTCACATGCGACAAAAAAGATGTGTATACTAGGGTAAGTTCAGGTTGCAAAGAGATACTATGCAGTACCACATATTATCCAAGTTAGGGGTGTGCACACATCATATAAAAACTAAAATAAACAAAAAATTCAATAATGCACCAAATTCATGGCTTTGCAACTATATCTTGCACTTCCATTGTTTGGGGTTTTCATATTAATGTGTGGTTGCATATTACAAAGTTCTTGGATAATCTTTTCAAGCACTCTTTGTAATTAGAAAAAACTATGTGAGTATTTTCTTTGCTTGCCAATTTTCTTGATTTGCAACACATCATTTCTAATCATGTACCATATTTTATTTAAAAGTATGGAGAACTTATATGTATATGGATTACCAAAGGGTTAGAAAAGTCTTCTTACATTGCCAAGAATTCCTACTTCACACACACACATCATGGTGGCTCAAGAGAAGGAAAACAATTTAAAAGATCTATTGCAATGGCTCTATCGTAGAATCCTTCATTGCATGCATCAAAATCAAGTATTAGCCTCTTCAAGAACCACATATGCAATTAAAGTTTTGCAAAAAAAAGGATTAAATGATCAACGGCATTCAACAATTCAAGTGCTCGTGAATGCCAAAAAACATGAAGGGAGAGAATGAGATAGATGAACCATAGGTGGATCAAGAGACTCTAAGTGTTTAAAGAAATATGTACAAGTCATATTATTATAGAAATGCTAGTTTTTGTTTCAACTTTTTGATGGTTCACATGTATCTGGTGACACTTCACCCTTGTATCTGATCATTAAATGTTTTCCATACTCTAAGAGTTAATTTGAGTTGTGTTTCCCTAATGAGAGTTCCATTTTTTACGGTATGTGTAGTAATAGGCTCTGCAAAGCCACCCATATACCCATGATAGTATCCAAAACATTCTCTAATGAAAACTTTGCTAAGATGAGGAAAACTTTGTCCACATTCTATAGCACCATTGATCGACCTAGGGATTGCAAGAGAGTCTTCAAGAAAAACGTTAGAGTAGTCCCCTCTTGTGATATTCCATTGTGAAAGACTAGGATACAAAGTTTCACATGATATTGTGTGAGGGCTGCATCCATAATACTCTCTAGTCGGTGACAACAGAGAAAGTCATCGTTGCTAGCAATCGAGGACTACAAACACAAAGACAAGACAAAAAGCATGAGAGAGGGGAGAGCGTACCATGAATCTCTTGTCTTGCATCCAAATTTTATCCCTCCTTACGTCCACCAATCCCCTTGACCCCATATCCGCATGCTTAAACCAATCCTCTACTTCTTGATTGTTGCTTGAGGGCTTGAGGTTATTTTGGATTACTTGGAAAGTGCACCTCATTGGGAAGCATCTCTTTATATGTTTCTATCTTCTCAAAGTAGAGTTTGAGACACTCTAGTGGATTACTAGAGCTTTCCATCATCTCATTGTCCCTTCTACCTTCTCAAAGTAGAATTTGAGGAAATTTAGTGGATTACTAGAGATTTCCATGGTCTCATTGTCACTACTATCTTCTTTTGAAACAAATTCACTCCTCTCCTCTTGGAAATTCAAGATGGTGGCCAATGAAAAGTCTTCCCTTGAGCAAACAATATCATGAAATTCATGGAGAAAAATGTATGACCCATTGCCAATTTTAATTTTTGGCACACTAGGTAGCATCAAGAGAGCTTCTCCCTTATTGAACCTTTTGTGCATCGGGCACCACAAGGCTCGGTAGGAAGTGGTAGTTGATGGTACTTCTTGTATGAAAGTTCTTTACTATCACAATTTCTTAGATGGACCACAACCATGTCATCAATGATGACTCTCCCCTTTTCAACCTCCTCAAACTTCTCCCTTTTAAGCTTCATGAAATTGTTGTGTTGAGCTAGAAGATCATTAAGGTGGTTGAGGGGCACATTAAACATAGAGGATAGCCTTCAAAGCTTTGGAAATTTGGGTATATCCATCTTCAATCTGAGAAGACATACTCCAAAACCATTGCTCAGCGTTGCCTCTAAGGCATAGCAATAGAAAATCCCCTTTTTCAATGTCATCCCTTTTACCAAGGATATGACAAACCATTCTAAAATCAGCAAGAAAATGATCAACATCTTCTTCTAGATTTCCAAAGAAGATTGGGATATCATCAAAGGTATAGCGTGTCATAGTCTCTCAATGCTAGAACCACACAAAGATTAGTTCCAAACAATCATCAACTAACTACACAAAGTTTTGAAAGGTCTTTCAGCATGAATTCTAGATTCTTATGTGAAAATGTTTTTTTTCTTTCTTATGTTATGCATAATCCGAACCATATTCTAGATCAATTTTTGTTTCCTTGAAATTAAACTCGGTCATACATGTTTTCATGATTCATATAATCTACTTGATTATGCTGAAATTCAAGCATTCATGCAATACAACAACAATAAGCACAAAGTCAGTCCTCAGTGGGGGCACCAAAATTGAGGCGGTCCGGGGCGGGCAACAAGAGAGGCGACCTCTAAACACCCCTCAAGGCTCCCGTGCTGCTCAATTCGGGTTGGGGCAACTACAAGCACAACAAAACAACAAACCCACAGCCAAACCCAAACAAGATAGGGGCACCACCTAGTTATGGTATGCGAACTAGGACGCAAGAGAGATTTTGGCACAACCAAGAAGATGCACCACACAACACACATAAGAAACCTCACACCAAGACACACATGAAATGGACCAGAGAGAGCAAGAGAAAAGGGAAGAGAGAGAGGAATGGATCTTGCGTAATACCTTATTCGTGACTTGCAAATGGATATGGTTCGTTATGATGCTATCGTAGAACTTGTACAAAAATCACTCAATGCTTAGTGATTGCTAAACATTGCCAAAACACACACACACACTGTCTTAGCGTGTGGGAGACCTCTCACCACAATACCCTCTTACAATGGACAAAAAACTGGCAATGAAAAACAAACTAAAACACTTTCTAAAATCAAGATCAACCGATAGAAACTCAAAATACACAAGTCACCTTGAATTCACCAAACCGTATTTCACAAATGGAAGGACGAAGATTTGAACGTCGAATCCCGCCTTTGATGCACCAAACCTCAATTTATTGATGATGAAGGAGCATATACAATAGTGGTTTTGAGATTTATGGAACTCACGCTCTCTCACTTGCAATGTGTAGCTTGAAGGCTTCTCTCACACCAAGAGTGAAGCTCACAAGTGGTTGCTACACTTAAGTCTCTCCTCACACATAGAGTGTTGGGGTGCTATGTGAGATGTTGGAGGTTGTTTTACAAGAAGGAGAGGGGCCTATTTATAGGTTGGAGACCCCTCATTAAGATTATTGGAAATCCTAATTTACAAGCTAATAAATCAGGATTATGATTTTTTTGAATATCAAAACATTGCGGGCCTTCTTTGTCTACTTGAGTCATGGGTGTGGACTCAAAAGAGAGCCTTATTGATGGTAGATAAGGTGAAAGTAAAGTTTTAAGTAAGGAGAGAGAGAGAGAGAGAGAGAGAGAGAGAGATAGAGAGAGAGAGAGAGAGTTAGTTTGTACATGTCTTGAGGTGAGGTGTCTTTAATGGTTAGGTCAATGCTATTTTGTGTTAGTATGTTAGTGGTTAGTGTTAGTAATCACTAGAAAGTTAATGATATATTTACAATGGGTAGAATGGGTGGATGGTTGAATGAAGTGAGGAAATCCTTGTGATGGTGAAGCTTGAAGAAGTTTTGGACTTACTTATATAGGTTCTCAAAATGACTATCGATCTTCTTCTTCGTCTTCCCTTCTTTACGCCACCGCCGCAAAGGTTGATTATCGTGATGAAAATGGTAATTCCGTTGATGAGATCTCTTGATTTGCAGAGGTTAAGTATGGTACACATGCTGAATTTATGTATATATATATAAGGAGTAAGATGGAATTGTACTTTGGAGATAATAGAGAGAGGCATAGAGATGGTGTATGTACATGGAGAGCTCATATGAGAGCTATGGAAGTAAGTGGGGAGGTTAATGGTGAAGAAGGTGAGAGAAACCATTGAAGGTGCAGGTTTGAGTGATCGAGGGATTGAGAGGAATGTGTGTGTGTGTGTAGAAGTGTGTGAAGAGGTGAGAAAAGATTATGGGCTACTTGTGAGAAAAGTGGGCACACTGGGGTCCACTCAAAAAATCATATCTCACCGGTGGTTACTCCAAAAATCATGAAAAAATTTGAGGTGATTATTCAAAGTGTGGGCTACATTTTATCTTTTAATTACCGCTTCAAATTCGGAGTGGAGATGGATATTAAAAATCCCTCCAAAAAACCTGTTGTTTCTTCACAAAAAGTCTTCAGTGGCTTCCTCCTTTGTTGAATTTGTACAATGCATCCAAGAGTGAGCCCCTCCTTTGTCATATCATAATACAAAGCATCCAAGTTGCCCTTGACACATGCATGGAGGAGGATTATTGGTGAATAAAGAAATATATACATGGTGAGACTAGTGTATGGACTATTCATGGACTTTAGCTCAATGAGCACATGGTGTTAGAATAATGTTTAAAAATAATAATAAAAATATGAAGGAATTATGGATATGGAAAGATATTGGAATCATATGATATGGTCCCTCTTTGTATTATTTTGGGTGAAAGAGGAAAAGGTATGCAAGTAAATAATATAATAAACGTGAACAATGAGTAGAAATCAATTTTTTGTTTTCACGAGGGTGAGGGTGAAAATGTGGGAGTGATTTGTATAAAGGAAAAATATAAGGTTAGAGTATGTACACATTGGAAAAAAATATAGTTATGGTGTAAGAGGATGAAAGAAGGTGTACATAGGTTTAATAAAACAAACACCTAAGTAGAAATATTTAAATAAAATATCAAAATAATTATAAAAATCCCTATATTTAGGCCATATATATAATGAAATATTTACATACAAATGGGCCATAGTATATTTTATTTTTTTGACTCAACTAGCCCAGTGACTAGCTAATTGAGGGTTTTTTAAGAAAATATGGGAAAAGTCCCCTAACTCACACACGTCTATATACAGTGAAATGGTAGGGATAGCCATAGTGTTTGGGTGAATTTTGTAGGGTGAGGTAGCTCACTATGACAATTTTGAATAGCCGAAAAACGGCTATCAGTAGCTCCCCCCTTAGATAATGGTACATTCATGTACCATTTATCCGATCATACAACATGTAGATTGTGTAACGTCTGTCTTTGTCAGCTCTCATCTTTGAAGAACCTTTTTTGTATGATTAAAAACCTTGTGTGATATGGAAGGTTCTCAGAGCCAATAGCAGGATGTAATGAGGTGACGGAGTAAACCTCCTCCATTGCGAAAGTTTCCATAAGCATCCCCCAGGATCAAAGATCTTGAAATATCTTTCCCAAAGAGAGATGTATGGTATGGAAACACTTACTGATTTCGGTTGAAGAAACTTGTAGATTCTATTGTTTTCCATCATTGCATCTATCACTATGAATGTGATATAAAAGATTGGTTGCTCTTCCTCCGGTGTAAAGTTGATGTATCTGCTAGGATCTTCAAGAGCTTGTATGAGCAAATTCTTGAACTGTAGCTCATAAAATTCATTCAACCTGGGTAGGCTCATCAAGTCAAAAATTCTATGACCTTCATGAATTATGAAAGCTTGATCCATGCTTCCAGTTGCTATTGGAAGATATTGCAAATAGTTTACCACATAAGTAGATAATAGATGAAGGTTTCTATTGCTTCCAACACATTGGAAGAGAATAGATTTTGGTATTGATTGATGAAATATCCACATGTAGCAATCAACAAGTTTTTCATCTATGATGAATACCAGAAGCATCACAATGTGCGACCTCCATACACCAAAGAACCAAGTGAAGAAGGTTTGGAAACATCCGTTCATCACCAAGTATTCATGTCCTCTTCCAATTAAGAAGGTATGGTGCCCCCGATGAAAGGTATATATGAAGAGGGGAGAAGTTGACTTTGAAGAGGTGAAACCCAATGTGAAGATGATTGGGGATTCAAAAGCTTGGATTTCCTTGCTAAGAGATTGTTCCATGAATGAAGAGCCACCCACTAAAACACCATTGGAGAGAATGATACCCTTCTGATAGTTTCCTTTTATGATTTTATCTTTTACTACTCTCCCATGTTCTTCATCGCCTTCTAAGCCCCCCCCTTTTGACAAGGTTTTAACTCCTCACATTGTACCACCTCAAAGGTTGATGGATTACTGTTTGATTTTGTGAAAACTTTGGCTTCTTGCATGATAGGTTCCTCTATGCTTAACAAACATGGGTCATACCAATGCTTTTCAACATCCTCAAACACTTCTTCAAGATTATCCTCACATGGATTCAACTCACACTCTTCTACTTTGTTTTGGAGTTGGCATTCCATGTACACAATCATCTCTTTATGATCAATGTGGTCTATGATCTCTCCACCTATGATTTCATCTTCTTCTTCACTCTCTTCTTTTAGACAAGATACACTCTCAGAACATTCCATAAGATCAAGGTTACCGTCAAGGTCTTCATTCTCCATAGAGTCATGTTGCACAAAAGCTTCGTCTGCTCGGACTAGAAATTGATCCTCCGCCAAAAGGTTGGATGTATCCATTATTGAATCATCAATGCCATTTGAGATATCTTGTGTCGATTTTTGCATGCTTGTGATAAAGGTAGAAGAAAGAGATTCCACATTTGAACCTTGGCCACACACTTTAGCACTTGAATAATCAGTTGGCATGTAAGTAACTTCTTCAACATTTCTCGGAGTAGAAGGAGACAAGTATGGCAAAGGAGA
The DNA here is from genome assembly GCF_014529385.1 of Adiantum capillus-veneris. Classification (NCBI taxonomy): domain Eukaryota; kingdom Viridiplantae; phylum Streptophyta; class Polypodiopsida; order Polypodiales; family Pteridaceae; genus Adiantum; species Adiantum capillus-veneris. The sequence goes on along the minus strand of NC_140949.1, from coordinate 20,383,821 downwards.
TGACTCCTTGATAGAAACACTTTCATGATGGTTGGTTCTTCCAGCATGATGGAAACCATTTTTGATGTAGAAGTACTTGTGAAACTTCCTCCGGGCAATAGTGACCGCTTCTTCAAAGGTAGAGGGTCCACTACGAGTAACCTTAGTCTTTAGGAAAGGAGACAAACCCGAAATAAATTGATACATTTTTACATAATCTGGAAATGTAGAACTAAATCCACATCCTTCCCATTGACGATAAAAAATATCCTCATAAGCATAGTAGTCTTCACCATGTTGTTGAAGTCTCCGTAGTGAAGCCCGTGCTTTCTCCGTTGTTGGAACTTTAGAGAATCTGGCCTTCAAAGCTTTGGAAATTTGGGTATATCCATCTTCAATCTGAGAAGACATACTCCAAAACCATTGCTCCGCGTTGCCTCTAAGGCATAGCAATAGAAAATCCCCTTTTTCAATGTCATCCCTTTTACCAAGGATATGACAAACCATTCTAAAATCAGCAAGAAAATCATCAACATCTTCTTCTGGATTTCCGAAGAAGATTGGGATATCATCAAAGGTATAGCGTGTCATAGTCTCTCAATGCTAGAACCACACAAAGATTAGTTCCAAACAATCATCAACTAACTACACAAAGTTTTGAAAGGTCTTTCAGCATGAATTCTAGATTCTTATGTGCAATTTTTTTTTTCCTTTCTTATGTTATGCATAATCCGAACCATATTCTAGATCAATTTTTGTTTCCTTGAAATTAAACTCGGTCATACATGTTTTCATGATTCATATAATCTACTTGATTATGCTGAAATTCAAGCATTCATGCAATACAACAACAATAAGCACAAAGTCAGTCCTCAGTGGGGACACCAAAATTGAGGCGGTCCGGGGCGGGCAACAAGAGAGGCGACCTCTAAACACCCCTCAAGGCTCCCGTGCTGCTCAATTCGGGCTGGGGCAACTACAAGCACAACAAAACAACAAAACCACAGCCAAACCCAAACAAGATAGGGGCACCACCTAGTTATGGTATGCGAACTAGGACGCAAGAGAGATTTTGGCACAACCAAGAAGATGCACCACACAACACACACAAGAAACCTCACACCAAGACAAACATGAAATGAACCAGAGAGAGCTAGAGCAAAGGGAAGAGAGAGAGGAATGGATCTTGCGTAATACCTTATTCGTGACTTGCAAATGGAGATGGTTCGTTATGATGCTATCGTAGAACTTGTACAAAACTCACTCAATGCTTAGTGATTGCTAAACATTGCCAAAACACACACACACACACACTGTCTTAGCGTGTGGGAGACCTCTCACCACAATACCCTCTTACAATGGACAAAAAACTGGCAATGAAAAACAAACTAAAACACTTTCTAAAATCAAGATCAACCAATACAAACTCAAAATACACAAGTCACCTTGAATTCACCAAACCGTATTGCACAAATGGAAGGACGAAGATTTGAACGTCGAATCCTGCCTTTGATGCACCAAACCTCAATTTATTGATTATGAAGGAGCATAGACAATAGTGGTTTTGAGATTTGTGGAACTCGCGCTCTCTCACTTGCAATGTGTATCTTGAAGGCTTCTCTCACACCAAGAGTGAAGCTCACAAGTGGTTGCTACACCTAAGTCTCTCCTCACGCATAGAGTGTTGGGGTGCTATGTGAGATGTTGGAGATTGTTTTACAAGAAGGAGAGAGGCCTATTTATAGGTTGGAGACCCCTCATTAAGATTATGGGAAATCCTAATTTAGAAGCTAACAAATCAGGATTATGATTTTTTTGAATATCAAAACATTGCGGGCCTTCTTTGTCTAGTTGAGTCATGGGTGTGGACTCAAAAGAGAGCATTATTGATGGTAGATAAGGTGAAAGTAAAGTTTTAAGTAAGGAGAGAGAGAGAGAGAGAGAGAGAGAGAGAGAGTTAGTTTGTACATTTCTTGAGGTGAGGTGTCTTTTATGGTTAGGTCAATGCTATTTTGTGTTAGTATGTTAGTGGTTAGTGTTAGTAATCACTATAAAGTTAATGATATATTTACAATGGGTAGAATGGGGTGGATGGTTGAAGTAAGATGGTTGAATGAAGTGAGAAAATCCTTTTGATGGTGAAGCTTGAAGAAGTTTTGGACTTACTTGTATAGGTTCTCAAAATGACTATCGATCTTCTTCTTCGTCTTCCCTTCTTTACGCCACCGCCGCCAAGGTTGATTATCGTGATGAAAATGGTAATTCCATTGATGAGATCTCTTGATTTGCAGAGGTTAAGCATGGTACACATGCTGAATTTATGTATATATATATAAGGAGTAAGATGGAATTGTACTTTGGAGATAATAGAGAGAGGAATAGAGATGGTGTATGTACATGGAAAGCTCATTTGAGGGCTATGGAAGTAAGTGGGGAGGTTAATGGTGAAGAAGGTGAGAGAAACCATTGAAGGTGCAGGTTTGAGTGAGGGATTGAGAGGAATGTGTGTGTGTGTGTAGAAGTGTGTGAAGAGGTGAGAGAAGACTATGGGCTACTTGTGAGAAAAGTGGGCAGACTGGGGTCCACTCAAAAAATCATATCTCACCGGTGGTTACTCCAAAAATCATGAAAACATTTGAGGTGATTATTCAAAGCGTGGGCTACATTTTATCTTTTAATTACCCCTTCAAATTCGGAGTGGAGATGTATATTAAAAATCCCACCAAAAGACCTGTTTTTTCTTCACAAAAAGTCTTCAGTGGCCCCCTCCTTTGTTGAATTTGTACAATGCATCCAAGAGTGAGCCCCTCCTTTGTCATATCATAATACAAAGCATCCATGTTTCCCTTGACACATGCATGGAGGAGGATTATTGGTGAATAAAGAAATATATACATGGTGAGACTAGTGTATGGACTATTCATGGACTTTAGCTCAATGAGCACATGGTGTTAGAATAATGAGTAAAAATAATAATAAAAATATGGAGGAATTATGGATATGGAAAGATATTGGAATCATATGATATGGGCCCTCTTTGTATTATTTTGGGTGAAAGCGGAAAAGGTATGCAAGTAAATAATATAATAAACGTGACCAATGAGTAGAAATCAATTTTTTGTTTTCACGAGGGTGAGGGTGAAAATGTGGGAGTGATTTGTATAAAGGAAAAATATAAGGTTAGAGTATGTACACATTGGAAAAAAATATACTTATGGTGTAAGAGGATGAAAGAAGGTGTACAGAGGTTTAATAAAACAAACACCTAAGTAGAAATATTTAAATAAAATACCAAAGTAATTATAAAAATCCCTATATTTAGGACATATATATAATGCAATATTTACACACAAATGGGCCATAATATATTTTATTTTTTTGACTCAACTAGCCTAGTGACTAGCTAATTGAGGGTTTTTTAAGAAAATATGGGAAAAGTCCCCTAACTCACACACGTCTATATACAGTGAAATGGTAGGGATAGCCATAGTGTTTGGGTGAATTTTGTAGGGTGAGGTAGCTCACTATGACAATTTTGAATAGCCGAAAAACGGCTATCAATACTAACACAAAATAGCCATTGACCTAACCATAAAAGACACCTCACCTCAAGACATGTGCATAAACTCTCTCTCTCCTTCTTTAAAACTCTACTTTCACCTTATCTACCATCAATAATGCTCTCTTTTGAGCCCACATCCATGACTCAAGCAGACAAAGAAGGCTTGATATTTAAAAAAAATCATATTCCTGATCTGCTAGCTTGTAAATTAGGATTTCCAAGTAATCTTAATGAGGGTCTCCAACCTATAAATAGGTCTCTCTCCTTCTTGTAAAAAAACCTCCAATATCTCATATAGCACCCCAACACTCTATGCGTGAGGAGAGACTTAGGTGTAGCAGCCACTTTGTGAGCTTCACTCTTGGTGTGAGAGAATCTTTCAAGCTACACATTGCGAGCGAGAGAGCATGAGTTCAAAATCTCAAAACCACTATTGTATATGTTCCTCCATCATCAATAAATTGAGGTTTGGGGCATCAAAGGTCTGATTCGACGTTTAAATCTTCGTCCTTCCACTTGTGCGATACGGTTGCCCCCACTGAGGAGGGCTTGTGTATTTTTGTGTAGGATCAACCTTTAGCATAGTGAAGTAGTTTGCATGAATCATGAGAATTTGTATGATCATTTCATTCTCATTGCAAGGCAAAAGGTACACATAATTGTTGGTACTAAGTTGCAATTTGAACGTGTAATTCATAGATTTTTGGTCCTCTAGGTTGGCCGAGATAAAGGCTTCAGTAAATCCTTTTATTTTGCCTCTCATTAGGTACGACCATAGTTTGGACGTCTATATTTTTGTTTGTTTTAAGCATTAGGTCGTGCATAGACAACGGATAATGGCCGAGGATAGAGATTTTCCCCTTCTATTTCACTCCATACATTAGAATAAACATTGTAGTTAGTAGAAAATCCCATTTTCAACAACGTATGGTTTCATGTTTGGTGCCCAAAGAGTAGTAGAAATTCTCGCATCACCAAACCCTGTCATCTTGCCTCTTATTGATTATCATAGGTCATTTGATGTGAGTATTTCTATTTTGTTGTAGAATAGATTGCAATTTAGAAAATATTATTGTGTAAATATTTTTAGAAAGAAAAAAAAATGTGTTGTCACTTTGAAACTAATTCAATGGAGTCCCAACGCCAAATGTACGGATATCCTCTTTTCTTTGGAGAGCCTGGAGAGGATGCAAAATTATTTTTAGCGAATTTCAAGATGTCTTGCCATATCAAGAGAATAGTAACTGATAAAGAACGTGTAGAAATGTTTGAGGTGGTCCTTAGGAAAGATACTAGCACTTGGTTTGACTCTTTGAAAGATGCTAGCACTTGGTTTGACTCTTTGCCTGAGGAAGTTTAAGGGAATTACATGAAAGTTGTGAATCATTTCAAGAGATACTTCTTTGACCCCCAAAATACTCCAAAGCTATGGCAAGACATTGTTTCTCACAAACAAAAAGACTTAGATGACTACTACATATATAAACAAGAGTTTCTACCTCTTTGGGCTGTATGGGTGAGAAATGTTGCTAACCCTGGTGATGGTGTAGAGTTCCTAAAGAAGGAGAGGTTTATAACCGGTCTCTTTCCCACACTCACGATAAAAGTTGAGGCGGGTGCACCTGCTACCTTTGATGCAATTGAAACTAGGGCTGTTGAGAAGTATAGAAAACTCAAGTGTCTAAGGGGAGAGGTTCCAATAGAGGGTCCTAGACCTAAGGGAAAATTGCAAGAATCAACATCTAGAGAGATTCCTGAGGTAATAGCGGAGGTAATTGAAAAGTTAAATGAATCCTTAAGCAACTTGTCAATCCACCATGTACAAGTTGTTGGTCCAAAGGGACAAGCAAAGAAGTCTGAAGAGCGAGATCCATGATCTAGGAGAGTCTAGACATGTGATGTATAATTTTCCTTGGCCCCGTGGGGAGCCAGGGAGACCTAACTTGAATTACCCAGTGATGAATTCAGGTGAAGTAACTAGTCAACAACCACAACTTCTACAAAGGCCAAATGGAGCAAGACCATCTCCACGAGGAGTGGAAGGAGTTCAACCTTTTCCAGACCCAAATGTGCATGTGGTAGAGGTGACAAATTCTAATGAGGTGGACATGGAAGCAAATGGCATTAAGCATGGCCGTGGAAAAGGTAAGGAGAAAGAAGGAGTCACGTCACAAAGTGATCATGGATGAGAAAACAAGGCAAAGGATACCAATCTACAAAGGCCAAATGGAGCAAGACCACCTCCACGAGGAGTGGAAGGAGTTCAACCTTTGCCAGACCCAAATGTGTATGTGGTAGAGGTGACAAATTCTAATGAGGTGGACATGGAAGCAAATTGCATTAAGCATGGCCGTGGAAAAGGTAAGGAGAAATAAGGAGTCACGTCACAAAGTGATCATGGATGAGAAAACAAGGCAAAGGATACCAAGGAAACCAAGAGGACTCGACGTCGTATCAACATCCAAGACTTCCCTCTTGGACATTGTATGGCTCCATTCAACTTGTTGGAAGACATGAGAGGTAAGGGTCCTGATATCTCATGGCCTCAATTTTTTGCATTATGTCCACACGTTAGGAGGGATGTAACAAGGGTAGTTAGTACTAGGAGAAAGGTAAAAGAGAGTGTTCCTATTGTAAAAATTGCACAAGCTGAAATGAATGAGGATATTACACCTATGCTAGATTGTTACATCAAAGGAAGATTGGTTAGGAAATGTCTAGTGGATGGGGGTGCATTAATTTGCATCATGACAGAGAGGCTCATGCAAATACTAGGTATGGACATCCATGAGACAATTGAAATCAAAGTCAAGATGGCAAACAATAGCAAGGCTAGGTGTGTAGGCGTTTGTAAAGATGCCTTTGTAGAGGACTTTGGCATTTAGAAGGCGGTGGATTTTTATGTTATGTCGACCAAAGGAAGTGGTTATCCATTTATCCTAGGAAGACCATGGCTAATGAAAATGCAAGCTTTGCAGGATTGGGAGAGTGGAAAATTAATTTGCAGGAATGACAATCATAAGAAGGTTGTCTTTGACATGAAGTCGCAACACCAAGAGGATCTCCATGAAGAATCATCTCAAAGTGAGACGGAAGAAGATTGGACCGATAACACTTCAGAAGAAGAAAGTAGTGGCAGCATTACTGAAGAGGAGTCTGTTATGGAATTGATATTTTATTATTTATTGCAGTTGTGGACAGGTGGAAAATACTGGACCGAGCTAGGACTATGCAATGAAAATATATACATTGTACATTTTATTATTCAAGTGCTCTTTTATGAGATTTGGCCATTTATGACCGGCCGGCCAGTTTATAATCAATTTGACCATTCAAGAAATCTATAAAACAAATACGTGCAAGAGGAAAATGGTCACTCTTGCACGGGGGGAGATTGCACCCAGTGTCTGTGTACTTCTTCTCTCCTCTCCTGTCTTCTCTCTTGTCGTGCCGGCGCAGCACTCCGCTCTAGGAGGTGCACCTGCACGTGCTCTCTAGTTCTATCACACTCTCTTTCTCTCTCTGCTCGTGTACAACTTGGATTATGCATTATGTGATGTGTTCGTTTCATGGCTTGTAGTATATTGTTTTTGGTATTTTGCAGGGAGCCACGTTTTCTATTTGTAGCAGTGGTATCAGAGCTTTGGTAACGCTTCTCTCAAATGCACACGTGATGGAGAAACATATATACAAAGATAAGTGCAAATTATGGCCTCAATTTGCAAAATGTTTCTTGAGAAGTTGTTTCATGTTTCGCTTAATTATCCATCATATTTACTAATTATGCCTTAATTGTACGTTTTGCCGTAAAAGAATATAGGCATCATATTGGTAGGTCAACTATGTCCATGATATCCATGCAAAGTTTGTGGGTGTTATAGCGAATGGTTGACCACAGAAGAAGGTGGCATGGTGAACGTGCGCTACTTCTCGACCTTGTGGTAGGTGCGCCATGCAATGGCCGGTGTAAACCAATCCAGCCACGCTAATCTTTGAGTGCTAGTGCCATGTAGTCACGGTGTTCTCTGTGTGTGTGTGTGTGTGTGTGTGCATGTGTGTGGTGGTTGAGTTGGATAGGAAGTGTGGGAAACAACTGAAGACAAACAGAGAGAGTTAGGTGGCACAAGGTCGGCCACTACAGAGAACAAGTCCGCATGGCTGACAAACTTGAGAGTGGGGGTGTGTGTGCAGCTTTGAGCGGATTGCAGATGAGGCAACCCCTTGTGTGTACTTCTGGGTTGGCAGTCCACAGCCTCCAGGGGGGTGGGGAAAAATAAAGAGAGAGAGTTGGGTTTGGATGAGAGAGAGAGAGAGAGAGAGAGAGAGAGAGAGAGAGAGAGAGAGAGAGAGAGAGAGAGAGAGAAATATTGGAGTTCCGTGAGGTGGTGGTGGTTAAAAGGGACCGCATGGAGGAGCAGTGAGAGAGAAAAGAGAGAAAAAAAAAAATTGAGTTCATGGCGGCGCAATGAGAGAGAAAGAGAGCAGTGTAGTCCAAATTGCATGGCTGCAGTGAGAGAGAAAGAGTGTCAGGAGCGCCTTGGCTTTTTTTCTTGGGTGTATGCACTATCTGGAGCCCGCTTCAGCAAAATATTCGAATTCAAAAATCTCCCTAATTCTCATAATGGCCATGCCCAGTCCTCTTGAAGATAACTAATTGTTCCTAATACCTTTGGCAATATAAGCTAGTATTGATGAACTCACTGGCTAAAGCTTTAATAGCGTGGACATGGACGAGACACAGTGTGTTTGGCTTTGACTTGTGGTTTATGACTGGTTTGTACACAGTGTTGCAAGAGACGCAGTGAATGTTGGCTTGTTGGTCAAAAGAGCAAGGATCGTTAGGAGGGAGGGCTTTCATGAGGGCGTCGGCCCACATTGTCAGGCAACGGATGTCGTAAACTGTGTCCAAACTTCAAAGGTTGCAGCTAATGCAGGTAGTGAAAGCGCTTGAGCTCACGGCAGCTACCCTCGTGAAGTACCCTTAGGCAGAAGATCTCTTCTCTCTGATTATTCTTTCTACTACGTTACTATCCGGACATGTTACTCTCATATATGAAAAATAATCCTATAGTTCAACTTCTCCTTCGAGCAAGTCGAGGTATAATTGTTCTCGTAAAACTCGGCTTACCATAATGGGCTTCTTAATGGCACTATCAACAATAAGTATGCCTCTAAGATTTACAGGCATGATCTCTAAGAAAATAGTGTGTGACCACTCAAACTACCCGTCCCACTTGCATACGGCCGCTGGCAGTTATCTGCACTAACCGTGTGTCCTTGTTTTCCCCATTGAAAAACTCTTGAAAATGCCACCCCTTCTCACAAACCCCTTCCAGTATCACAGCTAACGGCTCTTCTTAGTCCACCAAGCCCCTTCCTTCAAGATGCCAAAGCACACACCCCACCCAGCCCCCCTTCACGGCCTTCCTCAGCTCATAATTCGGGCTCTCCTTCCATCTCTTACAGCACCATCAACTTGCCACTGTGCTACTCCATGAAGAGATCATTCTGTACCTCTCCCTAGTGGTTCACGATGCATGCATAGAGCTCTTCAAGCACACAAATGAGCGTGGGCATACAAAGCGGTGGTGGCGCTGTCGGGTGAAAGCTGATGAAAATAAAGTTAAAATGTAGATAACTTTTTCAGCAGCTCTCCAAGCTTAGTGTCCATGGTTCCCTTGTAGCTGAGCATGAGTAGCTCTGCGCGAGCTGAGCGAGAACATTGTTGACCCCTTACACCACCTTTTTGATCACCAGCAAGAAAAGCAGGAAAAAGAAGCTACGGAGGTCTCTCTTTCGTGCTCTCCCACGACTACTTCCAGCAGCGGACATTGACGAAGCTGGACAGTGTGTGCTGCAACACATTCCTGATGATGTTTTTCTTATTTTTTAATTTGCTTCATTTTCATTTATACCCAGGCATTGGATCCTATTCACACAGATTGTATCAATTTGGCTTTTTGTAAAGTGTTCATATAGAATTTCATTTCATTTCTCCATCTCCTCGTGCCACTACCTATAGAGGTGGATATTGACGAAGCTCTAGCAAGCCCGCCAAACAAAAACTCGCTGCCTGAAATGCTTCACATAATTTTTATAGTTTTGAAGCTGATTTCGTATTTCCGCTTTCTATTTGAGCCATACTTGTAGACATTTATTATGAAAATTTAATAAAAAAAATAAAAAAATGACATAGTGTCTCACGATCGTCATTCATTGCCTGGAAACGTAGTACTGTTCTCCCTTGCTCTCAGCCATATGGTGGGCAAGCTGTAGACACTCAAAGGCATCATCACAACTAGGTCACAGTGTCCGTTGTCAAGTATGCTCAAGCATTGATGATGCTCATGATGGGAGATGTGCTCCTGGCGGACGTCAGGTGTCTCCACCGGCGTCTGGGCCCCGAAGCGAGGAGTGTCGAGTGGGGTGGCTCCTGGCGGAGTAGGTAGAGGTGTGTAGCTTCTAGGAACAGTCAGCCGTGCAAAACCTGGCGTAGACGGCGATGCTGTGGCTGGTGTGGGGGCGGGCAAAGAAGGGGAGGGTAAAGAGCCTCGTCGAACACGAGGCGGTGTGGAGGCATCGGTGGCGGAATCCCCACAACAACCGCCACCGCCACCACTAGAGCGCCGGTGTCTAGAAGAGTGTGACGCTCGTCTCGTCGACGCCGAAGCTTCGGAGCGCGCCGAATGCTCCGAAAGAGAGGGAGATGCGGATGGTGTAGGAACGCGCGATGATGCGCCAGAGCGATGACGCTCCACGTACCACTGTCTCTGCTGCGGTGACAAAGAAGAAAGAAACTCCTCATCATCCATACCTGCATTAAACACACGAATATTTAAACTTAATATTGAATGAATAGAGTAGACAATGACGCAAATACCATTAAATACAATGACGTAATGACGCATATAAATACAATGACGCAATGAATCGAGTGGTAGAAGAGGCAAGTCGAAAACTCAGAATTTTCAATCAAAAGAGCTAGAGCTTTTACAGCACGGAGCAAAATTGTTCAAATACAATATTTGTGGCTTTAAGAGATCTCTCTCTCATCCTCGCATAACTCAGCATAACTTCCTATATCTATATAGAGCTCTCCGTTTAAACACATATCCTCTGTTTCATTTTGTAGCTCCTCTGCATGCACCCCATATAGAGCAGTAGCATCTTGATGCTCGTCTGGCACCACCGCAGCGGCTTCTGATTGAGCATCTTCTCTGATCTCCTCCATTGATGTCGTTGTGATTGGCACATGGTAGCCTTCATACGTCCTTGCACTACGAGGGGCTACCTCTATGACGTACCACCAATTTGATGTAGACTTTGTAGGATGAAATACTACCTGCCAGAGCCACATAACTTACATGAGAGCTTTCAAGCACATAACTTGTAAAAGGGGGATGTTAACTATTTATATACTTACTTGTTCACAATGCTCGGGTAGTACGAAAGTGTCTCTTAGGTCAGTCCATTTCTTAGTAGAATCCACCTCAAGAAAACCAGACTCTCCTCTACGCACAGTAGCGTTTCGACCCTCCATGATTATCTTGAACCATTGCACGTCGAACAAGTCGACAAAAAATCCTCTGTAATCGATCCTCAAAATCTCTTGCAGCGTGCCGAAGTAAGTGAGTTCCGCCACCACGGGATCTGCATCAGAGGAACGTCGTCGACTAGACTGTTCAAATTTTGCCATGATTCCACAATCTTGAGTAAAACGCTTTTTGTCGATTCGTTCCACCCTAAAATGTCGACCTTTACACCATGCTGCTGTGTATGACTTATACTACAACGAACAAAGATTATGAGTGGCCGTTCAAACGTTTATAAATAAAGTCACTTGCTAGTCGTACATTGCAAACTTACCTTGGTCGCGCAACCCCGAGAGTACTCCCACTCTTCTTCAGTCACTTCGTCACCGCATTGTTGTGCGCTTTTCAATTGGTTGTGCAACCATCTTAAGCTCATGAAGGTTGGTAGGCTCTCCAGAACCGCTGGATAGTGCATCGGTGGTCGTCTTCCCCGTCTCCACTCGATTCGTGCCCTTTGTCGCTCTTGCTTTGCATCCTCATATTGTGAAATCCACTTTTGCATCACTGGATTGTGAAGCATGCAAAATCGGTTGATTTTAGCCTCTAGATCTTCCGTCATCTTCTTCTCAACACCGAGATTGCACATGACAATCCCAGATATGCGCTCATCATCTATGGTTCGCCATAGCGTATCCCGGGATTTATCAAATCCGTCTAACCACTCTCCAATGTACACTAGGGACTCTGATACCAACCAACCTTCTGCCATGCTACCCTCCGGACGTGCCTTTTGACGCACATATCCCTTAAGCGTTTTCATGAAACGCTCTAAGAAGAACATCCATCTGGAATGAACTGTGCCAGCTATTTCCACCTCATCAACTATGTGAATAAGAAGATGCACCTGAATGGTTAGCATTGTAGTAGGAAAATGTTTCTCAAACATGCACACAAGCTCCGCAGCATTTAGTTTGGCGAATGGTATGGAGTCTACGTCGATCTCCTTTTGTGAGATCCATTGCACCAGCTTTGCAAGTTTGTAGATTGTGTTACGGATGTCGAGAGACAAACATCCCTCAATGGCAACCGGTAAAATAAACTGTAAAGTATGTGCAGCAATGATATTAAAGTCCACATTTTATGCAATGATATTAAAGTCCACTATGAACGTACCTGACACATTTTATGCCAATCGTGTGACTTCAAACCGGTAAGCTTTCCTTATCAGATCATTATACACCTTTAAACTTCTATCAGATCATTATACACCATGAGTTCTATTAAAGTAAACTAATTGTAATAGATCACCTGAAAAGCGCTGTGACGCTAGTGTCACTCCATCCAAACTTTGCCTGCATGTTGAGAAGAACCAGGAGTGCTTTCAATCTAGACATACGTGCTCCATTATACAATGATGTATCGGCTTCACTTTTCATATCATCATAGATAAGCCTTTCTGAATCCATGATCGTCTCGATCATTTCATCAATCTCGGGCTCAAACATTGCCTCGTTGGGAATGTGCTCTGCATGATCATCCCCCGAGCTGTCAGAGGCTACATCTTGTGGCCTCACATATGCTGCTTGACCAAAGCGCCTGCGAATACGTCTATTGGGTTGCAAGATTGCTGCTTGTTGGCCAGCGTCAGAGTCCGACGAGTTATAATTGGCAACAACTCGATCTATAATAGATGGATCGAACTCGCCAAATTCACGAACGTGCTGCAAAGAAACACGTCTTGTCCGTCGCACAGCATGCTTGCATTGATTACAAGGACATAAGACCCTCGTTGAGAGATAGGTGTTTCGGTTGGACGGTCCCACATCCTCGTCGCTACTCATAATGAGGATAAAAAACTTATAACCTAGACAACAAATTTAATATTCTATTGGCATTCTTCATCTTATCTCTCTCTCTCTCTCTCTCTCTCTCTCTCTCTCTCTCTCTCTCTCTCTCTCTCTCTCTTTACCTCACATTCTCTAGTCATGTCCAATCCCCGCACACCTCGGTCTAGAGGTGCACGGAGATCAGAACCACCGGGTTATAATCTCGTCTTTATTGGTCAATACCTATATTTGTGGGTACAAGAAATCTAGACACCCACGTCTACATGATACTGCATGTAGTGGACAAAATCCCTTTGCCTCTTCTCTAGCTGTAGCACTTCACTTCATCTTAACATCTTTTCACAGTAGATCTTTTCACTGTTCGTCTAACTCTAAACCCTAAACCGTAAGTAATTCTTGCGTGGACTCGATCTAACGTAAATAAGCGTAAATCTAAATAAACGTAAATCTAACTAAAAATAAAGCTAAATCTAATTTAACGTAAGTCTAATGACTAGAGGTTGTCTAGATGGTCATTGTGTCGGGGATGTAGTGACTCTTGCCGCCCTGAAGATCCACCTTCTTCCCTATCTTCTGAAGACATTTCACCAGTACTTTTGGATCGACGGAGCCCACTATGAGTGAAGGCAGCAATACCCTATATTCCATTGAGGGCTTTCTTCACCCGCTTCATGCAGGCATCGCAGTCTATGGAGACCCGCATCTAATCTAATATAACATAAATCTAAATCTAGCTTAAATAAATGTAAATCTAGTTAAAAATAAACCTAAATCTAATTTAATGTAAGTCTACATATAACCTAATCTTTAACGTCTTTTAAAATAGTTTCCTACGACGTTATAACTCTCTTCTTCCTGTGTGTGTGCGCGTGTGTGGATGTGTGTGCCAATAAAAAGAGATAAATGGTATAACCTTTCTATCACTCATGCCAAGTATGATAGATTGATTATGCCATTTCTCTCTTGAATAATAGGTCTTCAGTTCAACTCCTCGTCGGCTAGATCTTTAGGTCTTTTAATTTTAATTAGTTTCCTACGACGCTCCCTTAGTTTCTCTTTCTTTCTCTCTCAATGTGTGTGCGTTTTTTTGGATCGTATGCATGTTTTCTTTCTCTTTTCCTCTCTCAATGTGTGCGTTTTTTGTTTATGCATGTTCTCTCTCTCTTTTCCTCTCTCAATGCGTGCGTTTTTTGTTTATGCATGCTCTCTCTCTCTTTTTCTCTCTCAATGTGTGTGTGCATTCTTTGTTTATGTATGTGTGCGTTTTTGCACTCTCTCTCTCTCTCTCTCTCTCTCTCTCTCAAAAACACTATATGTGTGTGTGTATGTGTGTGTGTGTGAGAGAGAGCGCGATGGAGAGAGAAAGAGGGGAAGGGAACATGAGAATGAGGAGAGAGAAGGAGCATACCTGGCTCTCCTTCCTCTCTTCGTGTGTGTGTGTGTGTGTGTGTGTGTAAAAGAAAAAGAGAGAGAGAGAGAGAGAGAGAGAGAGAGTGAGGGAGAGCGTTACCTGCTCTTTGCTTGAGGGCGCCGAAAAACTCAGATCTGAGATCTGAGTTTTTGGGCGCGCTCGGTTATTTTTTTTACCCCAGTGAGCGTCGCTATGAGCGTCGCTATGAGCGTCGCTATGAGCGTCGCTATAAGCGTCGCTATGAGCGTCGCAAATTTACAAAGAAATTTGCGACGCTCATAGCGACGCTTATAGCGACGCTCATAGCGACGCCGGGATTTTTTTTTTTCAGCGTCGCTGTGTGAGCGTCGCTAATGTGAAGAGCCTCTTGTAGTGCCAGTCTTTTTCTTTACAACATTTTATTTTGTACCTAGGCATTAGATTAGATCCATAAGGATTGTAATTGTGGTCCTTTTAAGACTGTTAATATAACATTTCCTTTCATTTCTTTTTCTTCCCTCTTGGTTGATAGTCGATTACATAGACGCATCGGACATTGAGGAAGCTCTTCGACGACCACTGCAATACTTTCTTAGACAAACACCCAATGCTTAGCATCCACAAGAATTGACAACAATGATAACGATTTTAGTCTATTTTTTTATATTAGATTCACAAGGATTTTCTCACTTTGTGTTCTTAGGTAATTTTGGCATTTTAAAGACGATTACTATAACATTTCATTTTATTTCTCTCTCTCTTCACAACCCCCCGTGTTGGAGCCCCATTGGTCCAACGGTTGTAATGAGCCCATTTGTAAAGCATATCAAATTCCATTTTTTATGTCAAAGACGTCTTATTAGTTTGATCCATTCGTCTGGATTATGTAAATATTAGTCAGTTAGTCAGGACTCAGATTTATTCCCACTTTTGTAATCATGAGCAAGAGAACCCCATGTACATTTTTTGAGCTAAGGTGACTAAAGTATAAAAGTCACCTTAGAACCATTTTCTGAAAAACATTTGAATTAATCCTGTGTCGTACAAGTCGGAGAGAGAGAGAGAGAGAGAGAGAGAGAGAGAGAGAGAGAGAGAGAGAGAGAGAGAGAGTCTTATCCTCTTTGCTATGCGCTTTTCCCTCACCGGATTCACGACGCGACCACACCACCACAATAGTCTCTCCGAGAGCTATGCGCCCATGCCACGCATTCGCCGTTTCGAGTTGATTGCAATTGATTCTTCCTCGAGCTTGTTTTGCTTGTAAGTAGCACAAACGGTGTCTGTTTTCAATAATCAAGTGCTTCATGGAATGAGAAAGAGATTAGATACACATAGTTACTGATAAACTTAAGTTTCGCCCACTTTTGGATTATGACCTGTTGGTCTATCGCGACAGCATTCGAGATAGCTAGGGTTCCAATCTGGTGAGATTAGAATTATAGGTAAGTATGTCCTAGTGAGAGGATGGTGCCTAGTAAGTTTGATGCGATTCTGAGTTCATTGGAAGTGTAAACTGTGTTGTGAGAGTTAAGGGATAGGGTGGGTTGCATTCTACCAGGGTTAGTGATTGATGCATCATAAAAGTGCGTATGTGTAGATTGGTCTCAGCCTGACAAGCTAACGAGATTGCCTACGTGCACCTACGGGTTAGTCGTGTCATCGGATGATAAGTATGTTGTCCATGTCATGCTCGTGAGTATGAACAGGGGAGTAGTTAAGCCCTAAAACATTGGCGCCGCTGCTGGGGACACAAGACCTTAAGTAGGGAGATCTACGTCACTCGTGTGATGGTTAGCTTACTTTAGTTTTGACTAGAGAGAGCTTAAACTTTTAGAACAAGATCCAAGATAGAGTATCCTGAGGTCTAGTGGATAGCCACAACTCAGCCATCATTGCAGGCATGGTTTCGACAGAGTGCAACATTAGAACAAGACCAAAACCGAGATGGTTATTAAGTCGCACGAGGGCCAAGAGATTTTCAAGAACCACCACTCTATTCAAGGTATCAAGGAGAGAGTAAGCCAAAGACTCAAGGGTCAACAGAGCCTGGAAAACCACCCATAGAACGAGTTCGAAGAGATGAGCCATCTCTGGCAAGAACTGTTAGAAATTATGGCTTAGGAGTACCACTAGGAGAGGAACCAGCCTACTACAGAAGACCAGAGGAGGTATATCTATTAGGACGTGGAGATCCAATGATGAGGTTTGTAGACCATCGTAGAATTAGACCTTCTCAAGTGCCAAAATGGGTAAACAAGAAATACACGAGAAACAGAGATCCAAGAGATCATGTAGCAGCCTTTGTGTGTGTAATTAGAGCTGAAGAGGTGTTAGACTTCCCTACCCAATTTGCAGGGTTTGGACTAATCCTAGAGGATGACACTGCTACTTGGTTTGACTCTATAGAGCATAGAGACTTTGAGTCTATGGAGGAAGTGTTTGACGAGTTTATCGAGGAATTATCACAAAGGGAGATAGCTCATAATACCGTCTCACAAATTCATAAATTCAAATAGAAAGATGAGGAATTTGTATGAAAGGCAGCCCTAAGACTAAAACGATATGTCAGGTTATGTCCTGTGGAAGATCTGCCAACTCAGTCCAGACTTATGCTTATATTCATCCAAGGACTAAGGAATCCGGATCTCCAGAAGGACTTACATATGAAGAGGAGCATGACGTTGAATGAGTTGACCAAGGAGGCTCTTTACCTTGTGGAAAATTGTGAGGTCTACAAAGAAGGGGAGTTCAAGGACCTTGACGACGATTCATCTTCACAACAAAGTGGAAGCAAGTCTTCTAAGACAGCACCAAAAGGAGAAGTAGCTGTAAACCAAGAGCAGTTGGTAGAGGAAGTGCTACAAAAGATTAAATTGTATGCCAAACCCCAGGCTAAACAGCCCAAGTGGTGTGCTATTGAACAAAAATGGACAAACCATGGGACAGAGGAATGTTATTATAACAAGGGATATGTGAGAGAGAGACCTTACCCTCCCCAAGCTCAGGTAGCTTCTCCTCAAGTTCCACCAATGCCTAGGTATCAAGCAGGCAACCTACCAGGACCTATAGGTGTAGAAAGACCACAAACAATGTTGGGGAAACAACCACCCCTACCAGGACTACGACCAGTTGGTATAAGATACACACCAACCGTAACCAAATTAGAGGAGAAGGCTTTGGTGCCTATGCATGCATATTATGAAGATCCCAATGGATATGCGGCAAACTCTGTCTATTATCCACCGGAACAACCCTTGACACCAGAACCATGGAGCATGATAGGAAGTACAGGACCACCAACAACTGCACAGGCAGCAGGAGAAGGAAGATATAGCTTAGATGAACGAACATTGTTTTTCATAGCCAATGGAGTCATGGATGGACAGAGACATGCATACCAACAAAGAGGAGCTCCAGGAGCACCTCAACAACCCAAGGGACCCTGCTACAAGTGTGGTGGAGACCATTGGTTAAGAGACTGTCCTCATTATGAAATCATTAGAGTCAACACATATTGCACCGAGTATGGAGTTACTCATTTGATTCCTGATTGCCCTAAAAACCCTAGCAAAGGAGCAAAAACTACCTTGAACATGCTAGACACAGTACCTTCGAGTGGAGGGTCAGAAAATGAAACAATCATACCAATTTAGGCGGTGACACGAGCCCAAGCTCAAAGAATGACGAACGAACCCATAATTGAAGAGCCAAAAATCGATGCCCCAAGTTCAAAAATGAAAAATTAGAGAAGCACTTGGAAAGCTAGAAAGGCACATATGAAAGCCAGGAAAGAACGAGAGCAAACAGCTCCATCCGAGGAGTTAAAACATACAAAGGATATATTAGAGCGGTTAGAGGATCTAGCTAGCTTAAGCTCACACACCACGGCAACCATAGCACCCAAGGAAATAGCAGAGCCCAAAAGTGCAAGATCGGGAGGATCAGTACTGGCAGACAAGGTAAATGAGCAGTTGGATGCACTTCTAAATGCTTATGAAGCCAGACTCAAAAAGAACCAAACCCAGAAGCAAAGATGGATGACTTATCCATATGTTGAAATAGAAAAACAAAGGTTGGAAATGTATAGAAAGATGATTGAAACAGCTCAATCATTGATGGAAGATCCGCTTGGTAAACCTGCAATTTGGCATGAAGTACTAGCTCCAACCCCTATCCAACCAACTTTAGAGGAACAAGTAGAAACGAAGAAAAGACTCACGAATGCCTATGAGTCCAGAGGAGAGCCTATCATAGTGCCAAATACAACAGATGAGGCAAGTGACGGGTTCCAACCTAAAACATTAACAAAAATGGATAAGGACTATAACGGTCTAGATGATCTGTGGAAGCAAATCCGTGAGGCCAACGAGGCTAACAGGGTGAGTAACCACATGAATAGCATGAGAAAAGAGAAGAATGAGATCTTACCTCGTATTGAATAATTTGAGTCAAGGTCGCAAATGAACTTTGATATACACTCACAAGGGGGAGACCAGGGATCAATTAGTTCGGGGCACAGCCAACCAGACTCGTTGAAAACTCTACCCTCTTACCTAGGAGAGTATGAAGCCAAGTCTAAAGTGAGAGAAATCCAATCTCAAAGACTCTCTTCTAACAAAGTGATGGATTCACAGGGATTGATTGAGTTATTGTCCACCTCGGTGGCATGCACAATCACATTAGCCGAACTCCTAAGGTTACGACCAAACATGTGGACCACAGTAGGTAAATTCCTAGAAAAATTTGGAGTGAAAGACCCCAACTCGAAGCTCCAGGACGGGATCAAAGAATTGGACATGCCTCAACTAAACACTAGGCCAGTACCATTAAACAAGGTTGGAGAGTATTGTGAGGGAAGAGATGGAAACACCACACTACCAGTAGAATTCCAAGGAGTAGTTTCCAAAGCTATTCTTGACAGTGGAGCGGGAGTTGCTATCGCCACCAAGGAAATCTAGAAAAAATGGGGAAAACCAGCTTTAAGAGCTACCAGAATGAAATTGCAATTGGCAGATGGGTTTATGGAGAAGCCTCTATGACTCTTAGAAAAAGTGGTTGTCACTTCGTGCGGAATCGAGTATGAGCATACATTTGCAATAGTCGATTTCGACAAAAAGAACAATTATGAGATCATCTTGGGAAGACCATTCATGCGACAATTGAAGATGGTCCAAGATTGGGGTTACGACCACATATACCTCAGACATGGCAAGACAACAACTAAAATACACCTGAAAGACCATAGTTACAAGGATGTGAGCCAGACACCAGTGGAAGAATTTGATTTAGCTACATTATCAGGATCGGAACTCCCAGCATGGTTAGGCCAATAAAAAGAGCTATGGATGTGCGGAGCTTCACATTGTGGAAGCCTAAGAAGAGAGGAATGCGTCTTAGAAAGAGCGATTAAGGACAAGGAGTATATTCTGGAACCTGTCCCTGAAGATTCCTTGGAACCTCTAGAATGGGAACACATACTAGCAACATTGGATGTCTGTACCATTACAAATAGTCCAACAACAAAATTTTGTGATAAGGATGGCTATGATGTGCTACCCTACTACATGGTAAGCATTATACCAGGAGGAGATGAGACGATAGAACCACTAGAACAAGAAGAGTTTTATAACTCCTCTGAACATCTGGAAGTAAATAATGATGCAAATAATGAGTGTTCAGACAACTCAAGTAAGCATGGGGGGAAAACAAAAAATATCAAGTTTTATGATTTTGCTAATCAGCACCCTAAACGCCAGGAACGCTATAGTAGAAAACAAGCAGAGAACAAAGCAAGAGAGAACCTGATGCCCAAGATAAAAAGTAAAACTCACTATTTGATGCTTGTAAAAGCAGAGGATTGTGTAAAAGATCAAATATCAAAAAGATTCTCAAAAGTCAGGAAAAGAACGCAAGAGGAAAAAAGACAAGTACGAAAAGCTAAAACAGAAACCAAATCACAAAAATCTCAAAAATAAAAAAAAGAAACAACAAAAGACCAAGAGTGTACCAAACTGGAGCGTAAACATAAATACCAATTAGAACTGAAACGGTCTTTATGAGAGGTATGGACTACTGAGGAAGATTGTGATGGTAAAGGCGAGTCAGAGAAGGGAAACATGAATGTACATAATGACACCACCAATCAGGGAAAGAACCAACCAGGAATCTTACGATGGGCCAGAAAATTCAAAAAGGATAGACCTAGTGGAACCAGGTGAAAAGCCTCAGCCAGTCTATATAGCAACCGATTTAGAGCCTGAAGAAGAAGAACGGCTAACACAACTTCTCAAGGAGTATAAAGATGTATTTGCATGGTCCTACAAAGACCTCAAAGGAGTTGATCCAGCGATATGTCAACATACAATTCCTTTGAAATCAGATGCAAAACCTAGCAAACATCGTCCTTATACATATAATGACACATTTGCTAAACGAATCAAAGAGGAGATTGACAACCTGATGGAAGCTGAATTCATCTATGAAATCGAATATACAGATTGGGTGTCACCCATTGTGGTAGTCCCCAAAAAGAATGGAAAACTGCGAGTGTGTGTAAACCTCAAAAAGGTAAATGCAGCCACCATAAGGGATAATTATCCCTTGCCAATCACAAAACATGTAGTTGAGCGGTTAGCCGAGAAACGGGCTTATTCATTTTTGGACGGGTTTTCAGGATACAACCAACTGACAATTGCCGCTGGAAGATCAACACAAAACAACATTTGCCACAGAATGGGGAATTTATGCGTATCGAGTTATGCCGTTTGTCTTAACTAATGCCCCAGCTACCTTCCAAAGGTTAATGAGGCACGCGTTCAAAGAGTACTTGAGAATATTCTTAGAAATATACATGGATGATCTTTGTGTACACTCTCTTCTACAAGAGGAACATATTGACCATTTGCAAAAGGTATTTGAAAAATGCAGGACATATCGAATCTGTCTTAACCTAGAAAAGTGTATTTTTATGGTTAGGCAAGGCCGCATCTTAGGACACATTGTCTCAAGAAATAGCATAACCACTGACCTAGACAAAGTCAAAGTCATAGTAGACCTACCCAGACCAACTAATGGGAAACAAGTGCAATCCTTCATAGGACACTGCGGATATTATCGAAGATTCATATATCTGTATGCAGTCATTGCCGCAACCTCTGTATCGTTTGATAGTCAACTTCGATTGGACTGAGGAGTGATTGAGGAGTGTGAAACTTCATTCCAAAAGCTGAAGGAAAACCTTGTATCAACATCTGTACTTAAAGCACCAGATTGGGAAAAGATATTCCATGTTCACATTGATGCTTCTATATATGCAATCGGGAGTATTCTGGCTCAACCTGGAGACGGAAGAATGGATTTTCCAGTTTGTTATGCAAGCTGACAGCTAAACAATGCGGAAAAGAACTACACAACCACCGAAAGAGAGGGGTTAGGAATGATTTATGTGGTAAAGAAATTTCGGCATTATTTGCTCGCAAACAAATTTGTGTTCTTCACAGATCATCAAGCTCTTTTGTATCTGGTAAATAAACCATGCAATAGAGGGAGAATTGTACGCTGGTTTATTATATTGCTATAGTTTGATTTCACAGTGGTGGTCAAAAAGGGTAAAACCCATCTACAAGCGGATCCTCTTTCAAGGATATACAACGGGGAAGCTCCTGAAGGAATAGATGATGACATACCGGATGCTTATCTTTTCAATATTGAAATGATACCCAAATGGTCTCAGGAAATTGTTAGCATTCTTTCCTTTGGAGGTAGGTTTGATGACACGGAAGACAGATCCAAACAACAAACAAAAAACTTTCAGTTGATAGCAGGACGGGTGTATCATCTAGGATTGGACCAAATTCTACGATTATGTATAAATCCGGAAGAATTCAAGTGTTACCTTGAAGAAGCACATGTCCAGGATTTTGCATTTCATTGTTCAACAGTGAAAACACACCAGAGATTGAAACAGTTAGGTGTTTATAGGCCAACTATGTATGCAAACACACATTCTTCTGTTACCAATTGTACTATATGTAGTGACAAACGACCAGTGGATCACGCGACATTGTTTCAGGTAAACATTGCACCTGCATGGAGACAATATATTATTGATTTCTTAACCACCAGGACGTTTCCTGAAAACATAACAAAAGCAGGGAAAAGGGTTATAGAGTTGGAGGCTCGCGACTTTCAGTTAATTGGGAACCAACTCTATAAGCAAGAAAAGGACAATCAACTTAGAATTTGTGCAAGTGAAAGTGAATACCTGCTGATTCTAGAACATGTACATAGTGGAATAGTGGAGGCCATTTTTCGGGCGATAAGACGGAAAAAATTGTCTTAACCGCAGGAATATGGTGGACTACATTGCATATGGATGCTGAAGAGTTTGTAAAGCGTTGTGACACGTGTCAGTGCACCATGGTGCCGATAAAGAGATATGAGATGCCACTACGGCCAATGATGGGAGCAAGGGCATTTGCAAATGGGGCATTGATTTTGTGGGACCTATTTCACCCCCTGCATATCGCACCCATACCCAATATATCATTGTGGCTACAGACTATCTCACAAAATGGGCGGAAGCCAAGGCAACGCAAAAAGCAGATGCACGGACCACTGCACAATTTTTGTATGAGAATTTTTTTGTACGATACGGTTTACCAATAGAAATTGTCAGTGATCGTGGAACACATTTTCTTAATGAAGTCATTGAATATCTGCTAGAGGAATTCATGGTCATACAAAGGAAATCTGCTCCATACCATCCATAGGCAAATGGACAAGCTGAAGCCACAAATAAAACACTATGCACGGTTCTCACTAAAATTGTGTCAGAGACAAGAACAAATTGGGATCAGCAGCTATACTCAACACTATGGGCATACAGGGTAGCTTACAAAACATCGATCGGAACAACACCGTACAACGTGGTGTTTGGCCTAAATGCTATATTACCCATAGAGTTTTTAATTCCAACTCTACGAGTAGCTAAACGCTTAGAATGGACAGGGCATGAGCTCTCTTCAAGAATAGATGACCTTGAAAAACTAGATGAACTCCGCTTGAGAGCTGTAGGTTCGATCTATGCTAAAAAGAGAAAACAAAAAGAGTTTTTTGACAAGCATGTGCGCACGAAAGAGTTCGAAACAGGTGATTATGTACTTGTTTATACTTTGAAGCAACATGCCAAGAAACTTAAAAAGCGAGGGATGGGACCCTTTGTGATTAGTGATCTATCGCAAAGCGGAGTTGTCAATCTTGCTACATTAGCAGGTGAAGAAATGCCCAATTGGATTAGTGGATGTCGATTGAAGAAATATCATTTACCACTAAAACAGGATATGCTTCAACAAATCCATCAAGGAAAACAACAAATGAAGGAGAAACAGAGAGTACGAGAAGAAGCTCAAGCATAAGCAAAAGAACGCATTGCAAAATGAAGACTTCTACGACAACAACAACAAGGTGGAGCACCATTGCGAATCAATGCCATTCGACTAACGACGTTGGATGAAGACACAGTGGAGCCAATAATTGCAATCAAAGTGGATAGAAATCAAGTTGAATCGATGGAATTTCTTGATTCTGGAGCTCAAGCAAATTTTATCTCTTATAGATTATACCAACAACTCAAGTCCACAGGTCAACATCATCCTACTCCTCAAGTGTTGGAAAGTCGTACATCACACTCGTTGAAAACATTGGGTTGGACTATATTGCATGTACAAATACATCAATATATTTACCCACACAAATTTGATGTAGTTGAGGATGGATATGGATCCCAAAGAAAGTGCTCAATAATAACCGAAATGTTACTCGCATTTGGATACCGAAACAAGTGGAGCAGGTTCGACAGAAACTGCTGGAAGAGCGGGAGGGCCAAGAGAGAGAAAGGAAGACCAAGGCGGACAAAGATTTCAAGAAAAAACCGACAACTCCACCGGCCAGTCCCGAGTCCAGCCCACCGCCCTCATCACCTCCTCGTAGCCCTCCACAAGAAGACAAAGAGGAGCAAGACAAACCAGAAGAACAAGAAGAGTCCAAGCAAGAACAAAGCCAGGAGCAAGAACCAAAGGAAGAGGCTAAGCCTAAAAGTGGGTAGCCAGAGCCAAATGAATCATACAACACATTTCTAAACCTGCTAGCTGCCGGATACACAAAAGAAGAGGCCGCCACAGTCGCATTCGACTTGGCAAGCACGGGGCCCAAAGAGCAAAGGCAAAGCATACGGTTAGTAGAGCTAAAGGAGATGGCCACTGATACAGTGGACCTGCACCCGCCGCCCACTAATGATTGGGATGTGGTGATGAAAAAGCTAACCGGGCTAAGAGCACATTCAATGGCCTCAGAAAGTGAAATGGAAACTCTCAAGGCCACCAAAGTACATATAAAGCTGGAAGTTGACACTTCACAAAAGCAAAGCCAAAGGCAGATAGAGAAAGAAGCAGAGCTGCAAGTCAGTCTGGCAAAGGCACTGCAAGGATGCCAGGAAATGGCAAGAGAAAATCAGGCAGCAGCTCAAAGACTGCAAGGAGCCGAAGAGGAGTATAGACAACTCAGCAAGTCATTGATAGATTCAAAGAGGGAAAGGGATAACCTAACCCTACAACTTGCTGAGGAGTCCAAGGAAGTTGAGGCCATGCGAAATGCCATAGAAAAGGCAAAAATAGAACACGAGGCTAGCTAGGATGAGGTCCTTGAGCTCAAGGACCAGCTTAAAGTTAAAGATCAAACCATCCAGCGGCTACGGGCATCTCTTGCCAGAGTCAGAGCTACTAGCTCGACTCACACCACCACAAAAAGCCAGATCTATGAAGAACAGATGAAAGAGCTTCATAAAGAGTTGACTTTAGAGAAAAAGAAAAGGTTGATGATGACGGAAGGGTCGGTGGTTATGCAAACACGCATGGAAGAAGAGCAAAAAACAATGCAAGATGAGCTAGAAATTATCAAGAGAAAGCTCGAGGAGGGGGAGAAGGTAAACACTGAATTGAACGACCTCCTCATGAACATGGGAGAAGAAGCAGATAGAAGAGCTGAGAGGATAGCAGGCAGGTACAGGGCCGGCAACCATGGAAGGCATAGACCTAAAGAATGTGGCAGATCCTGTGGACACACCCATGCAGAGAGGAAATCATTGACGCCAGCAACCTCCGGCGTGAATGGCTACATCCCTCTCTCCCATATCCTTTGCTAAAATATGAAGCCGCCACCATCAATAGGAGGATTAGAGAAGAGCCAACAGTTCCACTCTACACAACAGATATCTCCCAGCCTGAAGGGGCAAAGTTGATAGTCGACTCCCAGCCCATGTGGAGAAAGGCATGGCTGACGTAGTATCCACAATACCTAATCCATTTGGTAGAGGCATCCAAATTCATCAGAGATAATCTAAGATTCTGCCCTCTACCAAGGATACGGACATGGAAGGCCCAGGAGATACTACAAAGAAGCCAACCCACTTGGCTGAACTATCTGAAGCTGCCAAGCTTGAAGGCAGGCAAGAGAATAAGTGTTCAATACATGGTGAAAACCCTAACGGGCGCCATCAAATTGTTCATTGTCTCGTCTGACCTTTCTTGCATAATGATGAGAAAAATCTGCAAAACCCTTTTGGCAGTTTTTGAGACGTTCAAACCGGGCCAGGTGACAGACAGTATCTTCTTCTTTCAAGATACTTACAGATGTGCATATGATATGTCTGGTCAGCCTTCCAAGGAGGTGATACATGCTTTCTATCAAAGGATAATGTTTCTGCCATCCTATCACCTCCAGGCCTTTGAAGAAGCGTTCTACACCAGCTTCTTCACCATCAACACTGATATATTCGACCCAAACTGCTGGATTTACATGCAAGATACGAGTCGCTGCTCAAGATGCACGAAACCATAAGATGAAGAAGCAACTCAACAGCCATGTCGGGGACGACATGAGCAAGGAGGGGGGAGTGTTAGAAGCTTGACACACCCTAAGGAAACTGAATACTCGGCAGATTATCATTTTTTGTAATTATTCATTTATTGAGAAAACTTGACATTTCACCTTGTAAATATTGGGGCTTATAGAAGTTTCCAGATTGTATCCCAGTTTTGATAGTTAGATTGAGTAGATGGTTGATTTGGAACTTTAGGGTTTGAGAATTGTAAGGTATTTATACCAATTTTTGACCTTAATGAAAAACCTTTTTGTCATTTAAAAAAAAGTTTTGAAGTCTGTGAGTGAGCGTACTTTGTACGAGAGAGAGTGTGAGCTTCATCCTGACGCTACGTGTGCACCGATGGTCGGAATTGAGTGCGGAGAAGTGCAGCATGTTGCCCTTGACGAGAGCTACGTGCCGATACCTACATTGCGCGCGTACGGTCCAGTTTTGCCAGCTCCATCTACAAGCTTCATCTGGTGATTCGGTGAGCATATGTTGTCCGATTTTGCATTGCAGCATATGCACGCGTTCACATTGAGTAGAGCTACACTTTAGGCACTTTAGATTTAGGAAACGAAGACCTACAAATCTTGGCCAGACATCCTACGTGATTTTGCACCGTGTGTTTTGGGTTGGGGTTTTGGTTCATAGATCTTCGGGAGAGCGACCTATTGGTGTTAGTAGGGTCTCCTTCAAGTTCTGTGGTGTTTCGAGATTGTTCGATGGGTGTTTGGCTCTAGAAAGCGTTGGAGGAAGTTTCCTCTTATGCACTCTTGAAGACTGTGACTTAGACATTGGGTAGATCCCTCTTTAGGAATTAGTTAAGAGTCGGTCAAGTGTAGGTTGACACCCTATGCTTGCTTCCACGCGCCTGCGGATCGAGCTTCGTCCTTAGCTAACAAATCTTGTTAGGTGAGTTCTCGCTGTGCTGACGTCCGTCGCGGCGTATCCGTCCAACAGGTAGTATGTGGATGACGGCAGGCATAAAAAATGTTGTCTAGTTTTATGGATTTCTCTTTTACTATTTGCTACAGATTTTTAATCATTGTTTTTGACAAGTATTGTTTGCAGATTTTTATATTCGCAACTGAGGACGGTTCCTTTCCAATGGAGAGGTATGTTATGGAATTGATATTTTATTATTTATTGCAGTTGTGACAGGTGGAAAAGACTGGACCGAGCTAGGCCTATGTGAATGAAAATATATACATTGTACACTTTATTATTCAAGTGCTCTTTTATGAGCTTTGGCCATTTATGACCGAACGGCTAGTTTGTAATCAATTTGACCATTCAAGAAATCTATAAAACAAATACATGCAAGAGGGAAATGGTCAGTCTTGCACGGGGGGAGATTGCACCCAATGTTTGTGTACTTCTTCTCTCCTCTCCCCTCTTCTCTCTCGTTGTGCCGGCGTAGCACCCTGCTCTAGGAGGTGTGCCTGCACGTGCTCTCTCGTTCTATCACGCTCTCTTTCTCTCTCTGCACGTGTACAACTTGGATTATGCGTTGTGTGATTCGAGGTATGCAGATTTGTTCATTTCATGGCTTGTAGTATATTGTTTTCGGTATTTTGCAGGGAGTCACGACTTTCGTTTGTAGCAGAGTCTTCCATCAAAGTCATGGGGGTAAGGTTTAAGCCAACCAACCAAGAGACCTCTTGTCAAGGTTTGGAGGAGGTAGGTTCCCAAGAGAACCAAAATGTGAAAGATGAAGGAATGTTGAAAGGTATGTTGTCTACAACACTCATAAAGGATGAGAGAGAAGTTAAAATGTGTGTTAAGAAAATTTCCTAAGCTTTTTGCTAAATACTACACCGATGTGCATGGAGTAGATGATGTTCAACACAAGATCGAGCTAAAGCCAGAGGCCAAACATAAAGCTCAAAAGCTACAAAGGCTAGGAGTCATCAAGGAGTAGGCTTTACTTAAGCAGGTAAGAAAGCTTCTAGCAGCAGGTTTTATCTATCGAGTGGAGAATTCAGAGTGGGTCTCTCCTATTGTTGTCACTCCCATGAAGAATGGAAAGTGGAGGGTGTGTGTGGATTACCATCCACTAAATGAGGCAACAAAAAGAGATCACTTTCCCCTCCCGTTTCAGGATGAGATACTAAATGAGGTAGCCGGTCATGAGAAGTACATTGTGTGTGATGTCTACTCGGGTTACTTTCAAATAGGTAATAGGTGTCACATTGGAGGATCATTTGAAAACCACCTTCATTACTCCTTGGGGTTGTTATGCTTTTAGAGTCATGCCATTTGGCCTAAAAAATGCTCTTGCAACCTTCCAACGCTTCATGAACATGGTGTTTCAAGCATTCTTTGGAAAGTCCATTAGGGTTTTGATTGATGATTTTTGCATTTATAGCTCAAAATCATTACATCTACAAAGGGGAGAAGAAGGTTTGAAGAAGCTCTATGACATGGGAGGTCAACTCAACCCCAACAAGTGCCACATAGGTGAGGATGAAGTGATATTGCTTGGTCACAAAGTTTCTTACAAAGGCATCAAGGTGGATCCTTCAAAGTCAAAGGCTCTTATTGAGTTACTGTCACCGAAGAATCTTAAGGAGGTCATCTCATTCATTGAAAAGGTGAAGTATATGTCACGCTTCATTCACTTATCCTCGGAGTTACTTCACTCGTTGCAAAAATTGACATAACAAGTCGAGTTTGTTTGGTCTGAAGAGCTCTAAGAATATTTTTGTAACATCAAAATCATTCTGTCAGAACTACCAACACTCATGCCTCCTTGTTGGGAGTACACATTCTTTGTTAGTTGTAGTGTTGGGAAAGAAGCAATTGGTGTTGTTTTGCTACAACAAGACCCCCACAATACCAGGATGTGACCCATCTACTTTGCTAGTAGGGTCATGAATTCTTTGGAGAGAGGCTACACGGAGGCAGAACTCATGATGCTTTCTCTCATGTTTGCGGTGAGGAAGTTTAGATCCTACTTGCTACCAAAACCTTTTGTAATTCTCACCTGCAGAAAATTTGTTCCCTTGGGTGTCATCTCAAATGAATCTTAGTACTAAGATCTCAAAGTGGATTATGGAGTTGCAAGAGTTCCAATACTCTTTCAATGTAGAAGATAGTGTGTGTGCACAATTGGCGGGTCTTCTCACTTATAGGGTACATGAAAAGGAGATTAAGTTTCCTGAAGTAAAGGCCCTACCATTGCCACCACCAAAAAGTATTCCTAATTCTTTTATCTTGTTCTTTGATGGAGATTTTCGACGAGTCACAGGAAAAGTAGGGGGAGGGCTAGTGTTGTTCAACCCAAGTGGAGAGGTGGTCATGAAAGAGAAGGTCAATCTACCAGGTTCAACTAGCAACAATGAAGCAAAATACGACACACTACTTCATGGTTTAAAGATGTGCATTGGCCAAGGTATACAACGTCTCATGGTAAAGGGGGATGCACTTCTCATTGTGAAGCAGATTTTAGGCGTTTGGGCATGCAAGAATGGAAGACTAAGGACAGAAGTTCATGCCATTCTAGGTTGTTTAATCAGTTTGAAGAAGTGCAACTATATCATATTCCTAGGAAAAAAAAATAAAGATGCTGATTTACTTGCACAACAAGCATTTACATGTGTTGAGAAAGAAGTGCAGGTCATCATGGTGGCAGCAGCTATCAAGCAACCAAGATACCACGGATTGGAGTCATTGGCTCCCATTATTGGCTACATTTTGGAGGGCGAGTTTCCACAATACTTCACTAAAGCTCAAAAGAGGAGACTCATGAAGAAGGCAAGTTTCTATCTCTTCCTAAAAGGCTCCCACTATCAAAGAGGGAAGGATCAAGTGTGCATAAGAGTACCAACTATTAAGGAAATTCCAGCCATTCTAAAAGGTTTGCATGAAGAGGCATGTGGCTGTCATTTTTCCCAAGAATTAACCGTGAAGAAGATTTTGCTTGCGGATATGTTTGGCCAAGCTTTCATATGTATGTCCAACTTTGGTGTAAAAGTTGTCACAATTCTCAAGTAAATGGAAGTAAAGGCTGGTGCATGGTCCGAGGCAAATAGTGCTTGAAAATGGACCCTTTGAAAAGTGGGGCATTGATTCTATGGGTCCTCTGTCTAGAACAAATAATGGTAAACTCTACATTTAGTGGTTGTAGATTACATGACTAGGTGGGTAGAGGCTCAAAGTGTGGCAAGGATAAATGGGAAAACAGTGAGCAGGTTTGTCTACACTAATATTTTTGGTAGATTTGGCACACCTCTAGAGATTGTTTTGGATAATGGTCTGGGGTTCAAGAAGGGTTTACTCACAGAAGTTTGTGAAGAGCTTCACATTCTACATCGTCATAGCACACCATACTACCCACAGTCAAATGGTTTGGTGGAGAAGGCTTATGGTGTCATTGCAGGCATCATTAGAAAGATGGTGCAAAACAAGACAAAATTATGGGATGGTGCCTTGTGGGAATATCGAACCACATATAGGGAGGCAACAGAGTTCATGCCATTTAACTTGGTCTATGGTCACGAGGCTTTGCAACCTATCGAGCTCAACATTCCAACAATGCAGCTTCATGGCAAAGGTGCACAAGATGATCAAGAGGTATGGATGGATCGACTTCTTACGTTACTGGAGCTTGAGTGGAAAAAATAAGCATCTTACGAGTCCTACAAGAGGAAAGCCACACAAGCAAAAGAAAAGCTCGACAAGAAACTGAAGGAGAAAGGCATCAAGGAAGGAGAGCTTGTGCTAAGGTATGACAATCGACTTGACAATCGTTTTGATGCCAAGTTTGAAACTAGATGGCAAGGGCCATACATAGTCAAGAAGGCTTTCAATTCAAGCTACTATTAGCTTATGGACTTGAATGGTAAAGAGCACTCCAGGAAGGTAAACAGGTATCTCTTGAAGCCCTATTTGAGTCACCTTCTACCAAAGGATCTATCGAAGGACTATCAAAAAGCGACTATCTCATGTAAGTTTTGTTGCATGAAGCATGAGTGTGACAAGAAGCCACACAATGAAAATCCTGTCAAGGGACCAGATATCATAGAGGACTCAAAAGCACTCTCTTTGCAAAAGATTCTTTATGATGGTACATGAATATACCATCATCCAAGGGGAGGGCTAATAATAGCCGTTTTCGGCTCTCCGTAATTGCCATAGTGAGTTACCTCACCCTACCAAAATCTAAAAACTATGGCTATTCTTACCTTTCATTGTACATAGGCATGTGTGAGTTAGGGGGATTTTCCCATAATTTCTTAAAACCCTTAGCTAGCTAGTCACTAGGCTAGTTGAGCCAAAAAAATAAGAAAAATAAGAAAAATAAAAAATATTATGGCCCATTTTTGTGTATATATTTCATTGTACATAGGGCCTAGATATAGAGAATTTTCATAATTATTTTGGTATTTATTTAAATATTTCTACCTAGGTGTGCGTTATTTTTTTATATATGCTATGTACATTTATTCACCATAACCATAATATTTTTTGCCTATGTATTCTATTAAAAATCATTTTATGCAAGATTCTATTATTTTTGGGTGAGGATCCACTCCAAGGAAAAGCCTCAAAAATACCTTTCACCACATCAGTCATTGCCTTTCACTAAAATCCTATTTCCTAGAGGTATTTTTTTCTTATCTCTTGTAAATAAATATACTTCAATAAAAACAAATGAGGGTCCCCTCATTTGATTCCTTATATTTTCATATATCGCTTTTTTCCATTTTATAGTTAAATATAGCTAACACTATTCTAGATCCCATAAATTGTTTATATATACTAGCCTGTTTTTTTCCATCATATCCATGTATTATTTTATGCATAATCCACAACCATGCATATTTTCAAAACCCTAAGAATCAATTAGGTCATGCTCTCATACAAGGAGGGGCTCACCTTTGAAGCCATATGAAAATTCAACAAAAAGGGGGCCACTGAAGACTCTTTTGTAAAGAAAAACAGGTATTTTGGTGGGATTTTTTATATCCATCTCCACTCAGACTTTGGAGTGGTGGTCAAAAGACAAATTGTGTACCAAGTGCTAAATAATCACCTCAAACATTTTGGTGATTTTTTGGGCAACCACCAGTGAGCTAGGATTTTGTGAGTGGACCCTAGTCTGCTAACTTCTCTCACAAGTAGCCCATAGTCTTCTCTCACCTCTTTCCACACTTCTACACACATACACGCACACTCATTCCTCTCAATACCTCACTCAAACCTGCACCTTTCATGGTTTCTCTCACCTTCTTTACCATTAACCTCCCCTCTTACTCCCATAGCTCTCATATGAGCTCTCCATGTACATACGCCATCTCTATGCCTCTCTCTATTACTTCCAAAGTACAATTCCATCTCACCCCTTCTCTACATACATAAAATTCAGCATGTAAACCATGATTAACATCTACAAGTTAAGATATCTCATCAACCAAATTTCCATTTTCATCGCGATAATCAACCTTGGCGGCGGTGGCATAAAGAAGAGAAGACGAAGAAGAGGATAGATAGTCATTTTGAGAACCTACACAAGTAAGTCAAAAACTTCTGCAAGCTTCACCATCACGAGGATTTTCTCACTTCATTCAACCACCTTACTTCAACCATCCACTTCATTCTACCCATTGTAAATATATCATTAACCTTCTAGTGATTACTAGCAGTAACCACTAACATACTAACACAAAATTGCCATTGACCTAACCATAAAAGACACCTCACCTCAAGACATGTGCATAGTAACTCTCTCTCTCTCCTTCTTTTAAACTCTACTTTCATCTTATCTACCATCAATAATGCTCTCTTTTGAGCCCACATCCATGACTCAAGCAAACAAAGAAGGCTTGATATTAAAAAAAAATCATAATCTTGATTTGTTAGCTTGTAAATTAGGATTTCCAAATAATCTTAATGAGGGTCTCCAATCTATAAATAGGTCCCTCTCCTTCTTGTAAAACACCCTCCAATATATCAAATAGCACCCCAAAACTCTATGCGTGAGGAGAGACTTAGGTGTAGCAACCACTTTGTGAGCTTCACTCTTGGTATGAGAGAAGCTTTCAAGCTACACGCTGCAAGCGAGAGAGCGTGAGTTCAAAATCTCAAAACCACTATTGTATATGTTCCTCCATCATCAACAAATTGAGGTTTGGTGCATCAAAGGCGTGATTCGATGTTCAAATCTTCATCCTTCCACTTGTGCGATACGGTTTAGTGAGTTCAAGGTGACTTGTGTATTTTGAGTTCTATCGTTTGACCTTGTTTTAGAAAGTGTTTTAGTGTGTTTTTATTGACAATTTTGTGTCCATTATAAGAGGGTATTGTGGTGAGAGGTCTCCCACACCCTAAGACAATGTGTGTGTGTGTGTGTTGGCAATGTTTAGCATACACTGAGCATTGAGTAGTTTTGTAGAAGCTCTACGATAGCATCATAACAAACCATATCCATTTGCAAGTCACAAATAAGTTATTGTGCAAGATCCATTCGTCTCTCTCTCTTCCCTTTGCTCTAGCTCTCTCTAGTCCATTTTGTGTGTGTCTTGGTGTGAGGGTGATTGTGTGTGTTTTGTGGTGCATCTTCTTGGTTGTGAAAAAATCTCTCTTGCACCCTTGCACCCTAGTTCGCATACATAACTAGGTGGTGCCCCGATCTTGTTGGGTTTGGCTATGGGTTTGTTGTTGTGTTGTGGTTGTGGTTGCCCCAGCCCCAATTGAGCATCACGAGAGACTTGAGGGGTGTTTATAGGTCACCTCTCTTGTTGCCCGCCTCGGGCCGCCTCAACATGTTCTTCTGTCCATTTAAACTTTTCATTATCTCTAAGTAATTGAAAAGGAGGATCAGCTATATGTACATATTGTGGAATCCAAATAACATAAAAGACACATGATCCCAAAAACCTTCTAACCTCAGTGACTCTAGTACATGTTTCTTTCATTCTTTGGATGGCATCTACCTTTGTTGGACAAAGTTTTTTACCATGTGGCCCGGACATGTGCCCCAGAATGAGCACTTCATTGTTGACACCAAACATAGACTTTTTCCCAAACAATGTAAGATTCACTTCTTCCAACCTAGAAAAAAATTTATCACAATCATGTATGTGATTTACCACAAACATGCGACATCCCCTAAGATCCAAAGCTTTATCTTTCTCACTTTCTTCACATCCTTTGATAGGCAAACCATCAATGAAAGGCATTGTAATTTGAGGAATAAAATCACTTCAGACCTTATTCATCCCATTCATCATATGTGCAATTGAGTTGGTTGCTCCTTATGGCAAGGTACACATCCTTACCAAACCCTAAGGTGTTGTCATGGTTGTCAAGTCTCTACTTTGAATTGCAAGCTGAAATTGATCATACCCTAAGTAGAGATACCCCATCGAGTAGATTGCCCTTCCAACAAACACCTTTGCAAACTCATCCACAATTGGACTTGTACCTATATTTCTAATTGTTACCTTATTCACTGGTTTCATATCTTGGATGAAGCGTAAAGCATCATTCTTCTTTGAAACTGTGAACCACCTGTTTAAGTATAGAGCATAAGAAGGCTCCAAAATTCCCATTTTCATCTTCTCATTCAATAGCTCTACTAACTTGGGCAAATGAGCATTTGCAATCGGAATAGGACGGAGATTCCAAGGCACATGAGGTATTGTGAAAATTACCATTGGAGCTACAATAGAAGGATCAATATATCCTATCTCATGTGGCTCAAATGCAAAAACCTTACCATGCTTTGAAAGCATTTCTTTAAAGCACTTTGTCTCCTCTTGTGTTAGAAACTCCTCACCACCAACGTGCAACTCTTGAAAAGACTCGTTTGTGAAGGTGTACCCAATCTTTTTAGGATTCCTCAAACTTGGTTGCAAAGAAGCTTCCTCACAATCTTTTCCCTATTGTTGGGTGGTAAGGGTGAAGCTACTGGTTTCACCTTCTTTGCTACACTCTTGTATTTAGTTCCAACATGGACTTCTGGGCCAACTGTTTTCTTGAAACATTTGTTTTCTTTAAAGGCTTCTATGACTTGATACATTTCCATAGAGCATACTTCCACAACTTCATTTTCAAGATGCAAACTAGACTCCATTATAGCATCAAGCTCACCCATGTTATCTACAAAAGAAACTTGTTCACACATACCCAAAACATTTTCAGTAGGCTCTAGCAACCCACTCTTTTTCATGCCTATTTGTACATTATGTACATATTTCCTCTCACATCTCTTCAAATATTCAAGTTTTGTAAAACACAATGATCCATTCCTTGTTACCAAGGAGCCCATTGAGAAAATTTCACCTATTTTTGGATCAGGCGGGACTCTTTTTCTTTCTGTACCATTGCAATCCTGCTTTACAATGGTACTTGGCCAAAACCCATTGTTTCCCTATGGTCATGAAAATCTTTGCTCACCTTTGGTAGAGGATGATCTTTGAGGTTGTCATGATTTCTTTCATGGTTTACAGAAACTATGAGAAATTGGACAACACGTTACCATCTTTGCTTCGTATCCTAGCATATGCTCGACCATCATCCATGACCTTTGTTTCCATTTGAACTCCCACAATGTAGGATTGTCCAAGGATGAGATGATATGAAGATGTATCCTCTACAAAGAAGTTTTGATCAATTTTCATGTCACCTATTGTTACCTTCACACCTAGACATGCTGCATACAATTCACCAGATGAATTGTTTGCCACTTTCACCATCCAACCATGACCTGTGTCTATCAGCCATTTACACATGTTTTAGAGACTCTTTGACATTATGTTTATTTATAAACCATGGTCAATCAAGGCAAAAACTAGAACTTCAAGATCACCTACCTTGACCAAAGTTTCTGTAGTTACCCTTGCCTAGTGACTTCGTGAATAGTAGCTCCTAGGAATAGCTTCAACTTCATCATCATCTGAGAAATGCACTTGATTCACTATCCCACTAGATTGGTAGCATCCCACCACACCTCCATCATCTTCCTTATCTCACAACTGCATCCCTTCCGTGTCTTCAAGGTTTCTTCGTCAACCTGTGGACGAGCAACCTTAGCAAGAGTCTACCTCTTTCTCTTGATGATGTCGTTGATCTCCTCATGGAATTCATGCTTTGCAATGCCAAGGACTTCTTCTGGAGTGTACTCAATCTTGCTATTCAAAATTTTTTCCTCCAAGACTTTCTTTAAATCTATAGCAACCTCAATATCAGATTATAGTTTATAAGTTGGGCCTTTTATCTTACCTTTTGTTGGCTCTTTCTTCTTTCCTGTTGTAAACTCCTCCATGAGTACTTCAAGTGGAGATGCTCCTTGTTTCGGGGGTGTTTGAGAAGGCATTGATTTGATTCTTCCCCCACTTCTAGAAGCTCTTTTTTATGGTCCTTCATTAGCATTCTCATGTCTGCGCTTCTCTTCTACAATAGACTCATTTTGTTGGCGTTTTGTAATGTAGGAATGCACTGACAATGAGTCCACTGGATCATTCCATTCTGTTTCTAGACGTATGCAATCACCCTACTTCATGTAGAATCTCTTTTGTAAGCTTTCCCTTCTTAGCTAATTGCATGACATTTGGCCAAATTTGACCATGATGGTCACTCACCTCTTCATCACTAAGATGCTCAATTTTTACTCCATAAGTATCTGCCTCAATTGAAGAGGTGGCATGGTTAGTTGCCATATCTTCAACTACGGTTTGCATTCCCCCCTTCCCAAAGTTAGTTCTCAAGGGTAGACCTGTCTCTCTTAAGTGGATTTTCCCATCCTTAAAAAAGACATCTTTTGTCAAAGCATCACTGAAACTATCACAATCCCTTCTTACATGGTCTGCACTATCACACCAAATACATCTATTAACAAACCCTTATTTGGGTTGTTGTCTTTGCCTAGGAAGTGGCCCTGATGATTGGCCTTTTTCTTCAAGCTTTGCAAGTTTCACCTTCAAGTCACGCATTCCCTTCACAAGATCATCTAGCATAGACTCATCAAACTTAGGAGCTATAAAAGTAGGCTTTACCATTTTGTCAGAAGTTGAGGTGGAAGGACTTGTAGTGTTTACTACCATACTATCCCTTCCTCTTTGTTGTCTGGCAAGCAGTGAGACAACACCTTCAACTTCATTCCAGTTGGCCTTTAGTCCTTGCTCAGCATCTTTATCTTCACGAAGAAGCTCCAAATTTTTTTGAAACTCTTTACCTGTAGCTTG
The DNA here is from genome assembly GCF_014529385.1 of Adiantum capillus-veneris. Classification (NCBI taxonomy): domain Eukaryota; kingdom Viridiplantae; phylum Streptophyta; class Polypodiopsida; order Polypodiales; family Pteridaceae; genus Adiantum; species Adiantum capillus-veneris. The sequence goes on along the minus strand of NC_140949.1, from coordinate 20,346,399 downwards.
TAAGAAAAGATATGTCTTCTCTGCATCTAGTGTGGCCCTTTCTGTCCTGGTGAGTTGTGCATAGTGTTGCTCAAATTACCTAAGTAGCTCTATTATTGATAGTCTTCACTTTGGCTTGACTACCCATTATAAGAATGTCCTTTTGGTCACTCTCTCAGAGACCTCCATGAAATATTCCTCCTTTAAAGCTACTTTGAGTTCTTCCCAATTTCTCCCATGCCCATCTTTAATTCCCCTAACATGTTTCCTAATTTCTGGAGCAACAACTAGCTCAAAGCTTTAAATCATCTCACCTTCTAAAATGCGATGTAGCTCCATCCCCTTCACATACTCGCGTAAGTACTTGGTTACATCTTTTCCATTGAACTAATCCATTTTGTTGACGATCGCTTGTATGGACTTGGTTGTTGAAATCTCCCTTCTTTCAGTGCCATGTTGTTGTCGCATGAACATTGCAAATGCTTGAAACATTTGCATTGTTGCTGGGTCAAAATGCATACCCTATTGCTCAACATGATCACCCATGGTTACCCAAAAACTCTCATCCTGGCAGATTCACGTCGGGTTCACCAAACATATGTCAAGAAATTTGGGATCTTGCCAGGAAAGCACTGGGATTTTGGTTGTGAGAGTTTGTGAGAGAACTCTAAAAAACTATATAAAGAAGTTAAACCATAGATGCCATGAAGTCTAGGGTCTAGAAGGAAGTGCAATCAAAGAAGCCCCACTCTTTCGCTCTTGCACTCACACACACAAAGAAATAACACAAAAGAGAATATCAAAACAACACAAAGATGAAAATTTTCAAGGCTATGGTGATATCGTATCATGGGTAATATGAAGGGTTAATAGATAAGTTAATGGCATTCAATCTTTTCCGACCAAACAAGCTACGAATTGTTCTTTGGAATTGTAGTTTTGTGTTTACCATAATATATATATGTTTTGTTTAGTGAATGGGATTAATTGTGTGTACAAATCTTCTTGGTTTATAGCAAGATAACTACAATTAAGTCAAAAGAAAAGTTATAGTCTATAAGAGGTAGCATGGCGGGATTCGGTGAGAAAAGTATTTCATTGAGCCTTTGTAGGCCAAAGAGAAACACTATACATTGTTGAAAGTGTATTTTACGGCTAACCCATACTTTAATTCTAATGGATCACATAGAGTGGAAGCGATATAAATTATCATCATGTGGATTATTCATCTAGGATAACTCTAGTATGTGCAAAATGTAGAAATGAAAGAAGAGAATTTACCTCCCAAGACCTATTCTTGCCCGTAGGCAATAAGTATATATACTTGTAGCAAGGAGAATCTAGAATGTGTAGAGAGAATGAATTTCTAAGAGTGAGAGATAGGTTTGGTTAGAGAGGGATATGAGCTTAGAGATATATGTTGGATTAGAGGTGAAAAAGAAAACAACAAGAAATCAACAAAATATCAAAGTAGAGCACATCTTACTTGACAAACCCTTCGGGAGTTATTCACCATTCTTGATGGAGAGAGAAGAAGAGGGAAGACTTCAAGCCTTGATTGATGCACCAAGTTCAAGTCCTTCTTTGATTAGAGCTTATCTTCCAAGGATAGCTTACAAGAATGGCTAGTCTTCCTGCAGGAGTAAGTGTATGCTTACGCTTATGTTTAGAGCTAAGTACAATGAGGCATTACTACTCTCACTCCCTCATGGATTCCTCTCATGAATGGCTTGAATGGTTTTCAAGTAAGAAGAGGTCCCCTTTTATAGGTGAAGGGGACCCCCAAGGGTTTACACAAGAAGAGAAGAGCCAGTGTGAATAGAAACTGGAATAGTTTGAAATGAGTTGTCCCTGCATGATGTGGGTAGATTGGGGTCCAGTATTTTGATGATATCTCCTCAACCGTGGCTCCAAATAAAAAAGTAAAAATATGGGCAAACAATTTGGATCATAAGCTACAAGTCCCATTTAATATACAGTTTTCAACTCTCATTGGAAGCCTGTGTAAAAAAAGCATAAAAATAGGATCCGTTTTTGGCAGCAAAAGTTTTCATGTGGTCCCCTTAGCATAGAATTTCATTTGATTCCAAAGGACACCTCATGCAATACAAAAGAATGACATTTCTCCTTGACAAAGGTTTGTAATCATCCTTGCAATAATGCATTAAAACATGTGTATCTTTAAAAATCATGACACCTAGTGTCCCACTAGGATATGATTTCTTCCTAGTAGCTATTAGAAAGAAATATTATATAAATAATACATAGAATATATATATATATATATATATATATATATATTGAAAGTTACCCTAAATCTAGGATTTAGCTTGGGTGTGAGATGATAATAAGATAGTAAAAATAAAGAATCAATGCTTTTTGTCCCAAGTTAAAGTTAAAGAGGTGGAGCTATTGACGCTTTTTCCATAGTACTTTTTGATGGTAAAGTAAGAATATGTTACTCTTGAGATAAATAATAGGATGAAATAGAAAGCTTATTATTATACTTAGATATGTATATGTACATTATAGGAAATATAATTATGTATCTAAAAAGTTGTAGGATAGGTCTGGTAGCATGCATTCTCACTATATATGTGTCACAGTACGACAGTGTCAAATTTGACATACGAGGTCAAAGTGGCTTCAAATGGGCCAAAATTGAATGAGTTGCTTCAGGACTATGTAGCGGATAAGTCCATAGCTTTAAAAGTAACTAACCAACTCCACAGGCCAAGTAGTCACAAAAATTAATGATTTCAGAGTCGACAAAGCACGAAGTGATGCCGGCAACAAAAAACTTTACCAAATTCAATTTAGGACTTGTTTTAGGTGTATAGGAGATGTTTAGGTCAAAATTCCCAAGTTTTGCAAGAAAAAGTTGATTACTATAAATAATCACCATTATTTACTTTTACAATATTTTGGCTTAAAAATGGTATTATCACCTCACTTACCACTTGTGTACTCCTATTACATGCCACATGTCAAGTATGAGCCAAATTGATCAATGATAACTCGAAAAAATACCAAAAAAACGCAAGAAAGTCCTTTTAAACCAATTTCTGAGTTATCTGTCACATATTTTGATCCAAATCACCTCAAATCTAATACACACAATCTACATCATTCCTAGAACCAAGTTGCTCAAAAAAATGTTCATTTTTATGAAAAAGAAAATAATCGCGATTATTTACTTTTTACCCAAGATGGGGGGAAATTGCAACTTTGACTTCATGGGAACAATGCACATGATGTTCTAAGCCCACTAACCAAGTTTGAATAAATTTGGAGCTTAAAATCTCAAAATTCCTTTATATCTACTGTTTTAGAGACCTACAGCCTAAATCTGGCACCATTCTCACCCTGTGCACTCAAATGAGCCCATATTTCATTCAAAGTATCTATTTGATATATACTTCAATCCTATAATACCAAAGTTGCAAAAAGTTTAAAAATTCCTGAGCTATGAATAATCGCCATTATTTACTTTTGTGCAATTTTTTTCTTGAACTTCAAGATTTTGATATATACATGTTTTTATGCATCTATGTATGTTCAAAAATTGATTTGAAGCAAATTGGACTCAATTTGTTGGCAATTCAGATTGAAGGACATTTCAGAGAGGAATTTGTAAAATTTTCTAACTTGGGCACCCTATCATATAACAGGAGCCATGCAAGATGCGGAAAAGGTCAAGAGGAGGGTCACTCAAAAAGAGAAACTGCAAGAGATGCCACCTTACCAACTGGACCCCAGTTCAGTAAAAACAACCAAAGCAATCTATCTGTGAAAAGAACAGTTGGAGGAGAACAACACAACGGTTTTCACAAGTAGATTCAGAAGTGAAGAAGGATATCAGGTAGAACTACATCTTTTACCAAAAGAGGTCTACGATGTTGCAGCAAAGCCCAAAACAAAAGAAGCTAATAAAAGGCTTAGACTTAGAGAATTCTACGAACAAGAGCCAAGTGGTGTAGATTTTCAGAAAGCTTATGAGCTCCTGTCCACAATTCCTTCCACTCTTCCCCAAGTCCCTTCTCTCCAGAGAAAATTTCCAGCTTAACCACTTCTTAGGACTAACTCCCCAGGAGCATAGTGCACTACTCCTGCCACCAAATGCGACTCCGTAAAGCACAGCTCGGATTCAATTACATAGGGTATCTCCAAAAATTTAAAATGTCAAAATTTCTAATTTTAGATCATCAAGTTGGTCCAGTTGCCTTTGTCGCATGCATCAGCAACCCCACTTCGAACGCACATAACTTATGATGAACAAGTCCGATTCACAAGCTATAGAGAACAACTAAAAATAAGTATTGAGAACCGTGTTTTGGGAACTCAAACAACCCAAAACACTAGTACTCAAGCCCGGAAAAACCAAAAACTTTGTTTGAGTTCCCAAAACCATGTTTTGAGAACTCGAACAACCCAAAACACTAGTACCCAATTAGCCTTAAAAAACCAAACCTTTGTACAAAAATTTTAGACGGTCACTCCCAAGACTCACAGGGTTATGTACACATATATACATGAGGCTAGTTAGCAAGATTTTTGGCACAATCTACTAGCTTTATGCTCATCCAAAAAGTGTGTGACAATGTATGATGTCTCAAAGTGTCAAACTGGCAATCTAAAGTGGTTTTGAACTATCCAATGCTCTCATCATATGCTCATGAGTCCATGCACCAAGCTTCAAGCCAATTGAACTCCATATACACCAATTTTAGCCAATATACCATTCTAGAGTTTGAAGCCAAAATCTTTCTCATTACATGTTCAAATCCCATTCCACGTATATATGTGTGATGTACTTGGGAACTAGTAATCCCAAGGACATTGGCGGAGAAAGAATCTTAACCAAAATTTCATATGAAGCTATTGGAGCAAGAGCATAGTGGCTAGACCCATCAACTCAGAATGAGTGGATAAGGATTAAAGAGGATGTAGAAGACGAACCACCAGTGGAACCAGTTAACTTGACAAGGCTCATAAGAAATCTAGAGATAGTGCTAGAAGAAAAATCTTAAGAGCCATGAAAGAAGAAAGGAAATACGATAAAAACTGCCAGGAAAGAGAAGCCAAAAGAGATCACAAGCAAAAAGGCGGCCCACATTGAGAGACTAATTGAGAAATTAAATGCTGGGTGAGCACTACAGGGTGATTTTGAGGATTATTGGGTGCTAGACCCAAAGAAAATGGATGGAAGCTCCTCTCAACCCTTAGAGGACACTATATTTGAGCATATAAAGAGTATGGGGGGGTGATAGAACATAAATATATAGAGCCTCTCACTGTTGAGGAAGTTCACGATATTAAGAGGAAGCTTCAAGAGGAGCTTGAAGCATAGGTAGAAGAGGAAAAAGAGTCCAAGGCTGAGGGAGGTAGCATAACACCACCAACATCTCCCCCGAGACAAAATAATAGAGCTTAACGATAAATTAGAGCTCTAGTAATTGACCATACAAAGACTAAGAGGAACCCCAAGGGCTGCAAGAGCAAGTGCAGGAGCGGATAGCCGGTAGGTCATATAAGCCTTGTAAGCTTAGATCATGGCACTGCAAAAGGAATTGAAGCACCTAAAAAGGCAAAGAATCCACATTGTAGAAGGCTCCTTAACAACTGAAGAAAGACTCAAGGCACAGTAGCAAGTGCTCCAAAAAGAGAACAACCAGATGAAGCACCACTTGGAAATGTTGCAAGACCAGTTAACAAATAATGCAACACAATCCACGAGAAGAGACAAACTTGTACATTAAAAAATAAGGGAAATGAGAAAGGAAGTAGAGAGAGCACGGGGCCAAGCCACAAATTTGGGTACAAGTCACTCATGAGTAAATGCCCAAAAAGAGCCTATGGAGATTCTAGACATCTCAGAGGAAGCTATACTAGTGAAGATACTGACAAGCGCAAGCACAAACAGTACCCCGACGTCCTCTACGGTAAGACCGTGCATGCCAAACTCGTCACGAAAAGTGAACAGGGGGGGGCAGCACCTAGCTTTTAGCGGCTAGGACATAGACAGTAGTGAATTCAAATAACACTAATACTCCACACTGTAGAGAGAGAGAGAGAGAGAGAGAGAGAGAGAGAGAGAGAGAGAGAGAGAGAGAGAGAGAGAGAGAGAGAGACGTAGATGATGAAAATCACTTGGGATGTGAGGGAAATTTTCATTTAAAGTGGTATTTACAGAAAACTCAAATTTTGATGAGATGCAAACCGTGGAGAGAGAGAGAGAGAGAGAGAGAGAGAGAGAGAGAGAGAGAGAGAGAGAGAGCCTATAGTGCATTCTCTAGGGAAAATTCCATATACATGTAAATTCTACTCTTGTGTTTGGTGACCCTGGGAGTCAGGGTATGTGCATGGCTTCTTTCTCAAGTGCTGACTCCAAAGTGCTACCTCTGATATTGACCTTTCAATGTTCTTTCATAGGTTTAGGGGAAACTGATTAGGTTACGCCCTAATCAAGAGAGACAAAGCAAGGACCCGGGTTAGATGGTTGACCATTGCTTTTGTTTAGGACAATTTTAAAATGCTATCTCCTAGGTGGGCCTTTGTGACGATCACCTAGAGAGAGGTGGCAAAACACATTTGGTTTTTTATACAAGATTTTGACTTGAAAATGGAAAAATAGATTACCCTACAAATGTTTACTGTGAAGATGCATCGTGCATGTGATGCCGGTGAATGGCAGGTTTTGCTGGTGCATCGGTGTAGCGCGTTCATCACTTTTAATGCCGGCAAGGGCATGCCTTCGAATTCTTTCTTTGAATAATGGTCTCCATCACGTGTTTTTGGTCATTTGTCTTCATTGCTTGGGCGTCGATGTTGAGATCCTTCCAGTTTTATTCTTGTGCATGTGTATGGCGTGCATGTGTTTGTTTGGATGGGCTTGTGCGAGTGCGTATATTGTATGTATGTGTGTATGTGCACGTTTTCAGTGTGTATGTGCGTACTTGTGAGTGCTTGTGAGTGTGTGTGTGTGTGTGTGTGTGTAAGTGTTTGTGTATGGTAATAGAGAGAGGACGCCATTTACTGAATTGAGAGAGAGAGAGAGAGAGAGAGAGAGAGAGAGAGAGAGAGAGGATGGCAAGGGTGAGAGATGGGAAGGTGAGGGAGTGTTTTTTTTGTGTTTGTGTGTGTGTGTGTGTGTAAATAATGTGAGGGAAAGAGAGAGAGAGAGAGAGAGAGAGAGAGAGAGAGAGAGAGAGAGAGAGAGAGAGAGAGAGAGAGACACTTTGGGCTCAGTCGGCTGTCGACACAGAGACGAGAGAGAGAGAGACAGAGTCAACGAGAGAAACAGAGAGGCGCGTGGGCATGGATGGGGAAAGAGAGAGAAAGATGGAGAGAAAGAGAGAGAGAGAGATAGATAGATAGATAGTTCTATTATCGTCCTGGGAGGTCAAATATGACCTATGGGACCAAATGAACATGTCACGTGGTGTGGGTGGAGTTCATAAGCGACTCTCGATGCTCAAAAATGGCTGAAATGAGCGTCGCAATAGAGAGTCCACATCGTGGTTGGGAGAGGAAGGTATGTAGGGAGAGCTCATGGCTGAATATATGGGGAAAAGAGGACCTAATGTGGTCAAAAGCTGAGCACTCAAGTAGTGTGTGGTACTCACTCTCTCGCACTTGACGAGGGCATAAGGTGCAAAGTTGATGACACTCCTCGCCAGTGCCCCAACGTCCTGTCTCGCAGCGTAGAGAATGGGAGCTAAGACGAATGGAGGCAATGGTGCGGATCGCACTCAACGGGATGGGCTCAAGGATGTAGGAATGGGTTCGGTTACCTCGTTCCGAGAAGAAGAGAGATTTGTAGTTTGGGGCAACGTGTGTGGTGTAATGGCTGAAGCGAGAACCTCCGGATTTCTCCCAAGCCATGATACATTGGTGTTGTAGGAAGGCCTCATTAACTTGGGAGTCGATCGACGCATCCTTGACCAAGTGACATGCATCCCATCTTCCAAACCATTTCTTGATATCAATCATCCACCCCGAACTTAGTATTTTGCTCTTGCATGTCTTTTGAACCTTTTGACTTGCTTCATATGCGATTCTAGGAAGTCGATGCAAAGGGCTACGTTGTGTCTTACGCATGTACTCCACAACCCTTTCCATGCCCAAGACCTCAATGGGAAGCGATCCGGACTCAAGAAGTAAGAGCATGTAGGGTGTTTGTGTCTTGACTTGGAGAAAGTTGGTGAGAAAATGCTTTTGAACATTCTCAAACTCTTTCCAAGTAGACTTCCCGATGCTTCCACCCCACACCTCCACTCCATAAAGAAGCACCGGTGTCACCAATGTGTCAAAGAGGTACCTTTTGAGAGCCCAACACTTGATCTCTCCTGCATTGCACATGTTCTCAAATGCATAATAAGCCCTCTTTCCGGCTTCCAAGCGACGCATTGCACAATCCTTCCATTTATGATTGGATGGAACCTCAAGGCCAAGGTACTTGAAGTGATCTACCACTTCAAGTTTCTCATTGTTGTATACAATGCATGGATTTTCATCATTGAGGGTCTTTACAAGCATAACCTTGGTTTTGGATCCATTCACGATCAGCCCGCTATGTAGGCAAAAGCGTTCCAAGACACTCATAAGCTTTTGTGCATCTTCTAAGGTATGTGCCAAGAGCACTACATCATCGGCGTAAAGCAAAAGCATGATCACCGCATTTCCAATCTTAACCTCTTCTATGCCTTCTTGCTGCATAAAATCAAGAACCATGTATTCCAATTCATCAATGAGTAGCCCAAAGAGGGTTGGGGAAAGTGGGCATCCTTGTTTGACACCAATAGTGCTTGCAAAAAATTCTGAAATTCCATCTCCCATACGTAATCGACATATCACTTTTTGGTAGATGCGAAAGACTGCATGCATAAATTCTCTCGGCACTTGAAGGCTTTGCATACGTCTCCAAAGATTTCCTCGCGGTACCATGTCAAAAGCTTTTTTGAAATCCACAAAGCAACAATACAACTTTTTTCCTTTCAATCGAGACGTTTCCATAAGAACTCGAAGAGTGACAAGGTGATCAATAGTGCTATGATGCTTTCGAAAACCTGCTTGGCCAAGCGCACGTTTGCCATTCTTTTCAGCCCATTCACTTATCTTCATCTCCATGATACATCCAAATAACTTTGCCATCAAAGAACCAACCATTATAGTGCGATAGTTGTTCACATTGTTCACATCTCCTCCTTTGTGCAAAGGTTTGATCCAATTTGCACTCCAATCATGAGGCATGCCATACTGAAGTGCAAGGTTAAACATATCGCATATCCAATATCGTGTTTTCTTGCTTGTCCATTTAATCATTTCAGCCTTGACACCTTGAAGGTCACCTGCCTTGCGAGTAGCAAGTTTCTCAAGCGCGCGGCATACATCTTCAATGGTAAAGAAGGGAGACATAAATGGAAGGGAGCTACAACCCTCCATCTTATCAACATTGGGTTGCTCATAGAGGTTCTTACAATGGATATACATATCCTCAAGAGTCAAGTTACCAAAGCTCTCAACGCGCTTGCCTTTTAGATTTTGCCAAAACTTGCCACATGCATGTGCTTTCTCTTGTGCTAAAAGAAGTTGTTTTTCGACTTCCCACCTTCTCCTCTTCTTTTGAACAAGTGCTTTGTATGTGTGTGAACATTCCAAGTAAACTTCCTTGTCTTTGATTGCATCCAATCTTAGCAAGTGTTTTCGGGCTTGACTACATTCCATGTCAAACCATTTCTTCTTGGTGCTACCCTTCTTAGACCTTTTGCAAGACATGTGTTTCGCCGAAAAGCATTCCTTCGCACAAGAGAAAATTACTTCTTTGAAAACTTTCCACTTGCATTCTAATGTTGGGCTCCCTTGATGCTCTATCATGCTTAACATTTGGTCCACCATATCAGCATATATAAGTGCTCGTTTGAAGTCTAGACGTAGGTACAAATGATTCACATCATGATTGGAGGCTACATGCTCGGGCCGTTTACCACACTTGAGGTCAATACATAACATCCTATGATCCGATTCCGGATTCCATTCACCAAGTGTAAAGCTTTGTATGCATTCTAGAGTGGCTTCTGAGAACAACATATAGTCAATCACGCTAGCACCATTGTGCTTTCTACATGTAAAGTCATTGGTGCCTTGCCATAGAGATACACCATTTGCAATGAGCATTCCGGTACTATTGCACATATGTAGAAGTGACTTTCCATAGTGATCCACTTCGTTTGCATCATTAGAACTTCGATTATACATGTATGAGTCATCCACTCTTCTTGATACATGCGGCATGTCGACTTGTTGTGTGTCGTGTTGTAACATATTTGTGCGAGCATTCATGTCTCCAAAAACAATGACTTCACCTTGATCCTTGTAATGAGCAATGTCTTCCTCTAGTTCAACAAAGGGCTGATCTCTATCCATATTCAAGCGAGCATAAAAGTTGGAGTCATAGTGAGGAATGTAGCAGCCGGCCACAAACATGACTTGACCATTTGGTGGGCTGATTTTCAGCCATAAGTAGCGTTTATACTTATCTTCTTTGACAATGGAAACATCTTTCAAACCCTTTTTGGTCATACATGCTACGCCTCCTTGGCCTCTTCGTTGCTTTGCATTTTTGGCCCACATCAAAGAATGTACATCGTATTTGTGAAATCCAAGAATTCGTTGCGCATCATGCTCCCATGTTTCGACAAGAAGTATCACATCGGAGTCATTGGTAAGCTCATCAATGCCAATTCCCGCATTCCATGGATACCCGTTACAATTCCAAAAGCTTATTCGCAAGCGTGAGTTGGTCTCATAGATCATGTGTCCCTATTTGTTGGGTGGACTTGCATCCTCCTCAAGTGCCTTTTCTTCTTGAGATGATACCTTAACCTTCTTGCTTCTTTCCTCGTATGCTTTGCGACGTACATTTTGTTGCATAAGAGTGCGATCCTCATATACATTACAACCCGTTCCTTTGAGAGAGAGAGAGAGAGAGAGAGAGAGAGAGAGAGAGAGAGAGAGAGAGAGAGAGATTTTCTTTTGCATGCACCGTGCATGGGCTGCCAACACACGAAAGAGGGACAGAGAGCAAGCGTGATTGAAGAGGAAGAGAGAGTGGGAGAGGGAGTGTGTGTGGGTGGGAGACAGAGAGAGAGAGAGAGAGAGAGAGAGAGAGAGAGAGAGAGAGAGAGAGAGAGAGAGAGAGAGAGAGAGAGAGAGAGAGAGAGAGTTTATTTTGCTTGCACCATGCATGGGCTACTGACACACGAAAGAGGGACAGAGAGCAAGCGTGACTGAAGAGGAAGAGAGAGTGGGAGAGGGAGTGTGTGTGGGTGGGAAAGAGAGAGAGAGAGAGAGAGAGAGAGAGAGAGAGAGAGAGAGAGAACGGAGGAGAGGGAGAGGGTGGTGTCATGCTGGGTGGCCCCCTTACTGAGTGCTGGTCAAGGAGGGAGTTGGCGGCATGCAAGAACCCACCAAAAAACATATTTTTTTAGTATTTTATGCTCCTTGGGTGGGATTTGTTTCCAAGGTCGTGGCTTCAAAAGCCGCCCATCATTAGCCCTCCCCTTCCAGCTAGAGGCATTTATACCTCTAGCTTTGCTTCTGGTTCTCTAGCAGTGGAGCTGGAGGGTTCTCCCTCCTCTGGAATATCTAGCATGAACTCTGGATCAAACCTTAAGAAGTACCTTTTGAGCCTCCATCCATTGACTCTGGTCTAGTGAATTCGACCATCTGCTTCCATCATTTTGTAGCTACCATTGGCGTTTTTCTTTTTGATGATGAATGGTCCTTCCCATCTGGGATAAAACTTCTTATCTTTCCTAGTGTCAAATTTGTTGTCATATCTCAATATTAACATGCCTTTCTTCAGACCCTTCACCTTAATCCCTTGATTGAACGTGAGTCAACATCATTCTTCTTGCATTGCATTAGTGGTTGATCGCATCTTCCCTATCTAGCTGAAGTCTTTCTGGATCTAAGATGTGGTTGCAGAGATGGGAAATTGGGCGTTGTAACTGACTAGCCATGACTCGCGAGCTGGCTATCTGTACCTCAATGGGTATAATGGCCTCTTTTCCATCTACCACATGGAAAGGGGTGAAACCTAGTGACGTTCGAAATGTTGTGTGGTAGGCCCAAAGAGCGGCCATGAGATGCTTATTCCAATCACTTGTGTGGTTATTTATCTGCTTCGTGATGATCTTACAGATCATGCCATTTACCTTTTCCACTAGACCATTGAGCTGCGGATAGTATGGAGTTGAGTGTTGGCGTGTGATACCTAGCTTTTTCATCAATTCTCCCACCAAGTCACCTCTGAAACTTGGCCCTCTATCAGATATTATCTTCAGAGGAGTACCAAAAGAGCAACAAATGTGCTCAAATATGAACTTCGCCACTTCTTGGGCTATAATGCATGTGGTGATTGCTGCTTTTGCCCATTGGGTCATGTAGTCTATACCAACTAGAATGTACAGTTTACTTGATTGGGCCCTTGGTAACGGACCAATTGCATGTATTCCCCACTTCTCAAATAGGCCATATGCAATGATAGGTGTCTGTGGCTCATAGGCTAGTGTTCGATCACTGGATACTTGACAAGCTCTGCATTTTTTACACCAATGATGCACATCCGTGTTTAGACTAGGCCAAGAGAAGCCTGCTTGTAGAATCTTCCTAGTAGTAATACCTAAGGCAAAGTGGCCACCACAAACACCATCATCACAACTTGAGATCACCTCCGTGATTTCACTGGAGATTGGCACTTGCTAGAGAATTTGGTCTTTGCCCTTGTAGTACAAGTTGTTGTTTATATATCTTGTTGCCTTTCGGACGAGCAATTGTTTCTGGCCCTTGATCCAAAAACTTTGATTCGTATGCTGCATACTCAACTATACTTCCTTTCTTCAACTCCATCACCAATTGCGATAGTTTCTAGGATGTGGTGCTTTCTTCAAAACGCCGTAGAAATGTTTCTCTTAGCAGATCTTGCCTCTCCTTGGTGGCTGGCACGAAGGCGTTGTACCATGATCTTGCTTCCACTTTCATTAGTAGCGAAAAAATATGCAAACGCAAAGCATTTTCATCCCTTCAAGAGACAACACACGCTATTTCAAGATTATCCAAGCAATCTGAAGCATCTTTACCCACCTTACTCCTGAAGATTGGGAAGGAAATGTTTGCCATTTCCAAAAAACAAGATTTTTTTAATTTAAAAAATATTCTCTTTTCAAACACAACAAGTAGCTTAGCGACGTACAATGGATTTCTTATAGGGTTGGGTGGATAGATCAGAACATGATGAAAATGGAGACATTGAAAGAGTGATGGTAATCCAACATGGGGAGGATAATAGGGTTTGGGGAGCTAAGAATCTCTCCTAGCACCGTAGCACCAAATAGATACACAATCTTCTCTTGGTAGAATAGTTTTCTATCTACATATATATTTACATGCATGTGTTGCAGAAACCTAAACAGAAAAGTTGTTGGTCCGTTATCCATGATGCACAGAGTGTAGAGTACTTACTTACACCCTTACCATGTTGGTGTTGACACGTTGGCACATCCAAAGGAGGTCATTGCCCTTCATAGGCTCCACCTTCCCTTCATTGCTTAGCATGTATGGAGTGATGGTGACATGTTTGACCACTCCTAGCCTTTTATCTAGTAGTAGTTGCAAGTAGTTACCGTTGTCCGCTCGTTGCATGAAATCCACACTAGTTAGTTGTAACTCATCTCCTGCCCACTAAGTTTCACCCATGGTAGAGAGTTTCTTCAGGATGATTTGTACAAGGAGAAGAGGAAGGCCCTCTACTTGCCCAGCAAAGCACCAACAAGGACAATAGCCAAACCACTCCTCTCTAGGGCATGGGAACCTCCTTACCACCTCTGCTTCAGGGTTGTTGAAGTGAACTAGCAGCACTCGCATGCGCTGCGCTATTGATAGGCACTCTTTCGCCCCTTTGCTTCAAATGACCCTCTTTTTGGCAGTCTAGGCACAATTTTTCTTCCCGAATAGGAAGCACTCACGTGGCTAGGTGTTTCTTCTTCCTTGGGGCTCATGTAATTTAGGATTGGCCTAGACCTCCCTTTCCTTTGGCATGAGCAGCCCCTTTGGGCCACTTAGGAGCAGAGGCTATACCTTTACTTGAAGATTTCTTGGGGAAGAGATTCCTTATGGACCTTTTTTCTTCCTTGATATGGATGACCTCTTCGCGGTGGACATCAATGTAGAGAATTTCCACTTCTTCTTTACCTCCATGGACGACACGCATTGATACAGTGCGATGGGTGATGGCGATGAGAGCAGCCTATAGCTCTCCCTCAGGTGCTCTTGATTTGTGGTTAGAGCAAGAGATGCAAGACGGCGGACTTACTTCTTGGATGTTAATGATGGTGTATTCCGGCCACAGCACTTTGATGAAGGCGGTTAGTGCTTCTTCCATTTCTTCCTCCTCCGTTCTCCAATTGGAGAATTCCCGCAACCATTCATCCATGGTGAACAACGTGCATCATTTTTAATGTTGCAAACTAAAGGTTTTTTAGAAGCCCTCCTCCATGGGGACACCAAATGACAAGCACAAGCTCAAAACGGACCCCAACGGCCTCTATGCTAGAACCATGCACGCCGAACTCGTCACGGGAAGTGAACAGGGGGGCACCATCTAGCTTTGAGCGGCTAGGACGCGGACAATAGTGATTTAAAACAACACTAATATTGCACATCGTAGATAGATAGATAGATAGAGAGAGAGAGAGAGAGAGAGAGAGAGAGAGAGAGAGAGAGAGAGAGAGAGAGAGAGAGAGAGAGAGAGAGAGAGAGACGTAGATGATGAAAACTCCTTTGGATGTGAGTGAAATTTTGATTCAAAGTGGTATTTACAAGTGGACAAGATGCCGATGAATGACGGTCTTTGCTGGCATGTTAGTGTAGCACGTTCGTCACTTTGGGCCCGGGGCATGCCTTTGGCATCTTTCTTTGAATGATGGTCGCCATCGCGTGTTTTTTATCTGTTTGTCTTTGTTGCTTGGGTGTTGATGTTGAGCTCCTTCCGTTTTTCTTATTGTGCGTACGTATGGCATGCGTGTGTTTGTTTAGATGGGCTCGTGCGAGTGCGTATAGTGTATGTATGTTTGTATGTGCATGTGCTTGTGAGTGTGTATGTGCGTGCTCATGAGTGTGTGTGTGTGGTAACAAGATCATTTCTCTATCGCCAAATTGTATGGTGCCTTGCTTGCATTGGGCCGGAGGAGATCTCCTGGTTGGGATGGACTTATTGTGGAATTTTTCCTCTCATTTTTGGATGCTCTTAAACAACCCCTAATCTTCATGATAAATGTGGCATGGGAAAAACAGGATCTACCAATTTCATGGAAAGAGGGCATACTTAAGTTGTTGCCCAAGCAAGCACTTTGTAAGCAATTCTCCGATTGGCATCCCATAACTTTGATGCCAGTGATATACAAGATTTTGGCTAAAATATTGGTCCACCGTATCAAGGACTATTTGTTTACAAGACTTCATCAGGCTCAGTATGGTTTCATTCCTCGTCGTCAAATCATGGACAATTTGGCCAATATTATGATTGGCATGGAATATGTTAAGTATACGCAGCAAGATGTGCTGGTCATGCAAGTTGATATTGAAAAGGCCTTTGAAATTGTGCACTGGGACTTCATTGCTGCCACAATGAGATGTCTAGGATTTGGTCCTAAGTTGGCCAATGTGGTTTATTTCTTGTATGATTGTAGTATGTCTTCGAGAATCATGGATGGGGAATTGACAGAATCATGGCCGCTGGGTTGTTCGGTTAGGCAAGGTTTCCCTATTAGTGCTTTGTTGTATGCAATTGCTTCTCATCCTTTGTTGATGTATCTTGATCACTTGACCTCTGTGCAGCGTCTTCATGGTTTGCAGCTACCATCGGGTCATACTTTTATTGGGCAGGATTATGTGGATGACTCGCTATTTATGCCCCACAATTAGCAAAACGATGTTCAAGAGATTATGAACGCTTTGGAATTGTTTGCGCTTACGGCTGGTCTTAAAGTCAATTTTCGTAAATCAAAGCTTCTGCCGTTTCGTTCTTGTGATTGACATGCTCTGTTGTGGCCAAGAGAGATTGTTCTTCCAAATTTAATCACTAGGCATTTGGGTTATCCAATTAGATGCAATGTTACTCACACACAGAAAATGGATTGGGTTATGAATCGCTTGAATGTTAAATTGCATTACAGGAAGCTTTCTACCTGGCCCGCTACATGTTCGCCTGCAAATTGTTCATAGTATCCTCATGGCATATGTTCAATTCTTTTTGCCATTGTTGCATTGGCCCCATCATTGTCCTGACTCTCTTATGTCGGCCATTTTGTCTCATTTGTGGCGAACGCGTGCTCACAAAAAAGGTTTGCATTTGATATCGATGGCAAAACTTTGTACACCAAAGCGCTTTGGTGGTTTGAATATTTTGCACCTGCGTAGGCATGTCATTGCTAGGAAGGCTATGCTTTTGCCTACACTTGTGCAACAATCTCAGCCTTGGAATCTTATGTTTGCACACTTGAGTCAGCATGTGGTTACATCCTCATTTGGTCACTAGCAATCATCCATGTGGGAGGCAGCTGATTTCACTTTTGAGTTTCCATTTTCCGCTCACCGCTTTGGATTGGGCATGCACTATCGCCAGTTTTGGAGAGAATTATAGCAAATGTTGACAGGTTTCTTTCCCGTTTCACCTTTGGCTGATGGTCATCGCATGTCTGACTGGAAGCTTGGGGAAATGCCATTTCAAGATATTTTTGCTGGCCGGGCATATGCACTTCTTCTGCCTTGTCCATGGATTGATGATCATTGCAATGATATTTGGCACATGCATAAATCATATATTTGGTGGTGCAGGATTATATCTGCAATATGGAAAAGCCGTTTGCCGTTGAAAAAGCGTTTGTTTCTTTGGCGGTGTTTACTTGGTGTGCTCCCAGTGGGTACCTTTCTTAGGATGTGCCATATCCGCCCTTCATCATGTGTCTGTTGCTTATCTGCCACCGAGGAGGATGTTTGTCACCTCTTGTGGGATTTCTGTGTCGCTCGAGAATTCCTTCGTCGGGTATTTGCGTGTATGCGGCTACGTTTTCCCACGACGGTCTTCCAAAAGAGGTTTTGGGTTTTTGGTATGTTCTCGCCGGTGTTGTCCAATGCTTTGCAGCCTTCTTCATGTGGGTCAGGTTTTGGGCATATTGGATCCTGTGGCGAGAGCGTAATGGCTATATGTTCCATCGCATTCATACGGATCCCCTACCTTTCTTCAAGATTTCCCTTTAGCAATCTTTGCGGTTTGCCTTGGAAATTGGTGATATCACGGCAAAGATACATCAGCTTTCTTATAAATGCTTTTAGATATTTTGTATAGCCAAACACTATTGTGTTCCTTTCCTTGTACATCTTTTTGGTGGGTTTTCCTCTCTTCGATGTTTCCCACAAATAGTTAAATCAAATTGATTTACAAAATAAAATAAAATGTGCGTGTATGGTAAGAGAGAGGGAGACGTCATTTACTGAATTGAGAGGGAGAGAGATGGTGAGAGAGTGAGAGATGGATAGCGTTGTGTGAGGGTGTGTGTGTGTGTGTGTGAAAAGAGTGTGTATGTGTATGTAAGTGTGTGAGGGTGTTGGTAAGTTTGTGCGTGCGAGAATGTGTGTGTGTGTGTGTGTGTGTGTGTGTGAGAGAGAGAGAGAGAGAGAGAGAGACACTTGTATGATGTTAAAAAGGTTTAGATGCGAGATTACTCATTTGTAATGTGTTTGAACAGAACTTAGATGTAAGTACACCCAATTGTTGTAGTTGTATGATAAAGGGGTCCTCCAAGGAGGAGAGTAAGGTATTATGAAATCTACATACCTGATGTCTCATGATTTTGATGATGTCACTCCAAATTTGTGGAATATGTCGATATGTTGGTTACTGTACAATACTCCGATTCTGCAAGATAACTTGAAAATCCACACCCTGCTCGAGGGTAGTCAATAATTGCAGTATATGGATTATATGTAAACATGTAGATGCTTGACCAATTTAGGAGATGAGAGCTCCGACCCATCCCTTTGGATTGGGTGGATCAAGCTAATACTAATGTAACATGTATTAAAGATTAGGCAATCCAATTCTTAGGGTGTAAATACCCATATCCTGACAAAAACCGTTTGATTAAAGTCAAGATAAATTGGAGTAGCTATATTATTATCTGATATATATTATCTAATTCCAATTGCTAAGTATGGCACTAGTCCGACCAAAGACTAGTAGGGAAAATGTGTGTGTGTGTGTTTAAGTATGAACAATCCCATCATAATTGAACCATACTTAGACAATTGTATTAGATAATATATTACTTAACAATATTTGAAAACAAGATGTCATATACACCAATACAACATTCTGTATCTAGTGGATAATACAATCATTTAGATCAAAAATTTGATCCTTGATCTGTACAATATAATATCTTGCTGTTGTATCTTATGTGCCTATCCTTTGGGATGAACTTCCACTACATCTACATGTAGAAGGATGTAGGTGGTACATTAGCTGGTACATTGGACGATCTTCCGTTACTGTTGCAGTTTTCGTTGTAATCCCAAGGAAAGAATCTCTTACCTGTCACCATCCAAAAAACACAAGCCTGTCAGAACTAGCATTACTTGGGAAGACAGGTGTCAACGACTCCCTCCCCTTGTCATTGGTGTCAAAAATTACCGAAAAAACTAACAACATAACATAGATCAAATATTATATTTAGAAGATTGAGCAATTTATTTCCGATATTGTTTACATCTTTTAATTCCAGAAAAAATCGGACAACATCTCCTTTGTAAATTGGATCAATTTTCAAAAAGTCCAGTCTAATGCCATCTCCTCTGAGACCCCCACTTGGGGATTAAGGCTCTTTTAACAATGTGTGCAGATTAATTTCAAAGCAAATTACAAAAACCTTTGTTTCAAAAATTATGCATTTATCCATCCAGAAAGGATATCATCAAGCAACTCTGTGACTTCACCATGTATACTTACTTGAATCAAAAGTAAGCTCCCGCATAGAAGTACAATTTAAGAGAAATTGGTTTTTTATAGTATCTGTAGTAATTCGTATTACATCCTTCTTCTACAATGTTTATAGCTATGCATCTGTTTTTGCTAGCCTTGAACATAAATAAGTTAATTCAAGCTAATAAAGTTGGGTAAGGTACCCTTGAATTGATTCACTACCTTCCTATCTCATAGTATATTATTCAATTTAAAAACCACTTTAAGAAGATATACCATAATGTTGTTTATCTTTCTATAACTGAGATACCAAAGGATAATCCAGTATCGATCAAAGCCAGAAACTAATACTATACCATATGTGCATATCTTTTATCAAAAGAGACATGCATGTGGATCCAGACCACCTCCCAAAAAGGTATCCCCTTTTATCCTCAAGAAAATCCAATTTTTGGAATAGTTAACCTTTACAAATTTGTTGTATAAAAACCATGAGATTCCAGCTTTCAATCTATGTAATTAATATGATTGTATAGCTTGACATAGGTTTCAGGGCTTGACATAGGTTTCAGAGTTTATTGATGTTTATGTACCATTCGTCATCTAAATTACCCATCTCCAAAGGTAAATTTTTTGGACAACATCTCCTTTGTACAGCGGATAGATTTTCAAATTTCCAATCAAAGCCATCTCTACGGAGACCCTCACAGGAGGTTAACGGCCATCACAACAAGTTCAAAATCTATAATGTCATACCAGACCAAGAAAGTTTGTGTGTAAGAATACCCGTGCATTCTTTTGCATCTTTAACGTAAAAAATACACAAATTATTAATTGTACATCCACCTACATCATGAGATCCCACATCCGTGATCAAATATGGTGCTATGTATCCTTGTGTACAATCATGGTAATCCAACCCATGCATGTTATCAAGAAAGAAGATGGCACTCCAAAATGATCATAAGAGCTAACTAAAACAACCCAAGTTTCTCTATAACGTTCTCCTCAAACTCAGCATAAAGGAGCAAGCATATGTGCCGGAACAGATCCCTTGATGTATTATGCTCAATACAAGACTTCCTCCAAATTTTACCCTCAAGTTAATTACTTTATTGAGCAAAAAATGACATTCAGAATTAAAATCGTTCAGCCAGTATATCCTAACATGTATCATCATCTTTAGTCATAAAAAGTAATTCAAAGTCCAGCATTAGTACGAAAACCCTGAATTTACAGAGTAGATATATATGTACCTATCTGTGTATCATATAAGCTTAGATCTTATTGCCGAGCATTTAAGAGCTATTATCAAAATGTTTTTTCAAAAAAATGCAAGCATTTACACCCTCCAATTTTCCTGAGTAGGTGCAAGTGCACCTACCTGTATGACGATGAATCTTGTTGTTTGTATCCGATGAAGCATGAGGGTTGGATGATTCATGTACACCGAGAAAGGTATTCGGCATTCGATTACCTCTTGGTTGAACTCCCAGAGCATGTGTGTATGCTCGTGTGATGGGAGAACGACTTGGCTGCGATGTGTGTTTTCTATAAGAATCCGAAAATTGTGGCAAGCAGGGTGTAGAGACCAACCTCTTGTAATCAGGTAGGGATAGAATCGCGAGCAACCCTGCATGAACTACTGCAGTGGCAGAGTTGTGAGGCTCTTTGTGTGCACATGATTGTGCATGGGAGGCCTAAATGTCACAGATATTTGATAGCAGAGAACGCGATGTGTGTGGGGTAAGGCTTGCCTGCAACAAACTACCTATTCTTTTTATGTGTAAGTATGGGAGTGTAGATAGGGTAGGTCGGTAGGGGAAGTAAGCACCGAAAGTGAATAACAAGGTAGACGGGATTATACTTGAATGCTTTCCCACAATGCCATTGAATACATGGGGTTACCCCATGTGATTGCAAAGAACGGTTCTCATTTGTAGATCCTTGAGTGAAGCCAAGAATGGTAGCTGGAGATTTTGCTTCCAATTTAGCTGGAGATTCTGCCACGTGGTTTTGTGTTAAAAGCCTTGGATTACCAGTCGTACCGGGTTTGGTGCAGTTGCTAATAAATGTGTTGTATGCGACACGAGAACATAGAGCTATAATTGGATAGATACACTTCAATTACAAGGAGCATGTGTAGCTACACCCATTGGATGGCGATTTGCAAAGGCTAAGGTATTAACTCCGATTTCAGATGTACCAGCTTGTTAGGTGTGGTACTATTTACCGCTATTTGAAATTTGCAAGGATTACCATTCCAACCACATACTCCAGACTCGTAACATGAAGTTTATGAATGAAAATTGGGAATTAATGTTTGGGGTTTGGCTATAATACACCAAAATAGAGGTACAATATGACAAAATCGAGGGTCCATCATGAAGCTCTCACCTTTATTGACTTCATTATGAGCATCCACCCTATGTGAATTGACTCAGAGCGTTATAGTTCAAATCTACTGCCTGCCCAATCTCCAGTTAGGTTAAAACCCGATGTGCAGATGGTCGATTAGAATCCCAATTAGGGATGAGCCAAAATAGTAACAAACTTGATGTGACCACATTGTTAGGATCAAGCCAAGCCAAGCCAAGGCCAGGGATCCCACAAGGACTTCCAGAATACCGTCTTAGCGTAAATATAGGAATCGACACTATCAGCTCATAGAGTGAGACAAAAGTCTTGACTGGAGAGGGGCCGAAATAGAGAATTGTATCCACATTTAATAAGCAAGGGTGTGTGTGTGGGTGTGGTATACATCTGGTACATATTTGGTACCAGGAGAAATTCCATGTGTTCTTCTCTAGATACTCGGGAAAACATTTCTAGAGATTAGCAGCTCTATGTTAGCATACCAAAAGGGGAAGCTGTTAGCCAATGGTCAGCTAGATAATAGTGTGCATGTGTGAGTGTGTGTGAAACGAGAGAGAGAGAGAGAGAGAGAGAGAGAGAGAGAGAGAGAGAGAGAGAGAGAGAGAGAGAGAGAGAGAGAGAGAGAGAGAGAGAGAGAGAGAGAGAGAGAGAGAGAGAGAGAGAGAGAGAGAGAGAGGATGGCGAGGGTGAGAGATGGGTAGGCGTGGAAGTGTGTGTGTGTGTATGGGTGTGTTTGTGTGTGTGTAGATAATGATAGAGAGAGAGAGAGAGAGAGAGAGAGAGAGAGAGAGAGAGAGAGAGAGAGAGACTTTGGGCTATAGATAATGAGAGAGAGAGAGATGGGGAGGCGAGGAAGTGTGTGTGTGTGTGTAGATAATGAGAGAGAGAGAGAGAGACTTTGAGCTGAGCCAGCTACCAAAATAGGGAAGAGGGAGAGAGAGCGAGAGTCAATGAGAGAAAGAGAGAGGCATGTGGGCATGGTTGGGGAACGAGAGAGAGAGAGAGAGAGAGAGAGAGAGAGAGAGAGAGAGAGAGAGAGAGAGAGAGAGAGAGAGAGATTTTTTCTTGCACCGTGCATAGGCTACCGAGACAGGGAAGAGGGAGAGAGAACGAGCATGAGTGAAGAGGAAGAGATAGTGGGAGAGGGAGTGGGGGTGGGTGAGAAAGAGAGAGAGACTTAATAGATGAGGGGGAGAGAGAGAGAGAGAGAGACATGGCAGCCGCTTGGGCTGGTGAGGAACGAGAGAGAGAGAGAGAGAGAGAGAGAGAGAGAGAGAGAGAGAGAGAGAGAGAGAGAGAGAGAGAGAGAGAGAGAGAGAGAGAGAGAGAGAGGATGGAGGAGAGGGAGAGGGTGTTTCCATGCTTGGTGGCCCCCTCCATGATCGTTGGTCAAGGAGGGAGGTGACAACATGCAGGAACCCACAAAAAAAATATTTTGTTTTATTATTTCATGCTCCCCAAGTGGGGTTTGTTCCCATGGTCGCGGCTTCCAAAGACGTCCGTCAATACCTGCACAAATTCAGGAATAAGGGTAGGAGCTAACAGAAGAGGAGGCCCCTCTCCATACTTTAACATAGTAAGCCACTTAAGAGAGTTCTAGAGTAACCATAGACTAGGAGCAGATGATGCTATAGTCTGTGTGTGTGCTAAGGCTGGATACAAATGAATGGATGCAGCCATCGCTCCCTTACCCTTTGCTCAAATATGAGGTTCTCACAATGAAGTAATGAATTTAGGCAGAGAAAATGACACCCCTCTTTGAAGGTGACATAAAAGATCAAGTAGTCTCCAAGAGAATAGTAGACTCATAGCTAAAGTGGAGAAAAGGATGGCTCACAAAGTACCCAACATACCTAGTATGCCTGGTCGATGCTACAAAGTCTATCAGAGATGATGTCTCCTTTTGCCCAGTACCAAGGATATGCACATAGAAGGACCACACAAACATTTTAAAGAAGCATCCAACCTGGTTGAATTATCATAAGCTTCCACCACCCAAAGAAGGAGAAATAATAAGTGGAACCTATATGGTGAAAACCCTAATGAGCACCATTAAGATCTTCACTGGCTCTCTTGATTTGACGTGCGTGATGCTCAGGAAGGTTTGAAAAACATTGCTAGCTTGCATTGAGGTGTTTGCACTACACAAAGCTACGGACTCAGGTCTACTGTCAACGGGTGACACTCTCCTCAAATTGGCTTGTGACCTCTCCACTCAACCCTTGCCACAAGTGCTACACCACTTCTACCAACAACTGGTATTTGTACGTAGCTTCTGCATGCAAGCCTTTGAAGAGGCTTCCTACATAGGTTTTCTCACATACGACAACAAGATTCCTGGACCAGCAGTGAGCATCGACAATATTATATATGAATCCTACTTGCAGATGATTAAGCCATCGGGGTTCTATTGAGCAAAGGGACGAACTAAAGACCAGACAAAGACATGGACTAGTCATGTCAGGGAAGACATAAATGCGGAGGGGGAGAGTGTTGACACGAGGAACACTGAGAAGAATCACCCTTTTTTGTAATATTTAATTCTAATGGATTTGAAAAATTACTTTTTATGGGAATGTGCCTCTCAAGAGGAAT
This sequence comes from Adiantum capillus-veneris, assembly GCF_014529385.1. Taxonomy (NCBI): domain Eukaryota; kingdom Viridiplantae; phylum Streptophyta; class Polypodiopsida; order Polypodiales; family Pteridaceae; genus Adiantum; species Adiantum capillus-veneris. Next base: position 20,322,410 of record NC_140949.1, on the reverse strand, counting down.
TTATGTAAGAAAAAGTTTTGTAACCCTAAGGAGACTTTTAATTAATCAATCTTTTTGTTACTGTGTGACTGACTGTGAATGAGAGAGAGAGAGAGAGAGAGAGATCTTACATGCACTATAGAGCAACCATTGCAAAGGCGACACCACTAGTGAGTTAGTAACGGCGCGGGCTACACACCAACACCAAGCTTATGAGTTTTTGGTTCATGAGGCAAGCTCCCACAAAATGTTGAGTGAGATATCTTGCAAATGGTGTGACTATTTTGTGATTTCTTCATACTAGTAGGTTTATGGCAAGAAGAGCTACACATTAGGATCATGCATGTTGAGAATCGATGACCTGTAATAGACTGCCTATCTTGATACACAATTGCTACACCAAGTGGTTATGGGTGGGATATAGGGTCAGAGTCCCCATAGGGGAGCGATGTCCTCTTGGTGAGTAGTGAATCTGTTGTGAGTTTTGAGACAATTTAAGGACTTTTGGTCTTGATTTATGTAGCATGAGCGTTGTAGTCATAGGTTTGCAGTCACAAGCACATAGGATGTGGGACGGGTGTCTAACCTCACTCCTATCTTATTGCAGAAGTAGAGAGAATCATGATTAAAGTTTCAATCCATGGGACAAAGCTGACTCGACTAGTGCATAGAGACTACAAGAGGGTGTCAATTTCTTGGAAAACAACAAACAACTCGCATCTAACTCAGGCTACACTCAAGTGACTGAAATCACCAAAAAACAATCGCTCATTGGCAAACAAATCAAATTCGTGACAGCATCAAATGACATCCAAACATTACTGTTAAGTATGGAGCCTGATTTACCCTTGTAATTTTCTGCGGTAAAAGCGCACATTTGTAAGGCCCCCATTATGAGGAGAAGCCATCGTGCGTGAAGGAAAATCACTCACTGGAAACCAAAATTTTCATGGACAAGAATCAGGGGCAACTTTAAAGGCCTCGGGGGCGGAGGCCCCCGAGACTTTTTTTCGCCGGAATATTCCTTTTCGCCGGAATATTATGGCCGGACGGCGGTCGGAAAGTGGTCGGAAAACAACCGGTCGGTTGGCCGGTGGCCGGTAGTCAATGGCCAATGGCCGGTGGTCGGAAGTCAATGGCCGGTGGCCGGTGGTCGGAAGTCAATGGCCGGTGGCCGGTGGCCGAATTCAATGGCCGGTGGCCGAATTCAAAAGCGGACTTGTCTTCTCAAGGGCGGCCACACATGGGCGGATTGGAGGGTCCGATTTGGACTTATTCGCACAAGGGCGGCTACACATGGCTGTCTCTCATAAGAGAGGGCAGCCCTTTTGGCCTATAAAAGGAGGCCATTTCTACACACATTTCATAGTGTGAAGTTGATGCAACAAGGTGAGTGTGAGGTGGTGAGAGTGAAGCAAGGCGGGAGCTCCATTAAGGGTATAATCCCTTTGTAAACTACTTCTTGTTTTGAAGTACCAAAGCCATTGAGTGGCTGCTTTCCCGTGGACGTAGCCCACATTGGGTGAACCACGTATATCGTGTGTACTCTCTCTCTCTCTCTCTCTCTCTCTACACTATAATCTCGTGTATATAAATTTGTCTCTCTCCATTAAGTAATCTACTCAATTATCTATTTAGCTACATCTTATTTCCTAACAACTGGTATCAGAGCAAGGTTTGCTCGTAGCTAAATTATCTCAAGGAAAGGATTCCTTGAATTGAGTGGGAGTTATGGCGGAGGAGGGGAAGCTCAAGATTGAGAAGTTCAACGGCAAAAACTACCAACATTGGAAGATCCAGATTGAAGACTATCTCTACCAGAAGGACCTCTATTTGCCACTAGGCGGTCTTGCGAAGAAGCCCGCAACAATGGCAGATGAAGCATGGATTGTCCTTGATCGAAAGGCACTGGGAACAATCCGGTTAAGCTTGGCGTCAACGGTGGCCTTCAATGTTTCGGAGATGAAGACCACGGAGGACTTGATGAAGTCACTTGACGACTTCTACGAGAAACCATCGGCATCCAATAAGGTATTTCTTATGAAGCGCTTGTTCAATCTAAAGATGGCAGAGAATGGTTCAGTTGCAGAACACCTAAATGACTTTAACACAAACATAAGTCAACTTCGATCAGTGAAAATAAATTTCGATGACGAAGTGCGAGCTCTCCTTATACTATCATCTCTACCGGATAGTTGGGACAGCCTTGTGATGGTTGTAAGTAATTCTATCTCTGGCACAAATACTCTTAAGTTTGATGATGTTGTGGGTGTTCTTCTAAGCGAGGAAATGCGAAGGAGAAGCATAGGAGAATCATCAAGTGCTGCACTATCAGTGGAAGCAAGAGGAAGGCCTAAGGAGAGGTTCAAAAACCAAAAGGGTCGTGATCGCTCAAGACGGAGCAAATCACGAACAAAGTCAGTTCTTGAATGTTGGAACTGCGGCAAGAAGGGCCACGTCAAGAAGGATTGCTGGTCCAAGAAGAAGAAGGAGACAGAGTCTCAAGACAACAAGCCAACATCGGAGGCCAATGTGGCAGGTAAAGTAGAGCAAGATGCTCTAATTCTCTCATTAGACAATGTGTCTAATTCCTGGATAGTAGATTCCGGGGCTTCATTCCATGCGACACCACACAAGCAACATTTCCAAGACTACACCAAAGGTAATTTTGGGTATGTATACTTGGGAGATGATGAAGCTTGTGAGATTGTCGGCAAAGGTACAGTTTCTATCAAAACTGCTAACGGAAATGAATGGAAGCTTAAAGATGTTAGGCATGTTCCTTCTCTTCGCAAAAATTTGATCTCTACAGGACAATTGGACGATGAAGGTCACAACATTGCATTCGGAAACAAACGGTGGAAGATCTCAAAGGGATCTTTGGTGGTTGCCAAGGGTGAAAAAGTCAGTACACTTTACTTGTGTGTTGTTAGCACGCAACCTTCAGCTTGTGCAGCAACTACAGAAGTTGACAGTGCGGTGTGGCACTACCGACTTGGGCATATGAGTGCCAAAGGAATGCAAATCCTTCAAACAAAGAAGCTTCTACCAGGTTTGAAAGAAGTGGACTTAGAGTTCTGTGAAGATTGTGTTTATGGTAAACAAAAGAGGGTAAAATTTCAAAAATCAGGAAATGAAAGAAAAAATAAAAAACTTGAGTTGGTTCATTCTGATGTTTGGGGTCCTGCAAGTACACCATCACTTGGTGGCTCATTGTACTATGTAACATTCATAGACGATGCGACTAGAAAAACATGGGTTTATGTCATGAAGAATAAATCCGATGTATTTTCCATATTTCAAAGGTGGAAAGCCTTTGTGGAGAATGAAACAGGTACCAAGGTTAAATGCCTCAGATCCGACAATGGAGGTGAATATTGCAGCCAAGCTTTTGAAAGCTTTTGTGCTAGCAATGGAATTCGGAGGCAAAGGACAACCCCAAGGACACCTCAACAAAATGGGATTTCGGAAAGGATGAACAGGACAATTATGGAACGAGCACGAAGCATGCGGCTACATGCAGGCCTACCGCTTGAACTTTGGGCGGAAGCTGTAAGTACGTCTGTGTACTTAATCAATCGGTCACCCTCAACGGCATTGGATGGGGGATTCCAGAAGAGGCATGGACAGGTAAACCGGTGAATTATGCATTTCTCAAAGTGTTTGGGTGTGAGGCTTTCATGCACATAGATAGAAGCCTAAGATCAAAGTTAGATGCAAAGTCCAAAAAGTGTTTCTTCATTGGCTATGGAGAAGGAGACTTTGGGTATCGCCTATGGAATCCTGAAGATGGTAAAATCTTAAGGAGTAGGGATGTAATTTTTAATGAACAAAATATGTATAAAGATTACTTGGAAAGAAAACAAACAAAAGAAACAGGTGATGAGTACATGGAGCTTGAGGACGGTGAAGACTCAAGGACTGCAAACGGTGACAATGTGCAACAACATCAACCAAATGAGGAGCCTCAACCTATTCCCCGAAGATCTACAAGAGCAAGTAGACCTCCAGAAAGGTTTGTTCCTTCCTTCAACCATCTCTTGATCTCAGATTCTGGAGAGCCGGAATCATATGAAGAAGCTATGCAACATGAATCCAAAGAAGAATGGACGAAGAGCATGCAAGTGGAGATGGACTCACTACATCAGAACCAAACATGGGAGTTGATTGAGTTGCCTAAAGGTAAGCGGGCACTTCAAAACAAATGGGTGTACAAGATAAAGGAAGAAGAAGGTGGGAAGAAAAGGTACAAATCTAGGCTTGTGGTAAAAGGTTTTTCTCAAAAGAAAGGTATTGACTTCAATGAAATATTTTCTCCTGTTGTAAAAATGAACTCAATTAGGCTTGTCTTAAGCCTTGTGGCTGCTCATGATCTAAATCTCGAGCAAATGGATGTAAATACGGCATTCCCTCACGGTGACTTAGAGGAGGAAATCTACATGCTTCAACCAAAGGGGTATGAAGTAAAAGGTAAGGAGAAAATGGTTTGCAGATTAAAGAAGAGCTTGTATGGTTTAAAGCAAGCATCAAGACAATGGTACTTGAAGTTTGATCGATGGATGTTGGATCATGGATTCACAAGATGCAACTCGGATCACTGCGTCTACACAAAGAATTTGGGAGATGGGAAATTCATCATCCTAATGTTGTATGTTGATGACATGTTGATTGCAAGTGCTAACATGCAGGACATCAAAGACCTAAAAGAGGAGCTGTCCAAATCTTTTTCAATGAAAGATTTAGGTGCTGCAAAGAGGATACTTGGTATGAAAATATCAAGGGACAGGACGAAGAAGACAATAAAGCTATCTCAAGAAGATTACATCAAGAAGGTACTAGAAAGGTTTGCAATGCAAAATGCAAAACCAGTTTCTACACCTTTGGCTGGTCATTTTAAACTAACGAAGGATATGTGTCCAAAGACACAAGAGGAGATAGCCTATATGTCTAAAGTTCCATATGCTGCAGCGGTAGGTTCTCTAATGTATGCTATGGTCTGGACAAGGCCAGACATTGCACATGCAGTGGGAGTTGTGAGTAGGTTCATGGACAACCCAGGTAAAGAGCATTGGCAAGCTGTGAAGTGGATACTTAGGTATCTAAAAGGGACAACAACAAATGCTTTGTATTTTGGAGGAACTGATATTTTTCTAGAAGGGTATGCTGACGCAGATATGGCAGGTGACAAAGATACTCGAAGGAGCACTACTGGCTATGTGTTCACGGTTGGAGGCACAGCAGTAAGCTGGGCTTCAAAGCTGCAGAAAGTGGTTTCACTTTCTACCACGGAAGCAGAGTATGTAGCAATGACGGAGGCAAGCAAAGAAATTCTGTGGCTTCACAGATTCTTAGAAGAGCTTGGATTCAAACAAGACAATTGTGTCTTGTACAGTGATAGCCAAAGCGCTATCCATCTTGCGAAGAACTCAGCCTTTCATTCAAGGACAAAGCACATTGAGGTGAGATATCACTTCATACGCACTCTTTTGGAAGATGGACAACTAAAGCTAGGAAAGGTGCATACAAGTGAAAATCCTGCAGACATGTTTACAAAGGTGGTCAACAAGGAGAAGTTGAGCTTTTGCTCATCTTCAATCGGCATTCAAGGATAAAAAGCCAGAATGGAAAGCAGTCACAGGTTTGGTTTGGAGATCAGTCTCCAAGTGGGAGATTGTTAAGTATGGAGCCTGATTTACCCTTGTAATTTTCTGCGGTAAAAGCGCACATTTGTAAGGCCCCCATTATGAGGAGAAGCCATCGTGCGTGAAGGAAAATCACTCACTGGAAACCAAAATTTTCATGGACAAGAATCAGGGGCAACTTTAAAGGCCTCGGGGGCGGAGGCCCCCGAGACTTTTTTTCGCCGGAATATTCATTTTCGCCGGAATATTATGGCCGGACGGCGGTCGGAAAGTGGTCGGAAAACAACCGGTCGGTTGGCCGGTGGCCGGTAGTCAATGGCCAATGGCCGGTGGTCGGAAGTCAATGGCCGGTGGCCGGTGGTCGGAAGTCAATGGCTGGTGGCCGGTGGCCGAATTCAATGGCCGGTGGCCGAATTCAAAAGCGGACTTGTCTTCTCAAGGGCGGCCACACATGGGCGGATTGGAGGGTCCGATTTGGACTTATTCGCACAAGGGCGGCTACACATGGCTGTCTCTCATAAGAGAGGGCAGCCCTTTTGGCCTATAAAAGGAGGCCATTTCTACACACATTTCATAGTGTGAAGTTGATGCAACAAGGTGAGTGTGAGGTGGTGAGAGTGAAGCAAGGCGGGAGCTCCATTAAGGGTATAATCCCTTTGTAAACTACTTCTTGTTTTGAAGTACCAAAGCCATTGAGTGGCTGCTTTCCCGTGGACGTAGCCCACATTGGGTGAACCATGTATATCGTGTGTACTCTCTCTCTCTCTCTCTCTCTCTCTACACTATAATCTCGTGTATATAAATTTGTCTCTCTCCATTAAGTAATCTACTCAATTATCTATTTAGCTACGTCTTATTTCCTAACAATTACAAAAGTTATAGGACATGTTTATAAGACCTAAGCACGCTTGCCTATGGCCTCAAATCTCTTTTTAGGTAAGTGCAAAAATCGTGATTATTAACAATAACATCGGATTTTTGACCTAGTCATTTTCGACTTGGAATGCATCTAAATGCTTAACAATGATGCCCCAATACCCCACATATGCTTAGTTTTTGCTTTTAAATTGTAAATTCCTACTTATGATGAAATTAGGCCGCGGGTTGGCGATGCCAAAAGCTATGGATTACCATGAAATTCTTACGTCAATGCGTAAAGCTCTTACCTGCGGTTGCAACAATAGACGCAACTGTAATGTGACAACCGGGGAGGGAGTAGGAAGTGCAAGAAGGAGAGAAGCGAGAACCGTTAGCTCACGCTATGTATTTCATTATCCAAAAACTTGAAAATAACTTACAAAAATTGGCTTTTATACCCTAGCCAAGGTTTTTGGTGGTCAAAACTAATAATCTGGGAGCTCTAAAGATAGGTAAAGATAGGTTTATACAATCTGGAAGCTTGCAACCCCGGCTCGTCAATTACAAAGTTTATCCGGAAAATAGGAAAGACCATATTAGGTATTTTGGTAAAAATCTCACATTATGGGAATCTCCAAATCGACTAAATTCATGTAATTTGGGAATTTTCCACTTAAAGTGGGAAAAATTGAGGTGTGTGGTTAGTAAATAAAGTGAAAATCTCATAGGATTGTGGTGTTGATAAACACCAAAATTCAAGAGGATGTACAACACATGGATTTGAATAATAACTATAAATTACATAAAACAAAGGAAGATACAAAAAAGATTTTGTTTACAAACTGACTAGTATAGTCACAATAGAAGCTCCACATAATTCTACTCCACATTTGATACCATATCTGAAATTTGATCCATGTGTGGTTGATGTGCACGAGTGAGGCCTTCTTTGGCTTTTAGAGCATGCCTTTCTGGAGTCTTTATTCTAGAAAATGGTCCTTCTTTGTTGGGTCTCCAGGACCAAACAATTGCATCTACAGTTTCCCACACTTGTGGGTCCTTATAGTTGACAGCCCAATAACCCTTCCAACAATTACTGTAAGCTTGAGTATCTGTCATCCCACTTTTTCTCGCGCAAGGTGCCCAATATTGAATCAAGAGTTTTCTGTAGTTTGGTAATGTAGGCTCATTATCAATGTCAGATAAAGCCATTGCAAGCCACACTAGATAGATTTCTGTGTCACTCAGAACAAGCATAAGAAAGTCACCTTGGTGCACATCAGACATAAGATCAAACTCTTCCCTTGGCCTATCTCGTTGAGGCCCACAAAAATGATCGTTCAACTCTTCATGGCCTAGGAATCTTTCTGCTCCTTGTTGCAAATTCATTGTAGTGCTTTGTAGGTGAGAATATTCTTGAGTTTTTGGCCAAAACATTTCATACAACACTCCCTCTGATATGATTGCTTTTCCAATCTCTTCAATTACCTTACTCCAATAATCTATCACGGGTCTATAATATCGCGGAATACTTGAACCATTCCCTAAATTTTTCCAAAATTTTATATAGTTCTTTAGCCCCAAAATGACTTCTTCGTGGACCTTGACATACTCCGCCATTTTTACTAGAGGTGGATCTCCATGTGGTCACATTGGCTTGCCTTCTGTGTCTGTTTTCCAAAGGCGAATACTTCCACTCCAACTTGATACACCTACATGTGCCTTATATTGCATCATTGGTGTCTCATCCTGCATAAAGAACCTGAACTGAAGCGATTTGGAATTTCCAACAAGTATGTCTTGTCCATCACAAAGATAGCCATCACAATATTGCTTGAAATCGGGGATCTTTGTGATAGAAAATGGAGCTGGAGATGAAGATGAGCTGTTTCTTATTGTATCCATCAAATGTGGCAAAGTATAGGTTTGTGTAACTCTCACCTTCTCTGAAAACCTACTAAACATGGCGTCTATGTCCTCATGTGTATGCCCAACCATTAAAAATCCCAGCTGGATGGTTTTGAAAACACCCCTTGCAACAAGCATTGACAAATAGGCAAATAAGTATCGATTTTTGTTTTCCCTTGCACAATTATCCAATTGTAGCAACAAGTTCTCTGGCAATCTGCGAAATGTTGACCCCAATTCCTCTTCTGCAATTTCTGATGACTGCACAATGGGCTCTTTTCCATCACTCAAGTTATGGTAGTCCAAAGCATCCCTTGAGTTCAAAGCATGTAGTAGTGAAATATTGCTCGTTGGAAGTCCATTTGTTACTAGATCACCAAGAGGATGCTTATCTATCCTCTCTAGGTTATGTAAAAAATTAGCAATTGTGCCAATTGTAAGATTTGGATCAGCTGGCCACAAACCATTCAAGACAAAGTGTCCGTAATGACCTTCTCCATGTCCATGAGTGATCATGCCAATCAATGCCACCTGCAGATTATATCCTGAATCCACACCCTTCGGAACAATGCGTAATCTAGGAATGGCAGTCTTCTTTTGATCCATCTTATCATGGATTATGCATACATATTTTTGTGGTCGAGTTTCTGAATACGTGCGCCATGCATAATATAGGCTTCTGCAACTCTTTTGTTGTGCCATGTGAACTTCTCTCTCCCTCAGGAGAAGAGCTCTCTCTTCAAGAGAAGGTTTAGCTTCTAACCTCGCCTTGATTGAGCTACAAATATTGCACTTAGAGAACTCACTCGTCTTTGTTAAAGTGACATGTGGGTACTCTTTGTTCCAAATTCTACCAAAAGAAGATTGGGATAGCTTCTTCTCATAGCCCATTTGGTCAAGTGTCGTGTTGATTTCACATAAAATATCCGCTTGTTTGTATGTTGATGGAATCACCAATTGAGTCTCTCTTGAGCCATCTAGCAGTGTTCTACTTCTATGTGGCATCTTCTCAGAGTTGTTTTCCACAAACTCATTTAGTAGTGCTCTTGCTAAACTAGTATGTTGAAGTCCCCTTCTCAATGTACATCTGTTCCCATGTACATATTGGCGCACACCATTTTCAAAGTTCTCTTGTATCGATAAAATGATGTCTTTGGTATTCCATGTAGCTCATACCATGCTCTACAACAAACAATAGAGCCATTTAGCCTGAATTGGTATCGTGACTTTCATCTTTCTGATAACATATAGAAAGAACATCATAAACATAATTAGTGCGTGATTTTTTGAGACTCTCCAAAACTGTTGTCGTAACCTTGTCACCATATCACGATCTCTAAAACTGGAAACATTTTTGTGCACAACAACCAATGCATGATACCCTTTGAAATGATTTGTTTGAAAGTTAAAAAGTCGAAGCTGGTGCTGCTTTTGATTTTTGAGTCCTGTTCATGAAAGTGTATCGTCTCTTCCTTGACAACTGGACAACATTACTCCATCAAGTTTTTTTCCAACATTGTTATCGTTGGATACATCCTCATATGTAGCATGCATGCCATCAACAGGAACAAATCGTTGTAATGGGCTCCCATTCAACATTGTTGTCTGCTTGATGGGCACTTTAGAAAAGTGATGCTACCCACTTCAACCACATCATCAATGCTTGATTTTTCTCTTTCAATCCCACAACATCCACAATCAGGACCAAGTTCCTGAAAGTTGACATAATCATGTGGAAATACATATAAGATGGTCCCTTCATTCATGGTTTGCATCATTGTGTCATCTTTTAAAAGGACCCTTTGATTTCTCCAAGGCTCTCGAATCATTGCTTCAAATTATGGGCTTGTCATAGGTATTGCATCTGTAACTAGAGGATCAGAATGATCATGTTCTTCATCACCATTGTAGCTTTCCTGTGGATCAATTAAGTTCCCATTTAATACAAAAAGTTGCAAAAGAAGCTTTGACCATCGAACAACACTTCATAATGAGCCTTGGAGAGATGAAGTATCCATTGTAGAAAAGTAGGACCACATCCTTCAAGCATTCCTCCACTAGTATGGAGACATTTCCTTGCCCTATCTTTGTACCACCACAAGTGGAATCTGGATCTGTTCTACACACACAAACAATACCAACAATTTCATTGTCAAGTATCATATGTACTTTCTCCCCAGATTCAAAGTCCATCCTGTAAGTGAAAAAGATTACATTGTTAAATCCATAGTTATAGAAAAATACTCTTCAAACAAAAAATCATGCTACAACATGGGAAAGGTTTGCATAGGTTGGACAAGTGGTGAACCTTCAGACCAAATCCTCCTTGCTATATTAATGGAAGCAAGGTTGGAAATTATGGTGGATCTTGAAACCAAAGCATCCTTGCAATATTAGAGCATAGGTTGGACAAGTGGTGGACCTAGTTGTAATACCCACTGCCACCTATCAACTACTATAGGACTATGCTTTCCAATGTCCAAGTATCCCTTGAGGCTTTCAAGGTTGAACACGTGGTGGACCTTGAAACGAAAATCCCCTTTCTATATCAGAGCATAGCTTGGACAAGTGGTGGACCTAGTTATAATGCCCAATATCCAAGGTGAAATACCTTGGACCTTGCTATCTTGCTTGCCAATGTTTACGTAGCCCTCAATTATTTAAATGGAAAGTAAAGGTTGGACAAGTGGTGGACCATGAAACAAAAGACTTTTTCCTATATGAGCAAGCATAGTTTGAAACCTAGTTGTAATACCCACTGCCACTTTTCAACTACTATAGGACTATGCTTTCCAATGTCCAAGTATCCCTTGAGTCTTTCAAGGTTGAACACGTGGTGGACCTTGAAACGAAAATCCCCTTTCTATATCAGAGCATAGCTTGGACAAGTGGTGGACCTATCAACTACTATAGGACTATGCTTTCCAATGTCCAAGTATCCCTTGAGTCTTGCAAGGTTGAACACGTGGTGGACCTTGAAACGAAAATCCCCTTTCTATATCAGAGCATAGCTTGGACAAGTGGTGGACCTAGTTATAATGCCCAATATCCAAGGTGAAATACCTTAGGACCTTCTACCTTGCTTGCCAATGTTTACGTAGCCCCTCATTTATTTAATGGAAGAAAGGTTGGACAAGTGGTGGACCTTGAAACCAAAGCCTCTTTGCTATATGAGAGCATAGGTTGGACCTAGTTGTTATACCCACTGCCACCTATCAACTACTATAGGACTATGCTTTCCAATGTCCAAGTATCCCTTGAGTCTTGCAAGGTTGAACACGTGGTGGATGATTGAAACCAAAATCCCCTTTCTATATCAGAGCATATCTTGGACAATTGGTGGACCTAGTTATAATGCCCCTCCTTTCTTTAATGGAAGAAAGGTTGGAAAAGTGGTGAATCTTGAAACCCAAACCCTTTGGCTATATATAGAGGATAGCTTGGACAAGTGGTGGGCTTAGTTGTAGTATCCAATGTCCAAGGTCTAAGGTGAACTATGTAAAGACCTTACTTCAAAAAACAAAGTCGTACAAGTGGTTCTCCTTCAAACCAAAACCTCCTTAGTGTATTAGAACATAGCTTGGAGAAGTGGTGGACTTAGTTGTAATGGTGAATGTCCAAAGCAAACTATTATAGGACCTTGATTTCCAAATCAAGTTTGGACAAGTGGTGGATCTTGAAACCAAAACCCCCTTACTGTATTAGAGCATAGCTTAGATAAGTGGTGGACCTAGCTGCCATGGAAAATGTTCAATGTGAACTGCTACAGGACCTTGCTATTAAATGTCTAAGTAGATCTAGCTTCTTTAATGGAATCAAGGTTGGGAAAGTGGTGCATCTTGAAACCAAAAGCTCTTTATTGTATTAGAGCATAGCTTGGACAAGTGAGGGACCTAGTTTTAATGTGTGATGTCCAAAGAAAAGTATTACAAGACCTTGCTTTCCAATATTTGAATTGGTCAAGTGGTTAAAACTAAGTATAAAACTTTGACCATTTTCTTCTCGAATTGCCAAAAAGCTAGTTTTAGACACCCCTAAATGAAAATGATTTAGGGTGGCCTTAAACAAAGTTTTTTCAAAGACTTGAACAAAAGGGTTGCCGAAGAGTAATGAAAATTTATTATGGCTTGAAGTGCCTGAGTATGTGAAAACAAGCCTAGGTTTTCCACGAGGCAAAAGGTGACATAATAAGAACATTGGAAACTTAGGATTGACCATGTGGCCTAAACTTTGGCAAGTGAAGTGGTGGCCAAGTTTTGTGGCACAGTGTGCACTTGGTCCTATATGTGTTGACCACTTGGCTAAATCTAGGACCATAAGGCCAAACCTTTGGCACCTTAAATATAGTATGAGACATAATCTAGAACTGCTATAGTAAATTAGTAGTATAGTTAATATGTTAATATTTGTATTATATTTAAGTATATGCTAAATATAATTTATGTTCAAATTTCACTAATGAAGAATGTTCCCATTTAGCACTCCAGATGCGGGGTCTTAGGGCAATGCCACAATGGGGTGACAAGGCAGCACTTCCACGTGAGGTTTGGGGGTAGCGTTCTTGATGGGGATGTGGAATATAGCGCTCTCGATGGCGGGGCTTGGGAGGCTGATTTTGGGATATTGTTCCGGGTGGGGTCAAGGGGCGGCATGTTACGCATGTTTTGCATATTTTCAACCATGATTTCTTTAATTTTGGCCGTGTGAATTTGTTAATGTTATATATTGCTTTTGTTTTTTTTAATCCTATGATAAAACATGGACTTGTAGCATACGTGGCATTCTAATAAACCCTATCAAGATTAGGCACAGAGAGAGCGCACGAGCAACGCACACAGAGAAAGCAGGCGAGCAGCAAACACACAGAAAGTGCACACGGATCGCACAGAGTTGGAGTATACGCGCACGTAGAGGAGCAAGCCCGGCATCGTACACAACACACAGGTGGAGCGCACAGGATTGAAAGTTCGCGCACAAGATAAAGAAACAGCAACATACGCAACGCTTTTCAGAAGGGCAGGATCGGGCATAGCTTCTTCTCAGGAGACATTGCACACCTCACGAATAGAGAAAAAATAGGTATTTCTCTCTCTCTCACTCTCTGTCTTTCTCCATATAGAGAAGATGGTTCTCTGTAACTCTTCTTGCACACACACTCTCTCGTCAAAAGACAGAGATACATAGTTTAAAAATATCCCTGCACACATACACATATTCCCACACATCATCTTCCTCTCTTCCACATACATAACCACAGTGAAATCTGCTATCTTGTTGTCTCTCTCTTGAAAATACATGCACATATTCCCACACATCGTCTTCCTCACTTCCACATACATAACCACACTGAAATCTATTATCTTGTTGTCTCTCTCTTGAAAATACGTGCACATATTCCCATACATCGTCTTCCTCTCTTCCACATACATAAACACAGTGAAATATGTTATCTTTCTCTCTCTCCTCTCTCTAGAAAACAAGTATTTCTCTCTCTATATCTATCTATCTATCTCTGTATCTTGCTATCTCTCTCTTGAAAATACATGTTCATGTATGTGTGCGTCTGTGTTATCTATGTGTATGTATGTATATTTGTGTTATTTCATTGTAATACTCATACATAATGCAGATACACAATTACACTTAATTACGATATGCACACATAGTATATATACATACATAAATATCACAAATAACTAACACATTGTAATACTAGTAAAATTGAATGGAAGACTTACTTGCGTGATCTGTTAAAGTCGATTCTTGTAGCGAGTTCTGGATGTATGCTGAGCTGATTTTCCTCTAATCCATTTGTAGATATGATTGTAACTTCTGTTTCTCAAAAATAGTAGTGTTGTTTAGTGATACACCTAATGGACATAAATGGTTGAAACTAGGACATGTAGACCAAAAATACGTGTATTTGTTTGGATGAATATATACACTTTTTGGTGACCCTTACCACAAGTGGTGGACCTTGAGACCAGTGGACTATAAGGACCTCCAAACAATACCTTGTACACTCAATCCTTCTTGGTATCTAGGTTGGTCAAGTGGTGGGCCTTGTTCAAATTCTCTAACATGGTGACATAATTTAGGTGTGATAAATTCATATCTATGCAAACTAATATCAGTTTAGGCTTGTTAATTTGAGTTCGTTTGAATTTATGTACAATATAATGATTTGAGGTTTGCATATTTGAATTTAGGTGGTATAATGATATCTTTTTGTGGTAAACTTGAATTTAAAATTAATTTCCCGTGGAATATTTTAAATTTAAGTGGTAAAATTTAAATTTTTATAAAAAAGTTTGAATTTCGAAATTTGGGCGGGATATTTTAAAATTTAGGCGAGATATTTAAAATTTGGGAGGGATATTTTAAATTTAGGCGATCAGATTTTGAATTTTAAATTTAGGCGGGAAGGTTTTGAATTTATAGCAAGATCTCCCTTACATAAGAGAGTATAGGTTGGACAAGTGGTGGACCTTAAAGCTAGAGCATCCATGCTACTGGACATATGATAGGTAGGGAATCTAGTTGAATATTGTATGTATAATATATATGTAATAGATCTAGCTTGGACAAGTGGTGGACCTTGGAACAAAACCCCATGTAAAACATATCATGCACATTCCAAGTGGTGAGAAAAAAAATATCATTTAAGATATAGTCTTATAGGTTGGACAAGTGGTGGACCTTAACACCAAGATATTCTTAATGTAATGACATAGAGTGGAAAACTGGTGAATCTTGAGACCAAACCATGCTACTAGCGATAATAGCTTGGACAAGTGGTGGACCTTGAAAGTAATCCCCCCATCTACGAAATATCGTGGGTTTAAGGTATTTTGATGGAGCCTAGCATCTTGGAGACATGGTGCAACTTGCTTCTCTTCATGTTTCAATGGAGCCTATCTTTGGACAAATGGTGGAGCATCCTTCTCTCCATGTTTCAATGGAGCCTAGCTTGGACAAGTGGTGGAACTTTGCTTCTCTCTATGATTCAAGTTGTGGACCTTGGAACCAAACCCCCATGTAAAACCTATCATGGTCACTCCAAGTGGTGAGAAAGAATAACCTTTAAGATATAGCCTTATA
The DNA here is from genome assembly GCF_014529385.1 of Adiantum capillus-veneris. NCBI lineage: Eukaryota > Viridiplantae > Streptophyta > Polypodiopsida > Polypodiales > Pteridaceae > Adiantum > Adiantum capillus-veneris. Next base: position 20,306,922 of record NC_140949.1, on the reverse strand, counting down.
GGTTGGACAAGTGGTGGACCTTAACACCCAAATATTCTTAATATAATGACATAGAGTGAAAAAGTGGTGAATCTTGAGACAAAACCACTCATGCTACTAGCGATAATAACTTGGACAAACTGGTGGAACTTGAACGTAAACCCCCCATGTTTCAATAGACTTAGCTTCGACAAATGGTGGAGCATCGTTCTCTCCATGTTTCAATGGAGCCTAGCTTGGACAAGTGGTGGACCTTTGTTTCTCTCTATGTTTCAATAGAGTTAGCTTGGACAAGTGGTGGACCTTGGAACCAAACCCCCATGTAAAACCTATCATGGTCACTCCAAGTGGTGAGAAAGAATAACCTTAATGATATATCCTTATAGGTTGGACAAGTGGTGACCTTAACATCAGATATTCTTAATAATGACATAGAGTGGAAAAAGTGGTGAATCTTGAGACCAACCACTCAGGCTACTACGAAATAGCTTGGACAAGTGTTGGACCTTGAATGTAAACCCCTCATCTACGACATATCGTGGGTTTAATGTTTTTCGATGGAGCCTAGCATCTTGGAGACATGGTGCAAGCTTGCTTCTCGTCATGTTTCAATGGAGCCTATCTTGGACAAATGGTGGAGCATCCTTCTCTCCATGTTTCAATGGAGCCTAGCTTGGACAAGTGGTGGACCTTTGCTTCTCTCTATGTTTCAATAGAGTTAGCTTGGACAAGTGGTGGACCTTGGAACCAAATCCCCATGTAAACCCATCATGGTCATTCAAGTGGTAAGAAAGAATAACCTTTAAGATATAGACTTATAGGTTGGACAAGTGGTGGACCTTAACACCCACATATTCTTAATATAATGACATAGAGTGGAAAAGTGGTGGAATCTTGAGACAAAACCACTCATGCTACTAGCGATAATAGCTTGGACAAGTGGTGGCCTTGAATGTAAACCCCCCATGCTACAAAATCGTGTGGTTTAAGGGTATTTCGATGAAGCCTAGCATCTTGGAGACATGGTGCAGCTTGCTTCTCATCATTTTTTAATGGAGAGTCTATTCTTGGACAAATAGTGGAGCATCCTTCTCTCCATGTTTCAATGGAGCCTAGCTTGGACAAGTGGTGGACCTTGGAACCAAACCCCCATGTAAAACCTATCATGGTCACTCCAAGTGGTGAGAAAGAATAACCTTTAAGATATAGCCTTATAGGTTGGACAAGTGGTGGACCCCTAACACCCAATATTCTGGTGGATATAATGACATAGAGTGAAAAAGACATAGAGTGAAAAAGTGGTGAATCTTGAGATAAAACCACTCATGCTACTAGCGATAATAGCTTGGACAAGTGGTGGACCTTGAACGTAAACCCCCCATGTTTCAATAGACTTAGCTTCGACAAATGGTGGAGCATCGTTCTCTCCATGTTTCAATGTAGCTTAGCTTGGACAAGTGGTGGACCTTTGTTTCTCTCTATGTTTCAATAGAGTTAGCTTGGACAAGTGGTGGACCTTGGAACCAAACCCTAATGTAAAACCTATCATGGTCACTCCAAGTGGCAAGAAAGAATAACCTTTAAGATGTAGACTTATAGGTTGGACAAGTGGTGGACCTTCACACCCACATATTCTTAATAAAAGTAGTGAATCTAAAGACCAAACCACTCAGGCTACTAGCAATAATAACTTAGAAAAGTGGTGGACCTTGAATGTAAACCCCTCATCTACGAAATATCGTGGGTTTAATGTATTTCAATGGAGCCTAGCATCTTGGAGACATGGTGCAGCTTGCTTCTCGTCATGTTTCAATGGAGCCTATCTTGGACAAATGGTGGAGCATCCTTCTCTCCATGTTTCAATGGACCCTAGCTTGGACAAGTGGTGGACCTTTGTTTCTCTCTATGTTTCAATAGAGTTAGCTTGGACAAGTGGTGGACCTTGGAACCAAACCCCCATGTAAAACCTATCATGGTCACTCCAAGTGGTAAGAAAGAATAACCTTTAAGATGTAGCCTTATAGGTTGGACAAGTGGTGGACCTTAACCCACATATTCTAATAAAAGTGGTGAATCTTAGACCAAACCACTCAGGCTACTAGCAATAATAGCTTGGACAAGTGGTGGACCTTGAATGTAAACCCCTTATCTACGAAATATTTGTGGGTTTAATGTATTTCGATGGAGCCTAGCATCTTGGAGACATGGTGCAGCTTGCTTCTCGTTATGTTTCAATGGAGCCTATCTTGACAAATGGTGGAGCATCCTTCTCTCCATGTTTCAATGGAGCCTAGCTTGACAAGTGGTGGACCTTTGCTTCTCTCTCTGTTTCAATAGAGTTTGATTGGACAAGTGGTGGACCTTGGAACGAAACCCCCATGTAAAACCTATCATGGTCACTCTAAGTGGTAAGAAAGAATAACCTTTAAGATGTAACCTTATAGGTTGGACAAGTGGTGGACCTTAACACCAACATATTCTTAATATAATGACATATAGTGGAAAAGTGGTGAATCTTGAGACCAAACCACTCAGGCTACTACCAATAATAGCTTGGACAAAATTTGGACCTTGAATGTAAACCCCTCATCTACGACATATCGTGAGTTTAATGTTTTTCGATGGAGCCTAGCATCTTGGAGACATGGTGCAGCTTGCTTCTCGTCATGTTTCAATGGAGCCTATCTTGGACAAATGGTGGAGCATCCTTCTCTCCATGTTTCAATGGAGCGTAGCTTGGACAAGTGGTGGACGTTTGCTTCTCTCTCTGTTTCAATAGAGATAGCTTGGACAAGTGGTGGAGCTTGAAACCAAACCCCCATGTAAAACCATGCATGGTCACTCCAAGTGGTAAGAAAGAATAACCTTTAAGATATAGACTTATAGGTTGGACAAGTGGTGGACCTTAACACCCACATATTCTTAATATAATGACATAGAGTGGAAAAGTGGTGAATCTTGAGACAAAGGCACTCATGCTACTAGCGATAATAGCTTGGACAAGTATTGCCCCTTGAATGTCAACCCCCCATGTACAAAATATCCTGGGTTTAAGCTATTTCGATGAAGCCTAGCATCTTGGAGACATGGTGCAGCTTGCTTCTCTTCATTTTCATGGAGCCTATCTTGGACAAATGTGGAGCATCCTTCTCTCCATGTTTCAATGGACCCTAGCTTGGACAAGTGGTGGACCTTTGCTTCTCTCTATGATTCAATAGAGTTGCTCGGACAAGTGGTGGACCTTGGAACCAAACCCCCATGTAAAACCTATCATGGTTACTCCAGGTGATGAGAAAGAATAACCTTTAAGATATAGCCTTATAGGTTGGACAAGTGGTGGACCTTAACACCCAAATATTCTTAATATAATGACATAGAGTGAAAAAGTGGTGAATCTTGAGACAAAACCACTCATGCTACTAGCGATAATAGCTTGGACAACTGGTGGAACTTGAACGTAAACCACCCATGTTTCAATAGACTTAGCTTCGACAAATGGTGGAGCATCGTTCTCTCCATGTTTCAATGGAGCCTAGCTTGGACAAGTGGTGGACCTTTGTTTCTCTCTATGTTTCAATAGAGTTAGCTTGGACAAGTGGTGGACCTTGGAACCAAACCCCCATGTAAAACCTATCATGGTCACTCCAAGTGGTGGGAAAGAATAACCTTAATGATATATCCTTATAGGTTGGACAAGTGGTGGACCTTAACACCAAATATTCTTCATATAATGGCATAGAGTGGAAAAGTGGTGAATCTTGAGACCAAACCACTCAGACTACTACAAATAATAGCTTGGAAAAGTGTTGGACCTTGAATGTAAACCCGTCATCTACGACATATCGTGGGTTTAATGTTTTTCGATGGAGCCTAGCATCTTGGAGACATGGTGCAGCTTGCTTCTCGTCATGTTTCAATGGAGCCTATCTTGGACAAATGGTGGAGCATCCTTCTCTCCATGTTTCAATGGAGCCTAGCTTGGACAAGTGGTGGACCTTTGCTTCTCTATCTGTTTCAATACAGTTAGCTTGGACAAGTGGTGGACCTTGGAACCAAATCCCCATGTAAACCCTATCATGGTCACTCCAAGTGGTAAGAAAGAATAACCTTTAAGATATAGACTTATAGGTTGGACAAGTGGTGGACCTTAACACCCACATATTCTTAATATAATGACATAGAGTGGAAAAGTAAGGAATCTGGAGACAAAACCACTCATGCTACTAGGGATAATAGCTTGGACAAGTGGTGGCCCTTGAATATAAACCCCCCATGTACAAAATATCGTGGGTTTAAGGTATTTCGATGAAGACTAGCATCTTGGAGACATGGTGCAGCTTGCTTCTCTTCATTTTTTAATGGAGTTTATCTTGGACAAATAGTGGAGCATCCTTCTCTCCATGTTTCAATGGAGCCTAGCTTGGACAAGTGGTAGACCTTTGCTGATCTCTATGATTCAATAGAGTTAGCTTGGACAAGTGGTGGACCTTGGAACCAAACCCCTATGTAAAACCTATCATGGTCACTCCAAGTGGTGAGAAAGAATAACCTTTAAGATATAGCCTTATAGGTTGGACAAGTGGTGGACCTTAACACCCAAATATTCTTAATATAATGACATAGAGTGAAAAGTGGTGAATCTTGAGAAAAAACCACTCATGCTACTAGCGATAATAGCTTGGACAAGTGGTGGACCTTGAACGTAAACCCCCCATGTTTCAATAGACTTAGCTTCGACAAATGGTGGAGCATCATTCTCTCCATGTTTCAGTGGAGCTTAGCATGGACAAGTGGTGGACCTTTGTTTCTCTCTATGTTTCAATAGAGTTAGCTTGGACAAGTGGTGGACCTTGGAACCAAACCCTAATGTAAAACCTATCATGGTCACTCCAAGTGGGAAGAAAGAATAACCTTTAAGATGTAGCCTTATAGGTTGGACAAGTGGTGGACCTTAACACCCACATATTCTTAATAAAAGTAGTGAATCTTGAGACCAAACCACTCAAGCTACTAGCAATAATAACTTAGAAAAGTCGTGGACCTTGAATGTAAACCCCTTATCTATGAAATATCGTGGGTTTAATGTATTTCAATGGAGCCTAGCATCTTGGAGACATGGTGCAACTTGTTTCTCGTCATGTTTCAATGGAGCCTATCTTGGACAAATGGTGGAGCATCCTTCTATCCATGTTTCAATAGACCCTAGCTTGGACAAGTGGTGGACCTTTGTTTCTCTCTATGTTTCAATAGAGTTAGCTTGGACAAGTGGTGGACCTTGGAACGAAACCCCCATGTAAAACCTATCATGGTCACTCCAAGTGGTAAGAAAGAATAACCCTTAAGATGTAGCCTTATAGGCTGGACAAGTGGTGGACCTTAACACCCACATATTCTTAATAAAAGTGGTGAATCTTAAGACCAAACCACTCAGGCTACTAGCAATAATAGCTTGGACAAGTGGTGGACCTTGAATGTAAACGCCTTATCTACGAAATATTGTGGGTTTAATGTATTTCGATGGAGCCTATCATCTTGGAGACATGGTGCAGCTTGCTTCTCGTCATGTTTCAATGGAGCCTATCTTAGACAAATGGTGGATCATCCTTATCTCCATGTTTCAATGGAGCCTAGCTTGGCCAAGTGGTGGACCTTTGCTTCTCTCTCTGTTTCAATAGAGTTAGCTTGGACAAGTGGTGGACCTTGGAACGAAACCCCCATGTAAAACCTATCATGGTCACTCTAAGTGGTAAGAAAGAATAACCTTTAAGATGTAACCTTATAGGTTGGACAAGTGGTGGACCTTAACACCAACATATTCTTAATATAATGACATATAGTGGAAAAGTGGTGAATCTTGAGACCAAACCACTCAGGCTACTACCAATAATAGCTTGGACAAAATTTGGACCTTGAATGTAAACCCCTCATCTACGACATATCGTGAGTTTAATGTTTTTCGATGGAGCCTAGCATCTTGGAGACATGGTGCAGCTTGCTTCTCGTCATGTTTCAATGGAGCCTATCTTGGACAAATGGTGGAGCATCCTTCTCTCCATGTTTCAATGGAGCCTAGCTTGGACAAGTGGTGGACCTTTGCTTCTCTCTCTGTTTCAATAGAGTTAGCTTGGACAAGTGGTGGACCTTGGAACCAAACCCCCATGTAAAACCATCATGGTCACTCCAAGTGGTAAGAAAGAATAACCTTTAAGATATAGACTTATAGGTTGGACAAGTGGTGGACCTTAACACCCACATATTCTTAATATAATGACATAGAGTGGAAAAGTGGTGAATCTTGAGACAAACCACTCATGCTACTAGCGATAATAGCTTGGACAAGTATTGGACCTTGAATGTAAACCCCCCATGTACTATCTATCTTTTTATGATGGAGCCTAGCATCTTGGAGACATGGTGCAGCTTGCTTCTCTTCATTTTTCATGGAGCCTATCTTGGACAAATGGTGGAGCATCCTTCTCTCCATGTTTCAATGGACCCTAGCTTGGACAAGTGGTGGACCTTTGCTTCTCTCTATGATTTCAATAGAGTTAGCTTGGACAAGTGGTGGACCTTGGAACCAAAACCCCATGTAAAACCTATCATGGTCACTCCAAGTGGTGAGAAAGAATAACCTTTAAGATATAGCCTTATAGGTTGGACAAGTGGTGGACCTTAACACCCAATATTCTTAATATAATGACATAGAGTGAAAAGTGGTGAATCTTGAGACCAAACCACTCATGCTACTAGATAATAGCTTGGACAAGTGTGGACCTTGAACGTAAACCCCCCATGTTTCAATAGACTTAGCTTAACAAATGGTGGAGCATCGTTCTCTCCATGTTTCAATGGAGCCTAGCTTGGACAAGTGGTGGACCTTGGAACCAACCCCATGTAAAACATATCATGGTCACTCCAAGTGGTGAGAATGAATCCTTAATGATATATCCTTATAGCTTGGACAAGTGGTGGACCTTAACACCCAAACTTATATAGTGGTCATAAGTGGAAGTGGTGAAGAGAGAAACCTTTAATGATATAGCCTTATAGGTTGGACAAGTGGTGGACCTTAACACCCACAGATATTCTTAATATAATGGCATAGAGTGGAAAAGTGGTGAATCTTGAGACAAACCACTCATGCTACTAGCGATAATAGCTTGGACAAGTGGTGGACCTTGAATGTAAACCCCCCATCTACGAAATATCGTGGGTTTAAGGTATTTCGATGGAGCCTAGAATGTTGGAGACATGGTGCACCTTGCTTCTCTTCATGTTTCAAAGCAGCCTATCTTGGACAAATAGTGGAGCATCCTTCTCTCCATGTTTCAATGGACCCTAGCTTGCACAAGTGGTGGACCTTTGCTTCTCTCTATGTTTCAATAGAGTTAGCTTGGACAAGTGGTGGACCTTGGAACCAAACCCCAATGTAAAACCTATCATGGTCACTCCAAGTCTTGAGAAAGAATCACCTTTAAGATATAGTAATATATGTTGGACAAGTGGTGGACCTTCAAACCCAAATATTCTTAACATAATGACATAGAGTGAAAAAGTGGTGAATCTTGAGACAAAACCACTCATGCTACTAGCGGTAATAGCTTGGTAAAGTGGTGGACCTTGAACGTAAACCCCGCATGTTTGAATAGAGTTAGCCTCGACAAATGGTGGAGCATCCTTCTTTCCATGTTTCAAGGGAGCCTAGCTTGGACAAGTGCTGGACCTTTGTTTCTCTCTATGATTCAATAGAGTAAGCTTGGACAAGTGGTGCACCTTGGAACCAAACCCACATGTAAAACCTATCATGGTCACTCCAAGTGGTACAAAAGAATAACCTTAAAGGTGTATCCTTATAGGTTGGACAAGTGGTGGACCTTAACACCCACATATTTTTAATATAATGACATAGAGTGGAAAAGTGGTGAATCTTAAGACCAAACCACTCAGGCTACTACCAATAATAGCTTGGACAAGTGTTGGACCTTGAATTTAAGCCCCTCATCTACAACATATCGTGGGATTAATGTTTTTCAATGGAGCCTAGCATCTTGGAGACATGGTGCAGCTTGCTTCTCGTCATGTTTCAATGGAGCCTATCTTGGACAAATGGTGGAGCATCCTTCTCTCCATGTTTCAATGGACCCTAGCTTGGACAAGTGGTGGACCTTTGCTTCTCTCTATGTTTCAATAGAGTTAGCTTGGACAAGTGGTGGACCTTGGAACCAAACCCCCATGTAAAACCTATCATGGTCACTCCAAGTGGTAAGAAAGAATAACCTTTAAGATATAGCCTTATAGGTTGGACAAGTGGTGGACCTTAACACCCACATATTCTTAATATAATGACATAGAGTGGAAAAGTGGTGAATCTTGAGACAAAACCACTCATGCTACTAGCGATAATAGCTTGGACAAGTGGTGGACCTTGAATGTAAACCCCCCATGTACAAATATCGTGGGTTTAAGTATTTCGATGAACCTAGCATCTTGGAGACATGGTGCACTTGCTTCTCTTCATGTTTCAATGGAGCCTATCTTGGACAAATGGTGGAGCATCCTTCTCTCCATGTTTCAATGGACCCTAGCTTGGACAAGTGGTGGACCTTTGCTTCTCTCTATGTTTCAATAGAGTTAGCTTGGACAAGTGGTGGACCTTGGAACCAAACCCCCATGTAAAACCTATCATGGTCACTCCAAGTGGTGAAAGAATAACCTTTAAGATGTAGCCTTATAGGTTGGACAAGTGGTGGACCTTAACACCCAATATTCTTAATATAATGACATAGGGTGAAAAAGTGGTGAATCTTGACACAAAACCACTCATGCTACTAGCGATAATAGCTTGGACAAGTGGTGGACCTTGAACGTAATCCCCCATGTTTCAATAGACTTAGCTTCGACAAATGGTGGAGCATCCTTCTCTCCATGTTTCAATGGAGCCTAGCTTGGACAAGTGGTGGACCTTTGTTTCTCTCTATGTTTCAATAGAGTTAGCTTGGACAAGTGGTGGACCTTGGAACCAAACCCCCATGTAAAACCTATCATGGTCACAAGTGGTGAGAAAGAATAACCCTAATGATATAGCCTTATAGGTTGGACAAGTGGTGGACCTTAACACCCAGATATTCTTAATATAATGACATAGAGTGGAAAAGTGGTGAATCTTGAGAGCAAACCACTCAGCTACTAGCGATAATAGGTTGGACAAGTGGTGGACCTTGAATGTAAACCCCCCATCTACGAAATATCGTGGGTTTAAGGTATTTAGATGGAGCCTAGCATCTTGGAGACATGGTGCACCTTGCTTCTCTTCATGTTTCAATGGAGCCTATCTTGGACAAATGGTGGAGCATCCTTCTCTCCATGTTTCAATGGACCCTAGCTTGCACAAGTGGTGGACCTTTGCTTCTCTCTATGTTTCAATAGAGTTAGCTTGGACAAGTGGTGGACCTTGGAACCAAACCCCAATGTAAAACCTATCATGGTCACTCCAAGTAGTGAGAAAGAATAACCTTTAAGATATAGCCTTATAGGTTGGACAAGTGGTGGACCTTAACACCCACATATCTTAATATAATGACATAGAGTGATAAAGTGGTGAATCTTGAGACAAAACCACTCATGCTACTAGCGGTAATAGCTTGGACAAGTGGTGGACCTTGAATGTAAACCCCCATGTTTCAATAGAGTTAGCTTCGACAAATGATGGAGCATCCTTCTCTCCATGTTTCAATGGAGCCTAGCTTGGACAAGTGGTGGACCTTTGCTTCTCTCTATATTCAATAGAGTTAGCTTGGACAAGTGGTGGACCTTGGAACCAAACCCCCATGTAAAACCTATGATGGTCACTCCAAGTGGTAAGAAAGAATAAACTATAAGATGTAGCCTTATAGGTTGTACAAGTGGTGGACCTTAACACCCACATATTCTTAATATAATGACATAAAGTGGAAAAGTGGTGAATCTTGAGAGAAAACCACTCAGTATACTACCAATAATAGCTTGGACAAGTGTTGGACCTTGAATGTAAACCCCTCATCTACGACATATCATCGGTTTAATGTTTTTCGATGGAGCCTAGCACCTTGGAGACATGGTGCAGCTCGCTTGTCGTCATGTTTCAATGGAGCCTATCTTGGACAAATGGTGGAGCATCCTTCTCTCCATTTTGAATGGAACCTAGCTTGGACAAGTGGTGGACCTTTGCTTCTCTCTCTGTTTCAATAGAGTAGCTTGGACAAGTGGTGGAGCTTGGAACCAAACCGCCATATAAAACCTATCATGGTCAATCCAAGTGGTAAGAAAGAATAACCTTTAAGATATAGACTAATAGGTTGGACAAGTGGTGGACCTTAACACCCACATATTCTTAATATAATGACATAGAGTGAAAAAGTGATGAATCTTGAGACAAAACCACTCATGCTACTAACGATAATAGCTTGAACAAGAGGTGGCCCTTGAATTTAAACCCCCCATTTAAAAAATATCCTGGGTTTAAGGTATTTCTATGAAGCATAGCATCTTGGAGACATGGTGCAGCTTGCTTCTCTTCATGTTTCGATGGAGCCTATCTTCCACCAATGGGGGATCATCCTTCTCTAAATGTCTCAATGGAGCCTAGCTTGGACAAGTGGTGGACCTTGGAACCAAACCCCCATGTAAAACATATCATGGTCATTCCAAGTGGTGAGAAATAATACCCTTTAAGATCTAGCCTTATAGCTTGGACAAGTGGTCGACCTTAAAACCTAGATCTTCTTAATATAACGACATAGAGTGGAAAAGTGGTGAATCTTGAGACCAAACCACTCATGCTACTAAGGATAATAGGTTGGACAAGTGGTGGACCTTGAATGTATACCCCCCATGTACGAAATATCATGGGTTTAAGGTATTTCAATGGAGCCTAGCATCTTGGAGACATGGTGCAACTTGCTTCTCTTCATGTTTCAATGGAGCCTATCTTTGACAAATGGTGGAGCATCCTTCTCTCCATGTTTCAATGGAGCCTAGCTTGGACAAGTGGTGGACCTTTGCTTCTCTCTATGTTTCAATACAGTTAGCTTGGACAGGTGGTGGGCCTTGTAACCAAACTCCCATGTCAAACCTATCATGGTAACTCCAAGTGGTGAGAAAGAATAAAGTTTAAGATATAGCCTTATAGGTTGGACAAGTGGTGGACCTTAGCACCCAGATATTCTTGATATAATGACAGAGTGGAAAAGTGGTGAATCTTGAGACCAAATCACTCATGCTACTGGAGATAATAGGTTGGACAAGTGGTGTACCTTGAATGTAAACCCCCCATGTACAAAATATCATGGGTTTAAGGTATTTCAATGGCGACTAGCATCTTGGAGACATGGTGTAGCTTGCTTCTCTTCATGTTTCAATGGAGCGTATCTTGGACAAATGGTGGAGAATCCTTCTCTCCATGTTTCAATGGACCCTAGCTTGGACAAGTGGTGGACCTTTGCTTCTCTCTATGTTTCAATAGAGTTAGCTTGGACAAGTGGTGGACCTTGGAACCAAACCCCCATGTAAAACCTATCATGGTCACTCCAAGTGGTGAGAAAGAATAACCCTTAAGATATAGCCTTATAGGTTGGACAAGTGGTGGACCTTAACACCCAGATATTCTTAATATAATGACATAGAGTGAAAAAGTGGTGAATCTTGAGACCAAACCACTCATGCTACTAGCGTTAATAGGTTGGACAAGTGGTGGACCTTGAATGTAAACCCCCATGTTTCAATAGAGTTAGCTTCGACAAATGGTAGAGCATCCTTCTCTCCATGTTTCAATGGAGCCTAGCTTGGACAAGTGGTGGACCTTTGTTTCTCTCTATGTTTCAATAGAGTTAGCTTGGACAAGTGGTGGACCTTGGAACCAAACCCCCATGTAAAACATATCATGGACATTTCAAGTGGTGAGAAATAACCCTTTAAGATATACCCTTATAGGTTGGACAAGTGGTCGACCTTAACACCAGATCTTCTTAACGTAATGACATAGAGTGGAAAAGTGGTGAATCTTGAGACCAAACCACTCATGCTACTAGAGATAATAGGTTGGACAAGTGGTGGACCTTGAATGTAAACTCCCCATGTACAAAATATCGTGGGTTTAAGGTATTTCAATGGATCTTAGCATCTTGGAGACATGGTGCAGCTTGCTTCTCTTCATGTTTCAATGGAGCCTATCTTGGACAAATGGTGGAGCATCCTTCTCTCCATGTTTCAATGGACCCTAGCTTAGACAAGTGGTGGACCTTTGCTTCTCTCTATGTTTCAATAGAGTTAGCTTGGACAAGTGGTGGACCTTGGAACCAAACCCCCATGTCATTCCAAGTGGTCAGAAAGAATACCCTTTAAGATATAGCCTTATAGGTTGGACAAGTGGTGGACCTTAACACCCAGATCTTCTTAATATAATGACATAGAGTGGAAAAGTGGTGAATCTTGAGACCAAACCACTCATGCTACTAGTGATAATAGGTTGGACAAGTGGTGGACCTTGAATGTAAACCCCCCATGTACGAAATATCATGGGTTTAAGATATTTCAATGGAGCCTAGCATTTTGGAGACATGGTGCAGCTTGCTTCTCTTCATGTTTCAATCGAACCTGGCTTGGACAAATGGTGGAGCATCCTTCTCTCCATGTTTCAATGGAGCCTAGCTTGGACAAGTGGTGGACCTTTGATTCTCTCTATGTTTCAATAGAGTTAGCTTGGACAAGTGGTGGACCTTGGAACCATACCCCTATGTAAAACCTATCATGTGCATTCCAAGTGGTGGTAAATAATACCATTTTAGATATAGCCTTATAGGTTGGACAAGTGGTGGACCTTAACACCCAGATCTTCTTAATATAATGACATAGAGTGGAAAAGTGGTGAATCTTGAGACCAAACCACTCATGCTACTAGGGATAATAGGTTGGACAAGTGGTGGACCTTGAATTTAAACCCCACATATACAAAATATCGTGGGTTTAAGGTATTTCAATGGAGCCTAGCATCTCGAAGACATGGTGCATATTGCTTCTCTTCATGTTTCAATGGAGCCTATTTTGGACAAATGGTGGAGCATCCTTCTCTCCATGTTTCAATGGACCCTAGATTGGACAAGTGGTGGACCTTTGCTTCTCTCTATGTTTCAATATAGTTAGCCTATATTAGACAATTAGTAGACCTCGAATCTCTCCATGTTGTCTAGAGCTGAGCTTGGACAAGTGGTGGACCTTACTTCTCCCTTCCCTTAGTTTACTAGCTTAAAAGATTACTATGTATACTTGCTTAGATCTAACTTGAACAAGTGGTGGACCTTGTATTCACACAAACTTAATTCATTACAAAAAAGTATATGTAAAATAACATTTGTTTTTTTTTGTTTCAGGAAAGATGGCTCCAAAAAAACAGGTTGCAAGGGTTGCTGTCTCAGTTGACTATACTTGCAATGATCTTAGGAAATGGTATTTGGACATACATGGTATAGAGGGTGCACAATTTCATAAGGTGCATCTATTTATTGCCAAAAAGGAGAATGACAGCTTGTTTGAAGATGTTGGACAAGTTGTGGAAGCATCTGTCTCTGTAGTTGATAGTCATCCGGAGGTGGAATGCATTGACATTCTAGTTCCAATGAATCTAGAATTTCAACTATCTCCAGGAGCATATGCATTGGAGCGCATGTCTAGAAACAAAGAAGAGACAATGTTTTCTCGAGGATGGAAGTTTGCAGAATCAAATCCAAACATCACAGCAGATCAACTTCAAAGCTCCATCATTGCCACACTACAACGAAAAAAGGTGAAAGCTTCACGACCACCATCCACAAAGAAGCAAGCAAAAGTGCAAAAAGTAGCAGCTAAGCGAACTAGTTCCATTTTGGATGTAGACAAGGCATCTTTGGCATCCTCATCAACAGAGGGTTCAATGTCAAAGATGAGAATTGTGGATCCAGATGTTTTAGAAGCTGAGGCCATGAAAGGACAAGAAAAAGATACAGGTGGAATGAATTAGTACATAAATTATTTTCCTTTCCAATATAGGGAATTTGATATCCCTATTCAAAATTGTTGGCTTGATCCTTATCACTATAATGCACGTATTATGGATAAAAAACACGCTGAAAGTGTGTTATTTGGATTTTCACGGAGTACGACCAAGCCTGCAGCATGTGCATATTTGATGCCTGTTCGAAATGCAAAATCAAAGAAGGGCACTCCTTTGGCAGTAGAAGAGGTAGAGGAACAAAAAATTAAAGATTATCATTATTGGATTATTGATGGGCAACATTCAATCTATGCTGCAAAAGTTTTGCTTCACAATGAACAAAACAACAAAGAGATATTTGAAAGACTGATTAGTGTGTATAAATTTAGAAAGGCTCGCATTGTTGTGAATGCTCCTCCATTTGTTGCAACTGCTATATCTGCCATTGCAAATGAGGAGGCTCAGGCATTGTATGTCAAGCAACCTTACAGCCAAATATTGAGACATTTACGGAGTCAATGGATCTTCTCAGGACGACCACCAAAGGCAGCAAGTGGAATTGCAGAGGGACATGCATCTCGTGCCGGATGGGATGTAAGTTATTTTCTTTGTCTTTTTGATAGTGTTTAATTAACAAATCTTGCTTTTCTTCGATTGGCAAGAATGAGTGCAACAGCAAGTTGGATTGCTAAACAGGCACACATGGTCACATACTCTGATTTAGTTTATGATTGCTGGATAGAAATCATTCAAAAGCTAGAAGAGGAGAATAAGAAACCCCCAACAACTGTATTTAGATACCTTTGTGGCCTTGAGGAATCAGAGGTAAAGACTATTCAAGAAGAGATTAGAGATGAGAAGATTTTAATGTCAAAGAGTGCAAAGGATGGTGATGCAACTGACATGTATGATCGAATCACGCAGTTGAAGCAAGACAAATTGATTCAAGATGCACTTCTTGAAGGCTTCAACAATTTGAATGAGTCTTCACCATGTAAAGACTGGGAGGAGGTGGTCAAAATGTATAACATCAATGATGTTGTTTATAAAACAATTTTAATGCTATGCGAGGAATGGATCAAATCTAGTTTGACGCGTGGAACAAAGAAAATGGCTTTTCCAGATGGAGCAATAAAATACATGCAATGGGCAATTCACCTTCAAAAGGAGAAAACTGAGCCTAGACATTTGTCATGGTCAATCTATGTGGTGAGCCTACAAATGGAAGGCAATCTCTACTTGATGCGCCACTTCAATAATAAAGTGCCTATTGGCTTATGTGTTTTAGATATGACAAAAAACGTTGGAGGCAATTTGAAGTGGAGTGAGGAGACATTTAACAATGCTTTGGATGGGATCTTGGCTATTGCTGGAGGGTCAACAGATCCTGGATTTGTCTTTCTTGCATTTGTGGATTTCACTAACTTCACAAAATTGCAATGTGCCTTTCACGCCATGGGAGATAATCTGAGCTACCATTGTTGTGGTGCATTGCATCACTTTCCATCAGCTCCTTGCAAAGGAGCAATTCAATTCCTAACAGTTATTGCCTTCTTGGGACAAGGCAATGCATTTGAAGACCTGAGAAGAAGATCAGAGGAACATCCCATGCCAATTGATTGTTCTCTTCTTCAAGTAGCAGATAACGATATGTCAGATTTGCAATATTTGGAGGCCAAAAAAAGAGCTTTGGTCAAGCACTACATTCGTACATATTGTTTTGAAGACCGCAAGCTTGTTGATGTTTTTGGTGATGGCTCCTTGGTTGCACAAGAAGGAATACAACAGAAAAAAGAAGTTATATGCTTAATTGATAGTGTGGAGGAGGCAAAAAACGTGGAGACCATGCTGCTAGACTTTGTTAAGTCTCATGAAGATATAGAAAAATGGGCTGGACTTCAACAATCCACTTCGCAATCAGGATGACATTGTGCCTGTTACAGAGGAGTGCTCTCCACAAAGAGAAGAAGAAGAACAACAACAACATCCTCTGTCAATGGAGGACTTTTTGGAAATGGAGACACGTATGTTTTGAGTTTCTTGTGCATGTTAGTGTTTCTTGTTACTGATTTGATACTCTTAATGTTAGATTTTGCTTTATATAGTATTGATTGAGTTTGTATTTTTTATCTCAAGCATTCAAGGTTTGAATGTAAATAATAAATTACTTGAGTTTTTGAATGGTGGATCTTTAGACTAAAACTATAACATTTAATACTCACAAAGACTTAATTACTTAAGAGCTTGAACTCAATAAGTTTTGGACCTTTTATCAATACCCCCTTGATATGATACATTAGATCGTAGCATGGTTAAATGGTGATGCTTCATAAATTGAACCTAGCTTAGACAGGTGCTGGAGCCTAAATTTAAACTAACCTTGCTAGAAGGGAGCTTATGTTTGGACTTTGAGAACTAGCATAAGTAATCAATTAGAGCATAGATTAGACATGTGGTGGTGGCCTTAGAGACCAAAATCTTAATGAGCTTGGAAAGGTATTTAAGTACTGCAATTTACTTAGTTTTAGTACTCACTAAAGGCATAGCTTGACAAAAGGTGGACCTTACATGGATCCTAATTTCAAGAGGTGTGGTAGACCTTCAAACCAAGATCATATAGCTTGGACATGTGGTGGACCTTGCATGAGACTAGTTTAGACAAGTGTGGTACACCTTGTAACCAACACCCATTTGTTATATTAGCTTGGACAAGTGGTGGACCTTGCTTTTATGTTTCAATGGAGCATATTTTGGACAGGTGGTAGACCTTGTTTCTCTCCATGCTTCAATGGAGAGAAACATTAGCTTGGACAAGTGGTGGACCTTGTTTTATGTTTTAAAGGAGCATATTTCGGACAAGTGGTAGACATTGTTTCTCTCCATGGTTCAATGGAACCCACCTTAGACAAGTGAAGTACCTTGAAACCAAACCCCCATAATACAACCTACTAAATAGGTTGGAAAATTGGTGGTATATGAAACCATCCATGATAGAGCATAGTATAGGTGAAAACGTAGTGGTCCTTATATCAATTACCCATGCATAGCTTGGACAAGTGGTGGACCTTGATTCTCTCTATGTTTCAATGGATCCTATCTTGGACTATAGATATATCTTACTTATTTCCATGCTTCAATGGATTGTAGCTTGGATAAGGAGTGGACCTTCAAACAAAACTCCACAGCATAGCATATATTAACAATTCATGGGTTTTATAGAGATTTTCTTGCCTATTTTGGAGAGTTGGTACACCTTTATTCTCCATTCTTCAATGGATCTGAGGTTGGACAAGCGGAGCTGGAGAAGTGGTCAACCTTAAAATGAAACCTCCCATGCTACAACCCATCATAGATCGTATATGTAGTGGACCTTGAAACTCTTTTATGTCCCTAGCTTAGAGAAGCATTGCACTCTTTATTATCTCCATACATGAAGGCAAGGTTGGACAAGTGGTGGACCTTCAAACCAGAATCTCTATGCAATAATAGGCAAGTGGTGGAGCTTGTTTTCTCCATGTTCCAATGGAGCCTAGCTTAGACAAACAATGGAGCTTGCTTCTCTCCATGTTTCAATGGATCCTAGCTTAGAAAAGTGGTGGAGCTTTGATTCTCTCCATGTTCCAATGGACCATAGCTTAGACAAGTGGTAGACCTTGAAAAAACCCCCCGTATACAACATATTATGGGGTTTTCATGTTTCAATGGCACCTAGCTTGGACAAATGGTAGAGCTTGCTTCTCTTTATGTTTCAATGGATCCAATCTTAGCCAAGTGGTGGACCTTGAAACAAGAATCCCCCCCCCCATGTACAACGTATTATGGGTTTTGAAAGCACTGGGAGAAAATAATAGCTTTGATAAGTGGTGGACCTTGCTTCTCTCCATGCTTCAATGGAGCCGAGGTTGGACACATGTTGGAGAGAAGATGGTTGCCCATGAAATAAGACCATGCATGCTATAATCAATCATATGTTGTACACATGGTGGACCTTGCAATTGTTTTATATGCCTAACTTGGACAAGTGGAGGACCCTTGATTACCTCCAGATATCAACAACAAGCCAAGTTTGGACAAGTGTAGTACCACCAAACCAGAATCTCTATGCTACAATAGAGTATAGGTAGGACACGCAGTGAACCTTGATATCAAACCATCCATGCTACTAGAGATGATAGGTTTCACATGTGGTGGAACCTTGTATCAATGTTCTATGTGTAGTTTTTGACTAGTGATAGACCTTGAAACTAATCCCTCTAGGCTACAAGAAAAAAGAGATGGATGAGGAGGCTAGACTACTTTTGTTGCATCAATGCATCCCATGTTACCACATATACTATAGGGTTCTTGGATAAGTGTTGGATCTTGTGTCAATGCTCCATGTCTAGCTTGGACAAGTGGTGGACCTTGGTTCTCTCTATGCTTCAAATGGGCAATAGATTGGAGACACAGTGGCCTTTTTTTTTCCAATGATTTTATTTTTTGGAAACCTTGGAGGCACCATGTAAGAGGCACTCTAAGTCTTCCATACAATGGACCTATTGGACTATAAAATAATGATATCTTTCTTTGATATTGTCATTATTTTATGCATAATATTTTCTTCTTTTTGCAGACACAAAGGAGTTAAGTGATATAAAAACTAGATGTATTTCACACTATGATTGGCATGAAGATCCTTTTGGGACACCAACTTTTCCTATTCCCAAAGATGTAATTTTCCATATTAACGGTGTGGATTTTGAAGTGCGACTTTCATGTATTGAAGGAGCTGGTTATGGGCTATTTGTGCATACTACCCTGGAAAGTGGTTTGACTATTCTAAACTATGGAGGGCATAAGTATAGATTTCAAGACTGGAAAAAGATATGCAAAATTTTTCCAAGAGCTTATAAATATTCTCTTCTAGAGGATCCAAACATAGAAGAAGAGGAAGATCAATCATACATTATTGGTTGTGTAGAAGAAGGAAACGTGTCGGGCTATATAAATAGTTCTCACAGTACAAATGTCTGTCCCAACGTACGCTATACATTTGATCCAAATTTGCCACCTTGGCATAAATGCACCTCTTCACACATCAAGTCAGAAGAATATGGCCATGTATGCATTGAGACTATTTGTCAAGTTGAAGCAGGAGAAGAGTTGTTTGCTGACTATAACTTTACTTGACATTGTAAAGTATTGTACATGGATGGAAATCTCAAGTACATGCATCATTTTCATTTTTCATGGATGAAATCTCAAGTGAATATAACATTTGATTATTGTTTAGTTTATGCTCAACGAGAATCTAGAGTGCTCTTATGCTTTGTGTGTTGTCTAACTTATTTGACTACCTTGGCCATAGAATCTTGATTCTACTCTAGATTTGTGATAAATCTTACCAAAATTTAATCAATGTCTAGGTTGGACAAGTGGTGGGGCTTCAAACATTACTGTCTTAAACAAGTGGAGTTATCTTACTTGAATAAGTGGTGGCCTTTGAATCCAAATCTAAGCCAAATCTCTAATTGTTTGCTTGTAGTCTAGGTTGGACATTTGGTGGACCTTGTATCCATGTTTCCTCAACAAGGGTGGCTTTTAGTTTTCACTTTAAGTACTCATCTTTAATAAAGTGTAGGATGGAAAATGTTGAGTTAGTAGATTGTATTTTAGACAAGTGGTGTTTGGTGTACGAATGCTGAAAATGGTTGCAAGGATTCTAACAACGACTTTACCTTAAATAAATTTCTTACTAGGAGTTCTACATATAAATATGGTGAATAAAATTCTAGTGGTTTTGAGATACCATTTGTGTGTGTGTTTTCTTAGATTCACAAACTGGGATGGATAATGCTCCTATGGTTCAGTCAACAACTATAGAATCCATAGATTCTATGGTTTCTAAAGTGCCCAAGATGGATGATATTTCTATACTAGAGTCTAGTGTTGTGCAACTTGAGCAAGCTTCCAATAATGAGAACCAAGAAATAGATACTTCAAAAATGCAGCATACATCAAAAGAGACTGAAAAGTCCACTCACGAGCTATTGCCAATTGGTACTACGTCATGTAGCGTAGATGTTGAGAAATCCATGCTTACAATTATATTGGATTTAAATGGTCTATTGTTGAAACGTTCCCCTCAACCATCCTCACACCACAACTCAGTGAAAATGGATTCAAAAAGATATATTATACTCAGGCCAGGTTGCATCCAATTCTTGAAGACTATTTTACAGAGGTTTATTGTTGCAATTTGGTCGATAGCTACTAGGAATAATGTGTATCAAATCCTTGCAGCACTAAACAACTTAGCTGAGGATACATTGCCTTTCTTTGCAATTTGGTCGCAAGATGTTTGCTACACCGCTCAAACTCAAAAATGTTTTAGACCCGACAATCCAAACGTTGAGGCAATGTTCAAGCCTCTAGCCAAAATTGCCATGGGGTTTGAATGTGATCCACAAAGAACAATGCTTATTGATGACTCTCCTTATAAGGGATGTATTTCACCATAAAACAATTGCATTTTTCCACCACAATTTGATGCTGAGAAGATGGTTGACAATATGATCTTGGAGGAGCTATTGCCATACTTGATTCAGCTTGATGAGAGAAGGGATGTGTGTGATTTAATTTCTTCTAATCGTTATGGACAACCTATAGTGACAAATGATAGTGAATACAAACAAATCATGGAGTATTGGAAGCAGAAAAATGATGTTTGGTAAGCTAAGGTGTTCTTTACAAGAAGAATACCACCTGCAAAAGGTGACAGAGATGAAACTATCATTGAAAATGCAAGTGACACAAGCCACCGCAATGAAATGAGAAGAGTCCAAATACAAGAGATCTTAGCAAAGGAGGGTACACCCATTGAAAGCATGAAGGCGTCACAATTGACCACTTTAGCTAGGCAATTGGGTTGTAACACAAAAGGAGTTTTGAAGGCAACCACAGCAAAGGCTTATATAAATAAGGTGAAAGCTGAGAACAATCTTCTAAGGCTGGATAGAAAGCAACCCTAAGGTACTAGTGACATGTCATATATTCTTGATACACATACTTGAACACTCATGTGCATGGTATCTAACAAATCTTTCTTTTTATTCCTTCCTACAGGATCTTACAAAGGATACTACTAGATGACGCTCAATCAATAGAGATTTTGATATGTTTGCTCAAAATAATGAAGCAGTCACCTACATTTTTTGTTTATCAATTTCTTGAGAGACTTTCTTTTAGTTTGTAATCATCAAATGAAATGAAAAGTATCCTTCTTATAAGATTGTTGATCTTTTTCTCGTTCAAAACTTTCAATTGTGATTTATAGTTTTGTTAGCATGAGATTGTGCTTTTTTAGTTTGAAAAAAACTGTCAAAGATCCAAGTCTTTTTGGCTTTACTTAAGTTATTAATTGTGAAAGATCCAAGTCTTTTTGCTTTACTTAAGTTATTGATTGTCTATGTAATAGTCCTTAAAACAATATCGGATGGCTTTCTTGCTCCCATGTCTCACATTGGTCTTTAGGTAAGACAAGTGGTGACCTTGAAAGTATGGTCTCATATCTCGATCAAGTGAAGAGACATGAAGCTTAAATATCACTACTATGTATCTAGTGTTAAACTCCATCAAGACAAAGATACTAGAGTGCCAAATTGCAGTCTAGTTTAAGTGAAAATCCATTTGAGCTAAGGTAAAACTTATAGTGCCTCATTTTTCTAGGATTCTACACCATCAAGGAAGTTAGAATCTAGCACAAACCAATTAAGACTCTTTTGGGAGCCTAGATAGGACAATTCGTGGAACTTAAGAGACTTATTATTGAGTTAGAGTCTAGTTTAGATAAGCAAAAGATCTTCAAACCAGCACTTGACTTTCTTACTATTCAATATTCAAAGTCCCTTGAGGCTAACAAATTACATACCTACTTGTAACCTAACTAATGAGTAATTATATAGATCTAAGCAAGTATATATAATGAGTCTTCAAACTAATAAACCAAGGGAAGAGAGTAACAAGGTCCACTACTTGTCCAAGCTCAGCTCTAGACAACATAGAAAGATGCTAGTTCTACTAATTGTCTAATTATAGGCATGGAGAAATGATAGAAGGTTGACCACTTGTCCAACCTATCATCTCTAGTAAGATGGGAGGTTTGGACTTAAGATTCACCATGTAACCAACCTATACATCATTGTATTATGAAGATTAGAAAAGCAAAGCTCCACCACTTGTCCAAGCTAGTTCTAAAATCCACATGGAGATAAGCAAGCTCCACCATTTTTCAAATCTCTCTTCCATTAAAACATGAAAAAACTCAGCTATGTTGTACAGGGGGGACTTTTTTCCAAGGTCCACCACTTGTCCAAGCTAGGATCAATTAAAACATGGAAATAAACAAAGCTCCACCACTCGTCCAACATTTAGAGTTGCAAAGTGTATGGGTTGTCTAAACTAGGTATGGGAAAATAATTGAAGGTCCACCACTTGAAACATGGAGCGAAGCAAGCTCCACCATGTCTCCAATATACTAGACTCCATTGAAACACCCTAAACCCATGATATTTTGTACATAGGGGATGTACATTCAAGATCCACCACTTGTCCAACCTAGTATCCCTAGTAGCTTGATAGCTTTGGTCTCAAGATTCACCACTTGTCCACTCTATGTCATTGTATTAAAAAGGATTGGGTGTTAAGGTCCACCACTTGTCCAACCTATAAGGTTATATTTTAAATGGTTTTTTTTCTCACAACTTGAACTACCCATGATATGTTTTACATGGGAGTTTTGTTTCAATGTCCGCCACTTGTCCAAGCTAACTCTATTGAAACATAGAGAGAACCAAAGATCCACCACTTGTCCAAGCTAAGCTATATTGAAACATGGAGAGAAGGATGCTCCACCATTTCTCCAAGATAGGCTTCATTGAAACATGGAGAGAAGAAAGCTCAACCATGTCTCCAAGCTAGGATCCATTTAAATGCCCTAAACCCATTTTATTTTGTACATGGGGGGTTTTATTTCAAGTCCCACCACTTTTCTAACCTATTATCCCTAGTAGCAAGAGTGGTTTGGTCTCAAGATACACCACTTGTACACTATATGTCATTATATTAGGAAGAACTATGTATTAAGATCCACCACTTGTCCAACCTATAAGGTTATATCTTAAATGGTATCCTTTCTCACCACTTGAAATGCCCATGATATGTTTTACATGGGGGTTTCATTCCAAGGTCCACCACTTGTCCAAGCTAACTCTATTCAAACATAGAGACAAGCAAAGGTCCACCACTTGTCCAAGCTAACTCTATTCAAACATAGAGAGAAGCAAAGGTTCACCACTTGTCAAAGCTAGGCTCCATTGAAGCATGGAGAGAAGTAACCTCCATCATTTTTCCAAGATAGGTGCCATTCAAACATGGAAAGAATCAAGATCTACCATGTCTCCAAGATTCTAGGCTCCATTGAAACACCCTAAAACCATGATATTTTGTACATGGGGTGTTTACATTCAAGGTCTACCACTTCTCTAACGTATTATACCTAGTAGCATGAGTGGTTTGGTCTTAAGATTCACCACTTATCCACTTTATGTCATTATATTAACACTAGGTTGGTAACCTAACAGGACATAAAAGTGTCCTTTCAGGGTTTTGAAAAAAACCTCCAAAACCATAGTAGATCCACTCATTTTGTAAAATCCTTTCATGAGGTTATAGTTCAAGGCCTACTATACATGGAAAAAATAAGAAACTTGTAAAATTTCTCATATTTTGGTCACACCAAGCCTCCAAAGTTGATGGACCAGTGCATTTTCATCAAAACAGTCATTTCTTACGTTTTGTTGCATAAAAATAAGATTAGGGATTTTTGTAGGACTTGATATAAATTCCCTAGTTAACTTCAATGGATTGGTGATCAGAACATATGATTGCTTCTCACTCACTATTTTTTGTTTTGCCAAAATAAATAGGTACAAAAAAGTTGAATTTTTACCATTCTACAAACCTATCATCAAAGTTTCTATAGCCACGCTCAATACAAATAATATATGCATGTTTTCTTAGGTCCCTATTGTCCTTTATGTTCATAAGGAGCCATGGAGAATGTCAAAAGAATAATACATCTCCTACCAAGGGGAATCTTGGGGACAAAGATGAAGTGCTAAATACAGCAAACATGAAAAAATTGGGTTCAACATTATGCGTTGTAGAATCCCATAGAAACTATTCAATATCTAGCCAAATTTGATCCTTATGACTAGATATGGTCACTACCTACAAAATTCATGTAGTTGTCACAAGAAACTAACAATATTGAAAAAGCTATACTTGATATACTATAATGTTTCGTTTTCTTCTATAATTGAAAAAATCAACCTTCGTTGTGTACTATGCAAAATAGGGTATTAGGTGCCCCAAAACTCAAGAAATATTAGCTTTATGTTACAATATGCGACATAGAAAATAAAAAATGCATTTGTATATCATGAAATCCACCAAAAAAATCATAGAAGAGCTAAAATTGGCTAAAATACACGATTTGACAATTTTTGTAATTTGGTCATAACTTACAACTTTTATATTTATTTCTCCCTAGAAGCATCAGGACATGTTAAGGACTACTAAAGATAGTTCTCTAGCATTATAGACCTCACAAACATGAATTCTAGAGTGGTATAGTTGCAAAAAGTTGAAAAAAGGCAAAAACAGGACCCGTTTTTTCACACAGTTTAGGTTGTGAAATGTTGTGCAAGGACAAGGTTAAAGATGGAATTGATATTCCAAAAAAATGTCGAGTTTTTTTCAGCTCATGAGACAACTTTCTAGATAGATATCACCTCAAAATCCATTTTGAAACTCTTGACATAATTCAAGGAAAATGGTCACTTAATAGGACATAAAAGTGTCCCAGGACATAAAAGTGTCCCATTACCAACCTAGTGTTAAGAATAACTGGGTGTTAAGGTCCACCACTTGTCCAACCTATAAGGGTATATCTTAAATGGTATCCTTCACCACTTGTCAAGGTCCATCACCACTTTTCCAACCTGTAAGGTTATATCTTGAATGATATTTTTCCTCATCACTTATATTGTCTATGCTATGTTTTACAAAGGGGTTTTGTTCCAAGACCCACCACTTGTCCAAGCTAACTCTATTGAAACATAGAGAGAAGCAAAGGTCCACCACTTGTCCAAGGTACGCTCCATTGAAACATGGAGAGAAGGATGATCCACCATTTCTCCAAGATAGGTTCCATTGAAACATTGAGAGAAGCAATCTCCACCATCTCTCCAAGCTAGGCTCCATTGAAATACCCTAAACCCATAATTTTGTACATGAGGGGTTTACATTCAAGGTCTGCCACTTTTCCAACCTATTTTCCGTAGTAGCACGAGCGGTTTGGTCTCAAGATTCACCACTTGTACACTCCATGTCATTATATTAAGAAGAACTATGTGTTAAGGTCCACCACTTGTCCAACCTATAAGGTTATATTTTAAATGGTATCCTTTCTCACCACTTGAAATGCCCATGATATGTTTTACATGGGGGTTTCATTCCAAGGTCCACCACTTGTCCAAGCTAGGCTCATTGAAACATGGAGAGAAGGAACCTCCACTGTTTCTCCTAGATAGGCTCCATTGAAACATGGAGAGAAATAAGCTCCACCATGTCTCCAAGTTGCTAGGCTCCATTGAAATACCCAATACCCATAATATTTTGTACATGGGGGGTTTACATTCAAGGTTCACCACTTGTCCAACCTATTATCCCTAGTAGGTTTGGTCTCATGATTCACCACTTGTCCACTCTATGTCATTATATTAAGAGGAATTGGGTGTTAAGGTCCACCACTTGTCCAACCTATAATGTTATAGCTTGAATG
Source organism: Adiantum capillus-veneris (assembly GCF_014529385.1). Lineage (NCBI taxonomy): Eukaryota > Viridiplantae > Streptophyta > Polypodiopsida > Polypodiales > Pteridaceae > Adiantum > Adiantum capillus-veneris. The sequence continues at coordinate 20,281,057 of NC_140949.1, read as the reverse complement.
GTATTTTTTCTCACCACTTGTAATGCCCATGACATGATTTACATGGGGGTTTTGTTCCAAGGTCCACCACTTTTCCAAGCTATGCTGCATTGAAACATGGACCTTAATACCAAATTATTTCTAGTAGCATGAGTGATATTTTGTACATGGAGGGGGTGGGGGGTTTACATTCAAGGTCCACCACTTGTCGAACCTATTTCCCTAGTAGGTTTGGTCCCAAGTTCACCACTTATCCACTCTATGTCATTATATTAAGAATAATTGGGTGTTAAGGTCCACCACTTGTCCAACCTATAAGGTTATATATTAAATGGTATTTTTTCTCACCACTTGTAATGCCCATGATATGTTTTACATGGGGGTTTCGTTCCAAGGTCCACCACTTTTCCAAGATAACTCTATTCAAACATAGAGAGAAACAAAGGTCCACCACTTGTCCAAGCTAGGCTCCATTGAAACATGGAGAGAATGATGCTCCACCATTTATCCAAGATAGGCTGCATTGAAACATGGAGAGAAGCAAGCTTTACCATGTTTCCAAGCTAGGCTCCATTGAAACACTCTAGGGGGTTTTATTTCAAGGCCCACCACTTGTTTAACCTATTATCCCTAGTAGCATGAGTGGTTTGGTTTCAAGATTCACCACTTGTACACTCTATGTCATTATATTGTGTTAAGGTCCACCACTTGTCCAACCTATAAGGTTATATCTTAAATGGTATTCTTTCTCTCCACTTGAAATGCCCATGATATGTTTTACATGGGAGTTTCATTCCAAGATCCACCACTTGTCCAAGCTAACCATATTTAAACATAGAGAGAAACAAAGCTCCACGACTTGTCCAAGCTAGGCTCCATTGAAACATGAAGAGAAGGAACCTCTACCATTTCTCCTAGATAGGATCCATTAAAACATAGACATAAGTAAGTTCCACCATGTCTCCTAGATGCTAGGCTCCATTGAAATACGCAAAACCCATGATATTTTGTACATGGGTGATTTACATTCAAGGTCAACCATTTGTCCACCCTATTATCCCTAGTAGGTTTGGTGTCACAATTCACCACTTTTCCACTCTATGTCATTATAATAAGAGGAATTGGGTGCTAAGGTCCACCACTTGTCCAGCCTATAAGGTTATACCTTGGATGGTATTTTTTCTCACCACTTGTAATGCCCATGACATGCTTTACATGGGGGTTTTGTTCCAAGGTTCATCACTTGTCCAAGCTAATTCTATTGAAACATAGAGAGAAACAAAGGTCCACCACTTTTCCAAGCTAGGCTCCATTGAAACATGGACCTTAATACCAAATTATTCCTAGTAGCATGAGTGATATTTTGTACATGGGGGGTTTTCATTCAAGGTCCACCGCTTGTCCAACCTACTTTTCCTAGTAGGTTTGGTCGCAAGATTCACCACTTGTCCAATCTATGTCATTATATTAATAATAATTGGGTGTTAAGGTCCACCACTTGTCCAACCTATAAGGTTATATATTGAATGTTATTTTTTCTCATCACTTGTAATGTCCATAATATGTTTTACATGGGGATTTTGTTCCAAGGTCCACCACTTGTCCAAGCTAAATCTGTTCAAACATAGAGAGAAACAAACGTCCACCACTTGTCCAAGCTAGGCTCCATTGAAACATGGAGAGAATGATGCTCCACCATTTATCCAAGATAGACTCCATTGAAACATGGAGAGAAGTAAGCTCCACCATGTCTTGAAGATGCTAGAGTCGAATGAAATACCCAAAACCCCTGATACTTTGTACATGGGGGGTTTACATTCAAGGTCCACCACTTGTCCAACCTATTATCCCTAGTAGCATGAGTGGTTTGGTCTCAGGATTCACCACTTGTCCACTCTATATCATTATATTAAGAAAAATTGGGTTTCCATATCTAAATAGATCTTTGCTTGGATAAGTGGTAGACCTTGAGACCTAAATACCCATTCTACACTAGAGCATTGGTTAAGCCTTATGCACTTCAAGCATACCTTTAACAAGTAGTAGTTATTAGTTGACTTAAGTCTAGTTGAACTCCATGGTATTGAGACTAAGAGAGAGTGTAGCATAAGAAAGAGTCAGGATTTTAATTTGACTTTCTTTCTATTAATGAGTAGATCATAGATGGATTTTGGTATCTAATAAAACCTTAGGGTAGACAATGTAAAACTCATGTCTATTGTTGTGTTTGCATTAAGTGTTCTTGTTCTTAAATTTCAAAACCATTATAGAAAAATGGATTGGCTATATTCTGGCATAAATTGAAGAAAACTATTGAATTACCCATCCAACCTCCTCCAACACCTTGTCCAAGGAATGAATCACCTCCTTATCACCTACCACTTGCTTTCAAGGACATCAAAAGAGTACTTATCTTGGATCTAGAGGGGTTACTTCTCAAGACAATTGAAATGAAACATGGAGATTCTATGCCATCTTGGGCTCAACACATGCGACTTATGGAGGATAAAGATGAAGTTTCTCATGTGGTGCGACCAGACGCACAAAGTTTTTTGGATTTTTGTGCTGAATACTTTGAGCTATGGATATGGAGTTGCTATAAATTAACAAGGGTACAACGCATCACACAAAAATGTTTTCCTGAGTAGTATACCAAGTTCAAGGTGTTTATGAGTAACAAAAATTGCCAAAATCCAAATATCATGTTAGGATTTACAAGGGTTTATCACAAAAATTTGAGTGATATTTGGAAGATATTTGAGGATTTGGATGCAAACAATACCTTAATTTTTTATGACACTCCATATAGGGTGATGTGGAACATGCCAGGGACATATCTTATATTTCCAAAGATGTGGAGGCAAACTTCCGAGCAACTTCAAAACTTCTTGCAGAGAACCATAATTCCATGGTTGGTAGGATGGTTGTATGCAAGAGATAAGACACTCTATACATACAACACAATTGTAAATCAGTATAGTGATTCTGAGATAAATTATGTCCTTGGTGTGTACTTGTCAACATGAAAGCATTGAATAAATATGGCCATAAGATGCTTTTTTTATTCTAGTGTGTATCTTTCAACATTTGTATAATTTGATATAGTCTTTTTTATAAAAAAACAAAGGTGTGTCAATTTTATGAACACTTGAATGGAGTGCACCCTACTCTAAGGGGACTTCAATGTACTATTGGAGTGCATCCTATTGTAAGGGGACTCTGATGTATTGCTAGAGTGCACCCAAATTTTTGGGGACTCATTTTTCATTTGATTGGGGCCTATGTTGGGTCATATAGTAAAAGAAATTCATTTTTTGTCAATTCATATCGAGGTTGCATTTATTTGTAACTATGAGAGAATTGATGTTTGATGTCAAAATAAAACTTGTAAGTATGGATCAGAGAATTCATGCACTTTAAATATGTGAGACGGATCTTTTTCTTGGGCACAAATGTTTGCTTCAAGAATTTTGTCATTACATACTTTATGTGAAAGAGTTTTAGAACCTAAAAGACTTTGAAAACAAAACTATGGAATCTAAGTGCATGTATTCTTGAATGGCTTGAAAGTTGATGTATACAGGCATGTCGCCTTGATGAAGATTTAGATCTGACAAGATGCAAAGCTAGAATTCTTGGACGTTACCTTTGTCAATTTGGTAATAAAATATTTAATTTTCTTTTATTATGGGTGGAAAATATATTATTATGTGCATTTGGAACCTAATTGCTTGACCTTCAAACCAAGATTCCTATGTTATTTTTTCATATACTTTTTTGTAATGAATTAAGATTGTGGATACAAGGTCCACCACTTGTTCAAGCTAGATCTAGGAAAGTATATATAGTGAGTCTTCAAACTAGTAAATCAAGGGAAGAGAGAAGCAGGGTCCATCACTTGTCCAAGCTTATCTCTAGACAACATAGAGAGATGTTAGGTCTACTAATTGTCCAATCTAGTCATGGAGAAATGATAGAAGGTTGATCCACTTGTCCAACCTATCATCTCTAGTAAAATGGGAGGTTTGGCCTTAAGATTCACCATGTAACCAACCTATACTTCATTGTATTATGAAGAGTAGAAAAGCAAAGCTCCACCACTTGTCTAAGGTAGTTCCAAAATCAACATGGAGAGAAGCAAGATTCACCATTTGTCCAAGATAGGTTCCATTAAAACATGGAAAACCTCATATATGTTGTATGTGGAAGCTTTTTTCCAAGGTCCACCACTTGTCCAAGCCAGGATCCATTAAAACATGGATAGAAACAAGGTTCCACAACTCGTCCAACCTTTATAGCTGCAAAGTGTACCGGTAGTCTAAACTAGGCATGGGAAAATAATAGAAGGTCCACCACTTATCTAATATATTATCTCTAATAGCATGGGAGGTTTGGTCTCAAGATTTAGGAATTGGCTAACCTGTATTTCATTGTATTATAAAGAATTTGATTTTAAAGTCAACTACTTATCCAAGCTATAAGTTTATATCTTGAATGGTATTCCTTCCCATCACTTAGAAAACCAATGATATGTTGTACATGGGGGGGTTTGTTACAAGGTCCACCACTTGTCCAAGATATTTTCATTGAAACATGGATGAAGACAAGCTCCACCATTTGTTAAATCTAGACTCCATTGAAATCTAGAAAATCCATTCTATGTTGTACATGGGGTTTTTGTTTTAAGGTCCAACACTTGTCCAAGCTAAGATCCATTGAAACATGGAGTAGAGAAACACTCCACAACTTGTCCAAGCTAGGAAACATTGATAGTAGTTGTCTTAGTTTAAAGATCCACCACGTGTCTAAGCTAACTCTATTGAAACATAGAGAGAAGCAAAGGTCCACCAATTGTTCAAGCTAGGCTCCATTGAAACATGGACAGAAGCAAGCTCCACCATTTCTCCAAGATAGGCTCCATTGAAACATGGAGAGAATCAAAGGTCCACCATTTCTCCAAGCCAGGCTCCATTTGTCCAACCTATAAGGTTATATCTTAAATGGTAATCTTTCTAATCACTTGGAATACCCATGATATGTTTTACATGGGGGTTTTGTTCCAAGATCACCACTTGTCCAAGCTAACTCTATTGAAACATAGAGAGAAGCAAAGGTCCACCACTTGTCCAAGCTAGTCTCCATTGAAACAAGGAGATAAGCAAGGTCCATCATTTCTCCAAGATAGGCTAGCATGGATAAGTGCACCTTGAAACCAACCTTCCTATGAGGCAATAGAGCATATGCTACATATTTAATGTATTTCCCATGCCTCAAATTAAGAAGTTATAGATTAGAAGTGGACCTTGCTTGAATGTCACATGCAATAAATTAAGGAAAAATAGCCAAGTGGATTGTATTCCTCAATGGATCCTTGCTTTCACAAGTTGTGAACCTTGAGTCACTTTTACATTAACTTGGACAAGTGGTGGACCTAGAAACCAAGCTCTCCATGTTGAGATAAGTTGTAGGTAGGACAGTAGAACATAGGCAACGATAATGGATGCAATATACTCGTCTCCTAATAATCCAATTGATTGAAACCATGGTATTTTAGTTGTTTTCATTGTGTATTGTATGTGCATAAAGTGGAATGAGACCTTAAGAAAACTCAAATTTTTGACAAAATCTCTATATTTTGTACATGATATATTGAAAGTTGTCCAACTTGGGAATTGGGATTTTCCCACTTTACCTAATATGGTCTTAGGAGTTACAATATTCTCAATTCATCAAAATAATAATTGTTTTTACAATGAGAGCTCCAAACATTGTATCCGAGTTAGCTTGTTGCTAACATTTCCCCCCTCCTCACCTGTGTCGTCCCTTGACATAGCTTTATGGACTGAAATAATCTTCGAGTTGATGACTGGCGAGGCAGTCCTTAAGTGAATGTAAAGCTTTTTCACATCTGATCTGCCTTTCTTTGTCTGGAACCTACAAAAATTGTATAGTGACCTTGTTCTTTAGCTCAACAATGGAGTAGACAACAAATCTGGAAGTCAGGTTGCTGATCACTAGCCCAAAAATCTTTTTTTGCCAAGTAAAAAACCTTGTGTAGAACGCTTCCTCAAATGCCAACATATTATGAGATGGCAAGAACATGCATCGGATGTAGAAGCCATAGAGGACTTCTTCGGAAGGTTGGCCGCTTAGGTCGTAGCATAGACCCTTATTGCCCTCAAGAAAGGACATCCACAGTGCTCCTGCTTACTCTGGCTCATAAAAAGACTTCGATGCATGTGAGCAACATTTGGAAAATTTTGTAGAGCATAGCACATGAAAGATCATGGAAACTTTTGAAGAATGACATGGTGCTCGCTAGGGTTTTCACTATGTATTCTTCTGTCGGCGTTCCCTTCTCTAGAGATGGAAATCTCAGATAATTCAGCCATGTAGGCCGCTTCTTTTTCATTGCCTCGTATGCTTTCCACGTCGTTACCCTTGGTACAAGACAAAAAAGTGGTTTTTTTTAAAGTGTCACAGATGCTCTTGTGAACAAAATCCGGTATCTAGGATTCTTATTCAGCCAGCTCTTTCTCCACTTGGGGTGGACTTCATCTGTGACTTCTGCTTGCATGTCTTTGTATAGTCATTCCTTGACCTGTAGCAGCTTGACCTTGATCAAGGGATATGGTAGTGATTGATGAATCCATTGTGCATTGATTTGGTTGGGAGTGAGTTGAGTAACATTGACAAAATGAAAAATTCTCAACTTCCAATCCATCATTTCCCTCCACTGCTCATCCCCGGGTAGGTCACCTAATAAAAATGTAACCTATCATGTGAGTTCAACAGAAGGGTATTTAAAGTTCTTGAAACTTACAGAAATATATTTACAAAAGGGAATTACTTTTTCAAATTTGAAAAAAACTTACAGATTTTAAAAGAAAAGGGTACATTATATTCTTAACAAAATTCAAAGATAACGGTTTTACAAACATGTCTTGAATGCACGTGATATGGAAGTTTTACACATAGTGAACCCCTCGAGTGCTCATCCATCTCTTGAGCAACCTTCTCCGTAAGCGCGTCTTCTTCAACTTTTGATAGCTGGACGATCGGATCTTGATCGGCATCTTTTAATGGTACTTGTAATTCTTCTTCTCCCTGGAGTCCTTCTGCTGGCTATGTTTTCATCTGAGCGAAAGAGACTGAGGAAATATCAATATGTTACTACTCTGACGTACCTGCTTCTTCTTGTGTCTCTTGATGTCCATCGCACAATAGCTGGTTGAGTCTCTTCAGCTTAGCAATTTCCTTGAGTAGCTCTTCTTCTCTCTGTACCCGCATTAATGCAAGGTCTCTGTGTTGTGACTGCTCCAGCTTTAACTCTAGCTCGAGATTATCAGCTGTCCATATTTGGTTTTGCAGGCATCTGTTAACTTCATGAGAAGTTCACCTAACTCTTCCATTTCCTTTTGCTATTTTTCTCAGGCTAGCTGGTGTTGTTGAGCTTCCATTTTAACTCTTGGACTTGTTTTTGCAGATCAGTGATGACATTTAATCTGTCCTCTAACTCTCCTTGGAGAGCATCGATCACCATCTTCAATTCTCTAGCCTTTGTGTTGTGGCTAAGTGCTGCCGATCGCAATTTTTCTGTCATCTCCTGCATCTGTTTTGCATATTCATTAACTTCAAGAATTACCTCATCATTTGTCTGCCAGTCTTTAGTTTCTGTGGACTGCCTAGACGTTTCGGCAATCCCTTGTGATTCTTTTGGCGGGGCTGTGGTGGTTGTTTGTGGTAGCGGCCAGGTTTGTTCTTCCCCTTGAAGTTGTTTAGCTGCCTTGGTTGCTTTGGCTTTTTGAGGCTTCATGGATGCCTTGGTAATTTCCTGTTGGTTGGTGGTAGACGGGGTTTCCTCTGTTTCCTGTCCCTTTGGTTGCTCAAAACTTGTTGTGTCCTGTGGTTCAAGACTTGCTGCCCTTTTCGGCTCTAGTTCTTTTAACTTAGCTTGGTCAAAAGTAGTTGTTGCCTCCTATGCAAAATTTGTTGCCACATGTGGTTCAAGCTTCCTTTCTTTGGTTGGCTCACCCTCTGTGGGTCTATCTGTTGGTGATGGTGGAGGAGTTGGCATGGGGTGGTCGTGTTTTTTTGTAGTAGGTGAAGATGGTCTGGGAGACATCTCACTTTGGTCATGCTGGGTCTCACCTTGGTTTGTCATCTCAGCTTGTTTTTCTTGCTCGAACGTATCTTATCTATCTTTTCTTTCTGCTTCTTGAACTTCTTTTAGCTTTAATACCTCTGCTTCAGTGTAGATGTGTTTTAAAAATTATGTGGGGTCTTCAGCTTCTTTCCCAGCAGGGTGCTTTCTTCTTGGTCCTTTTACTTATTTAGGAACCCACTTTAGAGGGTCCTCACCTGCAGCTTTTGGTGACTTCTTTCATAGATCTCTTTTTCCCTTTCAAATCTAGCCTTTTTTTTGCTAAGGCTCTTCTTGATGTGCGGCCACCACCTTTCTTTTCATCTCTTCAATGCGAGCTCTTCTCTCTTCATTGTCCGAGATTTCACTGCTATGTGCTTTATGAGATCTTTCTTCAGACTCCTCATCGGATTTCTAAACTCTTTTTGTTGACCTTGTTATTCAAGGGGATGGTTGTGTAGACACAGTCCATGTGTTTTGATTAGGGGCAGGTGGAAAATTGTCTGCCATGCTGATACCATGGTATGCTATTCTTGTGAGTACTTCAAGTGCTCCCAGGTAGGTTATCTTGCCCTCTTTCTTTGTTCCCTTTAGTGTGGATAACACATACTATGCGTGGTCGATGGTTTGCCTATTGGTTGTCGGCTTTAACACTTATGTAAATGTAGTCACAATTGCATGATTGGATGTTGTGTATCTTGGTGGTCTCTTTGCGAGAAAGTGAAAGTGTTGGTGATATAATCTTATTGGTTCTTCCACTTGCTTTTGGATAAGATTAGCAAAGGTTGCCACTGCAATTTCCTTGGTGAAGGTACCTGTTGTCTTTCTGTCTCTAGCCCTCATTATCATCCCTTCTGTCGGTAATTTGAGAGCTTCGGCCACAATATCCTTTGTAATTACCACTTCTACCTTGTGCCCTTGCTGGTTAGTAATCTGGGTACTCTCTCATGATGATCTCCACTATATAATTGATTTTTCTACGATCTTGATCAGGCCAAGACATCATGATGGTGGTAGAAAACTACAGCTCCAAGAGGTGGAGAACCCGCTGTCTCATCTCAGTCCCGACTGTATCCATGTCAACCTGTCCAACTTCTTGTACAGTATAGACCTTGGAGGCACTAGGATCGTGTGCCCCCCAAGGTGTCCAAGGTGTGCTAAGACGTGTGTCGAGAGGTGTGCCTGGGTTGGAAGGGGGTCATGAGTGAGGAGGGGCCAAAGCATCTGTGGACCCTCCTCCACAGCAACCACCACCTCCACTTGATGATCGTCGAGATCGGCGAGTGCGCCTGTGCTGCGGAGATGCTGACGTACCCGCCTATGCCGTACCCCTAGGTGTCAAAGCGGCCATGATGGGAGACCCCGTAGGCATCGTACCCATAGACGTCCACCCCCATAGGCGTCGGACCCTCGGGTGTGAATCCCGGAGGCGTGGTACCCGTACCTCTGGTGAAGGAGTACGAGCGGAAGTGCGACGTGAGAGAGAGTGCAAGAAGAAGAGCACGACAATATGGTGAACTCGCTCTACTGTAATGTGTAGAGCATAGTGAGTTCTTATTAGGTTTTTACAAAAGAATATGTGTACATACCTGGCGGACCACCCACTTACCTGGGCGATCACATTGGGCTTTATACCCCAACAACCTCCCACTTAAAGTCCAATGTGGTACTTTAAGTGTGAGAGAAGCTACTATACAAGCTAATATACAAGAGATGTAGAGAAGTGATGTACTACCCTACACCTAACTGCTTGCGAAAATGCACAAAGCTCTCTAAGGGAAGTCCTTTTGTAAGTAGATCAGCAAGATTTTCTGTGGTGTGAACTTTGACAAGCTGAAGTTGCTTATCCTCGAGCATTTTCCTGATGAAATGATACTTCACATCCACATGCTTTGTCTTTGAGTGATAAACTGGATTGCGAGCCAATTGTATAGCACTTTGACTATCACAATATAACACAAGCATCTCTTCTTTGATTCCCAAATCTGTTACTAGTCAATTAAGCCAAATTGATTCTTTGCATGCCTCTGATGCTGCAACATATTCAGCCTCTGTAGTAGACTGAGTAACACAATCTTGTAAACTAGAACGCCATGATACTGCTCCACCAGCCAATGTAAAGACATACCCTGACGTAGACCTTCGGTTGTCTAAGTCACCTGCATAATCTGAGTCTGTAAAACCCTTTACACTTAGCTCATGACTCCCATAGCATATACGCATACTCTTTGTAGCTTTCAGGTATCTCAATATTCCTTTCACTGCCTCCCAATGTTTCTTGCCTGGGTTTGACATGTATCGACTTACTACTCCCACTGCAAATGCAATGTCTGGGCGAGTAGCAATCATTGCATACATCAAACTACCCACTGCAGACGCATATGGAATCTTATCCATTTTAGCCTGTTCTTCCTCAGACACAGGACAATCTTGTTTGCTAAGTTTCACATATGGTGGCAATGGAACACTCAGTGCCTTTCCCTTATCCATATTGAAACGTTGCAAAACCTTGTCAATATACTCTGTTTGAGATAACCAAATCAACTTCTTTGATCTGTCTCTCTCAATGCGCATACCAAGTATATGACTTGCTTCACCCATGTCTTTCATGTCAAACGATTTTTCCATCTTTGACTTCAAAGCTGAAATTTCTTCCAATTGCTTGCCAACAATCAACATGTCATCCACATACAAAATAAGGATCAGCCAACTACCATCCTTAGCCTTCTTTGTATATAGACAGTGATCGGACTCACTACGTTTGTAGCCTTGAGAAAGCATAAACTTGTGGAATTTATGGTACCATGCCCTCGGTGATTGTTTTAAGCCATAAAGACTCTTTAACAACTGGCATACCCAATCTTCCTTGCCTTTCTCAACAAACCCTTTTGGCTGCTGCATGTAAATTTCCACATCTAAATCACCATGCAAGAACGCTGTCTTGACATCCATTTGGTGCAACACCAAATCTAATATGGCAACCAATGCAAGAAAGCATCTCAATGTAGTCATCTTGACCACCGGAGAGAAGACTTCATCAAAGTCAATGCCTTGTTCTTGCTTAAAGCCCTTGGCAACAAGCCTTGCTTTGTACTTTGGCTGACTATCATGAGCGGTGATCTTTTACCTGTAAACCCATTTACAAGGTAGAGCCTTTTTGCCCTGTGGTAATTTAACTAGCTTCCATGTCTTGTTTTTATGCAGAGCTGTCATCTCTGACTGCATGGCCAATTGCCAATTCCCGGAGTCCTTCATTTGCACTGCTTCCTTGTAACATGAAGGCTCATTGCAATCAGTCAACATGACATAGTTCATAGATGGAACAAACCTATCAGGAGGTCGCGTGATACGTCCAGATCTACGCACAATAGGTGGCTCAGGCTCAACCACAACCTGTGGCTCCACTCTATCCTATCCTTGCTCCTCTTGAGCCCTGACATTTTGTCTTGCACGTGCAGGTCCATCTTCTTGGAAGACAACTCTTCTAATCTCCTCAACCCTCTCTGGTTTAGAATGATATTTGGATTCATTAAAGTGAACATCATTGCTACGGAAAACCTTTCTGGATTCGGGATCCCAAAGTCTGTACCCCATCTCACCAGAATTACATAGCCTAGAAAGATGCACTTTCTACTCTTTGGCTCAAGTTTGTTCCTAAATTCCTTTGGAACGTGAGTATATGCCTCACAGCCAAACACTCTGAGATGCTTGTATGAGGGCATTTTGCCTGACCATACTATCTCTGGCACTGAATCCTTCTGCAAAACCTTGCTAGGAGATCTATTTACAAGATGAATAGATGTTGATACAGCTTCAGCCCAAAACCCATTTGGCAGTTGTGCATTAGACAACATACTTCTGACCTTCTCTTGTATGGTCCTATTCATCCTCTCAGCAACACCATTTTGAGGAGGATTGTAAGGAGCAGTAAGTTCACGTTTTATACCTTTTGACTCACAAAAGTCCTGAAAGGCCTTTGAAACATACTCTCCACCATTGTCAGTGCGTAATCATTTAAGCTTCTTGCCACTCTGATTCTCCACAAGTGTCACAAACGTTTTGAAAGCACTAAACTCTTCATCCTTGTGCCTGAGAAAGTAAACCCATACTTTCCTCGAGTAATCATCTATAAATGTCATAAAGTAAGAAGCTCCCCCTAGAGATAGGTTAGGCATAGGTCCACACAAATCACTATGAACAAGTGCCAACTGTGTATCTCTTCTACTGCTTCTATGCTTATGTGGCTGCTGTGTTTGCTTACCATACAAACAATGTTCACAGAATTCAAAATCATTAAATGAAAAGCCAGGCAAATAACCAGAACGAGACAAGATTTCCATTCCCTTCTTGGACATATGTCCTAACCAGCAATGCCACAAAGAAACGTTCGACTGCTCGGTTACATTGATTACATTTTTAGAGACATTTGATACATAAATCATGTAAAGTCCATGTACCCTTGGATATCTTCCACATGTTCTGTCCAAAAGTGGTGACGTAGCCAGCATCATCAAGTAAACCTGTGTTGATCAAGCTCTTTGTAATTGCGGGAACATGTCTCACATTCTTCAGCGTGAAAGAAGAGCCATTCTGAAACTTCAATTGAACATCTCCAACACCTAAGATCTCACATGTCTGCCCATTGCCTAGCCTAACATGATCTTTAGTGGTCACATAAGAGGTAAACCACTCCTTGTTTGGAGACACATGAAGTGATGCCCCTGAGTCTATAATCCAGTCACTCAGTGCATTTCCATCAGATGCTGTAAGAAGAGCCGAGTCCATTGTATTCTTCAAGAAGTAGATGTCTCCTGACACTAGACTGTCATCCTCTACAACAGTGTTTGTCACATTTATTTCTTGAATCTTCACTGAGGACTTGTTCTTCTCACCATGGTCTTCAGCTTTCTCTTTGCCTTTTTCTGCTTTCCATTCTCTGCAGTCTCTTTTCATGTGACCCTTCTTGCCACAATGGTAGCATTCTATGTCACTCTTGCCTTTAGCACTGCGGGACTTGCTACGAGATTGTTTCCTCTTTCCACCTTTGTACTTTTCTTTGGTCCTTCCCCTGACAACTAAGGCTGTTCCTTTTCCTTTGTCCATTGTCTTTCTATTGGTTTCTTCAGTAAGCAGACTTCCTTCTACACCTGCTATGTTCAAACCATCTGGAGGTGTAGAATTACTCAAAGCTGTGCGAAAAGTGTCCCAACTTTCCGGCAATGTGATCAATAGGAACATAGCTCTAACAGGTTCATCAAACTTGACACCTTGAGCTGACAACTGACTATAGATTGTGTTGAATTCATTCAAATGATTGGACATAGGTGTCCCTTCTTTCATCTTCAAGTCAACAAGATTTTTAAGCCAGTATACCTGTGAAGCTGCACTGTGCTTCTCATAAAGATCACTCAACTTTAACCATGCTTGATAGGCCGACATCTCGTCTGCTACATTCAAGTAAACGCTTTCTGCCAAAGTCAGCATAATGGTAGAAAGTGCCAATTCATCCATTTCGCTCCATTCATCTTCGTCCATATCTTCTGGTTTTATCCCCTTGAGCTTTATAGGTTTTATCTGCTTCTTTTGTACCAACACGTGCCAAATCTGCTGCTTCCACAGTGGGAAATTGGTTCCATCCAGCTTCTTGATATTGTAAAGAGCAGTGTCTAGTGATCCAGCCATAGCTACGCTTCACAGTAGTTTACTTTCCTGAGAAAAATTCGGCAGAGTTTCCCCTCTAAACTGACCTCTGAACCAATATCAACCTGTCAAATGAACCAAGAAAGCTTCAGATTCTGCATAAATTTTGGAAGAGTCTCCTTTGTAAAATGGCTTTGGTGTGCAAAAAACAGACCAAAAAACAGCTCAAAAAACACTGTCTCTCTGACACTGTAAGTTGCGGGTAAACCTGTCCTGCACCTGTACTGTGAGAGGAGCTCTCTCAAAGCTTGGCTATGGGGGCTCGTCGACATTTGGGGGAGAAGGGAAGCCATTTTAGATTCCCTCTCAACTACCCAGGTGCCTGGTCTTCGTTTTGGTCCTCTAAATTCTTGCCCCCACCCCTTCCCTTGGTCAAAACGTCACCGACACCTCATTTCCAACCCAAAAAAGGCAAAAAATGGACCAATTGAAAGAAGCCTTTGAAGAAACTCCTCTTAAATGAGAAGAGATAGAAAATCTTTGGGAGAAAAATATAAGAAAGGCCCCCATTATTATAGCTGCAATTCTCTGCAACACCAAAAAACTTTCTAGAGAGCTCATTTTTTAGCAAGAGAGAGTACACCTCCAGATTTGAGTGGACATAACTCTCTCATCTTTCATCTGTTTTTAGCATAGGGATACTCCACAGACATCTCCACAAGATGGGGTACATCATGATGTATTTGGTTTCTCCTAATTTCAAGTATGTTTCATGGTAGAATGGTTTCTTTATAAATCTTTACAGGTGCTTATCACATATGGTTTCGGTGGTGCAATAGTTATTCCTTCCGACTGTGTGACTCATGCAAGGCTATAGAGGCAGTTTTTTTCCCTTCTGCTTGCACGCTAACATGATTTTGGTGCCCCGATGGAGGAGCAAGTTCTTATGTGCTCCAATTTTTGTGAAATATGTCTATTATGCAGGTAGAGAATGTAAAGGGGATGTGGGTCCTTATGGACAACCGCCTATGTATGTGAAAATTGTGGACATCATTTGAGGCGGTCATGTATTGGATTGCAGCCTTTGGAGGGTCATGAGGTTTTGTGAATCCTAGCATCGAGGGGTGCGCTACCCCGTGTGAGGTGGATTGGCAAACTTAAAGAAAATTTTGAAGTTCAAAGTTGAGCTGAAAAATTTCGCTACCTTCAAGGAAGCAGTCACTATCACCAAGTCGAAAGAATGGAGAGCTCAAAGACTCAATGAGTATGGGCAAGCAGTCCATGTACAGGGTAATGGTTACCAAAATGAGGGAAATCTGGCACAGCATAGAGCCCCACCTACTCAAAGGTTTGTGAACACTGAATAGCTACAGCAAAATATGCAATACATGATGTTCATGATGTAGGAATTGCAGCTCAGTGTTCTTGGAGGTGGAGGTGGTCATGGTTGTGGTCATGGTAGAGGAATGGACCAATCGTGTGAAGCTTAGACTAATGCTAATGTGGGTGGTGGACAAGGTGTCTTTGAGCTACAAAGTAGGTTCCTCCCTACCTGTTATAATTGTGGTGAACTTGGTCATATCAACACTTATTGTCCAAAGCCAACAAGGATGGGAGGTGATATGTTTCAACTTCCTTAGCAGATTCCTAACATGGATAATGATTATGCATTGGATACATGAGGATATTAAGATATTGAACATAAAAATATGGCCTCAACCTTTGGTGGTCATGTGGGTATTCTGCGGGTTAAAAGGAAAGAAGCAGATATGATTCCCATAGGCAAAAGAGAAAGGGAAGGGTATGATGCTCTAGGTCCTAGTAAGAAGAAAGGAAAAGAGAAAGATGGTGAAGATGAAAAATCTAACAGGAAGAGAAGACCTCATAGACAGTTTGAAGTAGTAGATCTACCTTTGAGAGAAGTCCAAACAACTTACAGTTTAAAGAAAGACCTAATTGGGAGGAAAGTAGATTGTACTTTGGGAGAGTTGATGAATATGGTTCCCAAACTTAAGAGGCAATGGAGGTCATTAGTGAATCTAGAAAAAGAGCTGAAGCATGGAAAAGTCAAAGTGTTGGATGTGAGAGAGTTACCCGGAATTTTTCTTGTGGTGAACGCTTTGCACAAAGGTGTGGGCATGGGAGAGGCCTACATTGATGGAGGTGCTCAAGTTCGTCTGATCACACAGTCATGTGCTGAGAGACTGGTTCTCATTACACGAGGAAGCTCTAGGTTTAGGATTTGACTAGCAAATCATGCCAAAGTGAAGTACTTGGGGCTTATTAAGAATTTGGAAGTTGAATTCTTTAACGTGAAGGTTGTAGTAAACTTTCATGTTATGCCAGCTAGCCTGGGAGATTTTCCTCTCATTTTGGGAAGACCTTGGTTGAGAGTTGTTGGTCCTGTGCAAGATTGGGACAAGGGCACAATATGTGTGTATGGTAAGAAGGGTGAAAAGAGGGTGTTTGATATGACCACCAAGCAACCTCTAGCACTAGAATATGTGAGTGGAAATGATGAATTTGAATTTACCATTGAAGACAGTTCTAAAGATTCAGAAAGCAGTATTGTTTCTAGTTCCAATGATGATGGTAAAGTGTCATTCTTACTATTAGATGAGGAGAAAAGAGAAATTGGTGACTTATTGCAACTGTCAAGAGTTATAAATGCTTCAAGCTGTCTAGAACAACTTGAGGAGTTGATGCAGCCTAAACAAGAATTTCCAGTGAAGAAGGGGTTGATTCAAAATATTATGAGTATTGATTTGACATAAGGAGTAAGAAGCGAGTACTTAACAATGTTGGACAGGTTTCCAAATCTTTTCATCACTTCATATCAAGAAAAGGTGTTTTCTTGGAGGTCCTGTGAAGATTGAACTAGTTGAAGGGGCAAAGCCAATAAGACAAAAATTAAGAAGGATCGGTAAGGAGCAAATGAATGCTTTAAACAAAGAAGTGGATAAACTTTTGGATGCAAGGTTCATTATGCCAATTGATAATGTTGAATGGGTGAGCCCTATAGTGGTCACTCAAAAAAAAGATGGGTGTGGGAGAGTTTGTGTTGATTATAAGCCGTTAAATATAGTGACAAAGAAAGATCTTTATCCCTTACCTTTTATTGATAAACTTTTAGATGTAGTGATTGGCTTTGAAAGATACAGTGTTTATGATGGTTATTCAAGATAATTTCATCTTATCCTTGCTCTTGAAGACCAATAAAATACTACTTGTATCACTCCATGGGGTTGTTTCTGCTTTTGCTACCTTCCTTTTCGGTTGACAAATGGGCCTGGAGATTTTTAAGAGAAGTGGATTGGGTCCTTACCCTGTTTCTTGGGAAGTTTGTCAAAGAATTCATAGATGATTTTTGTGTATATAGTTTAAGGAAAGAGCATGTTCAGAAGCTTGAAATGACTTTTTCAAGGTATGATGAATGTGGGGATCAATTGAACACTAAGAAGTGTCATTTGGCACAGCCAAGAATGAAGCTTCTTGGACATGTGATATCAAAAAATGGGATAGAAGCAGATCCAGAGAAAGTGGAAACACAAATACTGCTATGATCTCCAAAGAATACAAGACTGTTGGCCAGTTTTATACAGAAGGTTAAATATCTATCTCAATTCATACGTTTGGCATCACAGTTATTGTATCCATTGCAACAAGCAGTTAAGAATGATCCATTGGAGTAGACACATGATTGTGACAATGTTTATGATAGAGTCAAGGAAGTTTTGAGTACACTACCCATTATGCAAGTGCCTGACTGGAAAAATAAATTTTATGTTAACCCATTAGTGGGAGATGATGCCATTGGGGCTATGTTGTTACAAAGAGGAAAGGAATCTCAATATATGAAACCCATACATTATGCCAGTAGGGTGAAGACTCCTCATGAAAGAGATTACTCAAAAATTGAATTAGTGATGACCAATATGGTTTATGATTGCAAATGATTCATACATTACTTTTTGCAAAAGTCGTTCACTTTTCTCACAGCTATTCATTGCTTCCTCAGCTGTTTAATAATTCGTATATATCAAAGACAGTGAGATGAAGTGGGTTATTGAACTTCAGGAGTTTGAGTTCACTTCTCTAGTGGAAGAGAGTACTTGAACTCCTTGGCAGATTTACTCACTTATAAAGACACTCTTTTTTGGTTAAAGAAGAGGTGGTGCGAAAGAAGGAAGTCCAGACTCTTGCCATATCCGATGCTTTCACTATTATATTTTGATGGCTCTTATCAAAGAATTCATTATGCTATTTTGGGAGGCAATGTCATTTATGATTCACAAGGAAAACTTGTAAGGAAACAAGGGCTGAAACTTGATGCAAAAAGTAACAATGAAGCAGAGTACATGGCTCTTAAAGGTGGCTTGCACATTTGTTTAGAGTTGGGAATTAGACGCCTACAAACCAAAGGAGATGCCTTGCTGGTTGTGAAGCAAGTATTGGGAGTATGGAAGAATAAGAATTTGAATTTGAAAAATTTATGCTTTAAGGTGAAATAGTTTCTCAAAAAGTTTGAAGCATGGAGTTTGTAGCATATTGAAAGGTCTCAAAATGAAGAAGCTCATAATTCTACCCAAGAAGTAATCACTTGTGTGTTTGTGCTAAAGGCAAATGCCCCTTTATATCATGGAAGGAAAGTGTTATCAAAGGAGGTGGATTTTCTGTTAATAGGTGTTTTACCTGAAGGTCTACCATCCTCTAGAAAGTATGCTTCTATAAGAAAATCTAGAAAATACAAAATGCTTGATCATGTGCTTTACATAAAAGGAAATGATGTAGTATTGCATCGTGTGCCTTGGAAAGAGGAAATCTACAAAATTATGGAAGGAAATCATGAGGCATCTTGTAGATGCCATTTTTCCATGAAAATTACATTGCAAAAAAGTTTACAAGAGGGTTATGTATGGCCAAGTATTCAGCGGGATATTAACCATTGGTGCAAGTCTTGTTTGTCTAGTCAAAAAATAGGGAAGAGAATTTTGAAGTTGAATTACGAAAGACAATTCTAGCTTTTGATGTGTTTGAAAAATGGGGTCTTGATGCTATTGGACGCTTACCCATGACTAGTAAAAGGAATGCTTACATCTTCATAGTAGTGGATTATTTGTCACGTTGGACAGAAGACAAAACTATCAAGCTTACTATTAAATAAATGGGAAAGTTTGTATGTGAGCATATATGCTGCAAATTTGTAGGAAAATTATCTTGTAATTTTTATAATTAATTAAACAGAATTACACTGTTTCTTATAGAAAAGTAAAGGGGGACGTGATCAAACTAATCCAAAATGCTTTGAGATATTTATCAGAGGTAAATCACATCTTAGTGAACCCGTGATAATTATCTTAACCTCAGATAATTAGTTTACCTAGTTATCTTAGCAGAATTATACTGTTTTTATGAGAAATTAAAAGGGGAAAAATAGAAAATTGATCCAAAATGCATTGAGATAATTATCATAGATAAATCACATCTTATGGAACCTGTGATAATTATCTTAACCTCAAATAATTAGTTTAACTAATTATCTTAGTATAATTACACTGTTTTTTGGAAAAACTGGCAAACTAATCCAAAATGCTTTGAGATACTTATAGGATGTAAGTCACATCTTATGGAATCCGTGATAATTATTTTAATCTCAGATAATTAGTTTAACTAATTATCTCAGCAGACTTACACGATTTTTAGGGGAAAGGGGGAAAATAGCAAACTAATCCAAAATACTTTGAGATAATTATGAGAGGTAAATCACATCTTATTAAACCTGTGATAATTATATTAATCTTAGATAGTTATTCTAACTAATTATCTCTGCTATTTTTAGGGGAAAATAAAAGGGAGAAAATCGCAAATTAATCCAAAAAGCTTTGAGATAATTATCACAGATAAATCACATCTTAAGAAATTGGTGATAATTATCTAAAACACAGATAATTAGTTTAGTTAATTATCGTAGTAGAAAAACACTATTATTGAGGGTAAATTAAAGGGGGAAACTAGTAAATCATGTGCTATGATTACATGCTATTTATCAGAGTTAGATTATAGGATAAAGAGGCTGTGATAATTATGCCAAGGTTAGAAAAGTAGTATAGATATTTATCCAAGTCAAATTATACTAATTCTAGCTGAGAACTAAAGGGGGAAATTAGTAAATCATGTGATATGATTACATGAAATTGATAGAGTTAGATTATAGAATAAAGAGGCCATGATAACTATTTCAAGGTTAGAAAAGTAGTATAGATATTTATCCAAGTCAAATTATACTAATTCTAGCTGAGAACTAAAGGGAGAAATTAATAAATCATATGATTACATGCTATTTATTAGAGTTAGATTTCATGATAATATGGCCATGATAATTATGTCAAGGTTCAAAAATTAGTATCGATATTTATCCAAGTCAAATTATACTAATTCTAGCTTAAAACTAAGGGGGGAAATTAGTAAATCATGTTATATGATTACATGCTATTTATCAGAGTTAGATTTTATGGTAGAAAGGCCGTGATAATTACTTCAAAGTTAGAAAAGTAGTATAGATATTTATGTAAGTCAAATTATATTAATTTTAGCTGAAAAGTAAAGATGGAAATTAGATAATTAAGTTGGAAAATTAAAAGATAATTACCAGAGGTCAAAAGTACCCTTATTTACTTATGATAATTATATTATAGTTAATTAGTCAGTTTAGAAAATTATAATTGATCAAAAGTCCTATTTTTAGCAAAAGATTAATTAAAGTAAATAGACTTTGTGATCAAAAGTTTTTAGGAAAATTATAATAAGTGTAAACTTGTGATATAGAGTCGAGGAAATGAAATCTTTAAGAGAAAATAAATAGAATAAATATTAAGCTCAAAATAAGAAGATTCCAAGCTTAAAATTCGATGGGGAAATTAGGAAAAAGATATACAAAATTATAAGTAAATTAGGATAGCTTAGAAAACCTTTAGGGAAGTTGTGGAGAAAGCTATCATGCCTTTATAGACAAATAAGAAATTACTAGGTCAAGAATTTACCAATTAAGACTACAAATTTAACCTTGGATGGGTTACGGTTGAATACAAAGGTTAAGTCTAGATTTCAAATAATGTACCTAATGATTAGACGTCCTTCTTATAAGGATAAGAAGTTATGGCACCTAAAAGGACCCGAGAAAGTCCTACATCTGATGATGAGGACGTAGCTCCAAAATGAATTAGAGCGTCGCACGACGACGAAGCCGGGCCTACTAGTAGGCCTACAGAGGAGAGTCTTCAGGCGCGAGCGTAGCAGAAGATGGTAGATCAATCCCAGGTGGGTTTCCCATTATTCAATTAATTCTTTAAGTAGTTTAAGTTCTTTTATAAGTTAGCATTGCATACCTAAGGAGTGAGAGAGAATTAGAAAAGGAATAATTGACCAAAAAGGAGGGTAACTTCCAACGTGCATTGTTTATAATGTAGGAAAGAATTGTTTGGGTTAATATTGGTCGAATTAGGAAAGATATGATTGATCATCCTTAAGACAACATGTCTCAAGATACATCCAACTCCTAAGTATATTTTGATGATAATGATGGCTTTCTAGCCACCCACACATAAGTCTGTTACCCCCATGAACGTTGAGTTTCTACTCGGTGTCATGTCTTGATTTTTCTACATAAGTTAGGATACCGTTTTTTATCCTAGGGGAGCCACCCGGTTGTATGGGCAACTGGTTTGGTGTATGGGCACCCGGAACCTTGGGTGGGGGTTTATCCATTCCGGATTGTGAATAAGGAATGGGTGCCATTTTTTTCACCCTTAGGTGGTCTTGAGACAAGAAGAGTACTGGTCATGGTTATTATGGACAATGTTTTGATTGACAGTACCATGTCTTAAGTTTAAAGATGTTTGTTTTCTAAAAGAATGCTTTCAATGCTGTCTTAAATACTTGATTGAAGGAATTACAAAACAATGTGATAGCAAATAGAAAATAAATGAATCATGTGTGAGTGCGGGGTGGTAAGTGGGGATTGACTAAGGTTGTCAATCATGGACGGGTGGACCTGATTAGTCAGGTAACTATCCATCCCCGTACACTAAAAACGTTTGGAAAACATCTTCACTTGGAAGAGGAGTCCACCAACGGCTGTGCCCTCACATATGTTAGGGGGAAAAAAGCGTTGGTTGAGGATATCTTAGCCCAATTTATGGAAATTATAGGGCCGAAATAGTTTTTTGGACCAATTAGGGTGTTCTATCTCATAGATGAACTCAGCTTACTTCAGCTAATCAATCTCTTCCTTGATGTGTTTAGAAAATATATCATTATATGTGTACGGTCTCTGTCAGTTGGGCTTTGCATTGGATTTTAATGGGATTGTGTGTAGGGATACTGTTTGATCTGCTCCTTTTGGGTCTTTATATGACCAAGAAAATACGTCCTTATACTCCTTGAGAAGACTTATGAGATTCTCTTATTCTCGTAAACTCGTATCAAAACTGCTATGTACACCGGCCTTGGCTCTTCTCCTGGTTCTGCCAAGTCTATCTTCTTTTCACCCTGTGGCTCATTATATGACTCCTTGTTCTTTTCTTCTTGTATTTGCTCTGTCATCACTATCTTTCTATCTTGTATTGTGAATTTTTTGTAGTGGGAAGGTACACTCATTTTATGTGAGTGCAAGCGTGTGTGAATGCATACATCCACAGTGGGATGAGGTTCATGAGGGGAAGGGGAGGAACATGAGATGGTGTGGGTGGAGCAGCCTCTCTGAGGGAGTAATGAGTGAGGATCTCGTTACTCTTATGTATACATATAATAAGGAAGTGTACACACAATGGGTGGGCGGCTGGACACCGAAGGTCCAGCCCCATGCAAAGGTGCAACACCTTTACCCCGACAAACTGTCACTTAAAGGCGATGTGCTGATAAGTGAAATCTACTAGCTAAACCACTAGTATGTACAAGAAACTATGTGAGAGACTCTCTCAACCTATGCCCACTAGCTCACTCAGTTGATCTACATTCAGTCATATTGGCTCTGGTGGTAGAAGAGTGTGCATACCCACGTTAGAGTCTACATGTAAATCTTCCAGACTACTCTGTATGGTTTGCAAAGCTACACAAAGCATCATGCTATTGTCAATCACCTACAACTGACAATCCCTACTGCAAATTCTCCCTCTACAGCTGCTAGGTCCGTCCTCGACAGTAACAAGTCAAACATCAGGCGTCCAAACGTTGACAAAATCTATGCAAACATGGTTTTACTCTCCCGTATGCTATCTGCATGTATTACATTATCAGGACTACCCATCATGTATGGATGTGTTAATGCCGACATTGAGATAGCTGCATCCCTCTCACTAATAGGAAAATATATATGTCGTGGCACCAACTCATCATAATCTAGCATGAGCATATCAAAGAACTCCATGAATGTCTTCTCTGTCTGTGTCTCTATGGAGCAGACCTTTTCTACCTCTGCCTACATAGACTCTAAAAACACATGTTGTGTCTCACTAGAGCATTGCCGCTCTATTTATGTCTCTACAAAGTTGACTCTCATGTCCTGCATAACTAAATTCTCTATCTCAGGAGCATGGTAGACCTCACCCGCAAAAGAGAGACGTTGGAGAGGGGGAATGGGGGACGACGCCCGGCACAACTCACAATGCCTCTCTATAGCCCAGGGTCAACACAACACCCCAATCCACTCAAAGACACCTTCAAAACGACAATCTACACATAATCCGCTTCACTTGCACCGTTCCCAAGTGCACACGCGCTTTCCACGATTGCAAAATGAGTCCACACCTCACTGCACCTTCTCTACCTCCCTCCGCACATACACTTACTCTCTCTCTCTCTCTCTCTCTCTCTCTCTCTCTCTCTCTCTCTCTCTCTCTCTCTCTCTCTCTCTCTCTCTCTCTCTCTCTCTCTGCAAAGAATCAACGATCCGGGTGTACACATGCTTCAACGGCACCGCGGCTGGCATCAGACGAGACGGCAAAGAGAAAAGGGGAAGGGGGGAGCGACACGTCACAATTGGCCAAGAGGGTTGTTCACTAATAGCTTCAAAAGAACCATTACAATGCTCCTCTGAGCTCCTCACTCTCTCTCACTTGCTCTCTTACACGTACAGTCCAAAAAAACAAAGAGCTCCCCTTTTTACAAAGAGTTTGGCCCCTTTATTGGGCCCGTTTTTTAGTTTTTAGGCATTTTTCATGGTCAGCCGACATGTGGCACTCTTCTTGGGAGGATTGAACATGCTTTGACCAATTTGAACACATCCCGAGGCCTCACTTGCACACTCACATGTGAGAGCCCTTTACGGAGCAACGACGGCGCCGTCGTTGCTCCTTAGGGAAAGTTTGCCTTCAAAAAACTTTGGGCAGGGGGGCCTCGAGGTCCGCATGGTGGGAAATGGCCCCGACCCTGTGGGGTGCCACGTCATCACCTCCAACTAGCCGCCCGCATGGGCGTGCACCTCCTAGCTGGCCAAAATCCACCACGTGGCAGCTAGCCCTTGAACTGCCTTCGATGACCCTTTTTGAGTACTCAAGGAACTCCCCTATAGTGCCTTTTTGGGCCCACTTCCCCCATGCTCCCATGCACTGACTGGAAGTCGGAATCACAAGCCGCTAAGTCAGGCCGGATTTTCACTGCATCGGGGTAATGCCATGCAAACCTCACCACCCCTTGACTTTTTCTGGTTCGTCGTCTGAGGCCGCCAAAACACGAGAAATTTACCTGCAAGCTTTTTACTGCCCAAGGCTCCCGACCTCGTCTCGCTATATCTGACCGACCGAATATGTGTTTGACGAACCGTCAATTCGTGTTGACTCCACATGACTCACCCTTCCCCCGAAAACTTTGGTGAGGCTCAAAAGACGCCAGATGGAACATTCCCCAATGCAGCCAAGTGGGCTCAGACCCGGACCCTGGCAAATCTTTAACTGACCATATCTTGCTAACCAGAGCGCCGATTCGCAATCCGAGAAGACAGGCATGCTCCACAACTCGAGCACTACACCCATATGCACTGACATCAGCCCCGGCCACCTGTCCCCAGCTGCCCTGTCCGTCGGGGACCTGCTACATACCCTTTCTTTAAACTGCAATATCTAGAGCACCGGGGCTCTGTTTGACGAGTCGTCTGAACCGGCCTAGAGAGCACACTGAAGACCACACCTTGGCACATGCTTGTCGCCTTCTGGATACCTTTGACTGCCAGCCCCCGTCTTGATCCTTCTTGGCCTAAAAAAGCGATTGGACATACATTTCCACTTCCACTTGGCCACAACAGCTTGAGACACATGCCATAGCACCATCATGTGCACCTGCATGCATACACACCCTTGCACGAGCCCCTATCTGGCGTCGACATGTTTTGGGTGCACCATCATTGCCCAAACCTCTTGTTGAGCATTCATGCTCAACTAAAAGCATACTTTTGAACCTGAAAACTGCAACACTTGACAAGCACTGAAGCATATGAAAAAAGGCACAACCATATGTATAGTATGTGCAATATGTACAACATTGTATATCTTCTCCTTTAAAATCTCCTCAGGTGGGTTGCCCAACCCTCTTGGCTACAATCTGGTTCACATCAGGCACCAAACCTTTGTCAAAGTACAGCTTGAGCCGTACACCATTTACCCTATGCCTCAAATGCCTGCCTTGGCTCTCACCAGCTGATAGGTCCCATTCGAAAAGGCTTTATGCACTTTATACGGACCCGCCCACTTCTTCTTGAACTTCTTCTGGAAGGTAAATTCCAAGTAGCTCTCATACTTCATCACCATATCTCCCTCTTGAATCTCCTTGTTTGGCAAGCTCTTGTTGAACTTTGCCACTCACTTACCCCTCTGCTTCACATAAAAGTCTGTCGCAGCCTCCCTATCCATCTGTAAAGCCTCCAAACTAGTGATCCGATCCTGCAACACGTCCTGTTGAGTATCACTGACATGCCACATACCCTTCAATGCACTTAGTTGTTCATGCACTGGCAAAAATGCCTCTTTACCATAAACCAGATCAAATGGAGTGAAGTTTGTGGTCACCTTGTAGGATGTGCGGTAGGCCCACAAACACTTCTCCAAGTTCACCTCCCACTCTGTCACTTACTTATAAACATACTTGGTCAACATCTTCACAATCTGCCCATTGGCACTCTCTACCAGACCATTGCACTGCGGGTGATATGGCGAAGAGAAGCGGTGTTGGATACCCAGCTTTTCCACGAAAGCCCACACCAATTTGCTTCGAAATACTTGGCCTCTGTCAGAGATCAGCACCCATGGAACACCAAAATGACAAAAAATGCTGTCAAACATGAACTGAGCCACCACATTTGCATTTACCTCTTTGACAACCTTGGCCTCGACCCACCTGGTAAGGTAGTCTATAGCTACCACAATGTACTTCTTCCCACTTGACGACTTTGGGAGTGGACAGATAGCATCCAAGCCCCACTTTTCAAAATCATTCTGTGTTATGATATCCCCCTGTGGTTCCGCAATCAATCTCCTTTCACCTATAGCTTGGCACTCATTGCAGGTCTTGCACCAATAGTGTATATCCCGAACTATGGACGGCCACCAAAAACCTGCTCTCAACACTCAAAACAGCCACTTGATCCTTGCCTTGATGTCCGCTCTCCTCATGGCACTGCTCTAAAACCATGCCAATCTCTTCTTTTTAAAGAACCCTCCTTAGTACACCATCTCGACCATAGGTCATCAGATCCTCGCCAACTAAAGTGAACCTGCGAGCCTTTTGAATAATCCTCTGCTTCTACAACTTGGAAAATTCAGGTGAGCACTGGCGTGTGCTCTATCGACATCCTTCTAAGTTTCTCTACGTGCATATGTAGCCGGGGCTACATACAATCCCGCAACATGCATGTGTATCCTTCCACTAGCCAACTGGTCTGCCATTTGATTATGTTCTCTCCTAATGTGCTTGAATTGTATGGCCTCAAAAAACTTTAGCAGCTTCTTGATGGCAAAAAATCAATGCTTCAAGGAATCTCTTTTCACCTTCCATTTCCCTAACGGTTGCTTTATGACTAGCAACGCATCACCCTTCACAACGAGCTTGGATATACCAAACTCCACACACTGTTTCAACCCTAAATGAAGAGCAAGATATTCCGCCTCATTGTTGGTGTGGATATCTTCAAGATCATAGGCTTTAGAGATAATGATTTTACCTTCCGGGTCCTGGATCACCACACCTCCTCCTTATTTCTGCATCACTCTCCTATAAGCTCCATCAAACCACATAGTGAAAGCCCCTTCTAGGTCAGGCTCTCCTCCAGCATCATCTCGAACCACTCTTGGATAGACCGGTAAATCAACACTCTTGTTGACTAGAATATCTGCCAGGTGAGATCGACTTGTATGGTCAACTTTGAATTCAAACTCAAATTCTTGTATCTCTATCACCCATTTCATGATCCATTTCCTTGGCTTCAAGTGTAACACTACTTCTGGCAATAAGTTATTGGCCGTTAGCACAAAAAACTTTCGCACAATGAGATACACCTTGAACTTCCTGCAAGCAAAAACTAAGGCCATCACCCACTGTTTGGCTTCAGTGTAGGTTGCCTCCCCAGGACTTATCACCGTGCTTTCAAAATAAATAGGTTTATAGCTCCTTCCCACCTTTTGCAATTGTACTGCCCCAATGGCTACAGTGCCTACCATCATGGCAACACAAAATTCATCTTCATGACTGGGAGGACACACCGTAGGCAGTTGACACAAGATTTCTTTCACCCTGTCAAAAGCGACTTGAGCTTCTTCATCCCATTTAAAACCATGCACCAGTTGCACCCTCTTTTGAAGGGGGTATACATACTGTGACAACATCCAAAAAAACCTTGACAAATACTTTAGCATGTGCATGAACGATGCCAAAGCCTGTGCATTGGGAGGAGGCTCCATCAAGACTAGAGACTTGATCTTTTCTGGATCTGCTTCAATCCCATTTTGTGACACCACATGGCCCAACAATGATTCTCGGGTCTATGCTAATTTGCACTTATTGGGGTTCAACTGACCTCCCTCTTCATCCAGCCTCTAAAAACACAATCGCAGCTTTGACAAATGATCCGCCCTTGAGCTATAACATCCAATGTCGTCCATGAAAACCCTAATGAGCTTACCCAAATAGGGACCAAACACCTTATTCATCCAATCTTGAAAGTGGCATAGGCATTCACTAGCCCAAAAGGCATCCTACGATAGGCAAAGCAACCCCATGGAGATATGAATGTCGTCTTCAGTTGGTCTTCAAGAGCAATCCCTATTTGAAAGTAACCTGAAAACCCATCCATAATGGAATACCTCTCGTGGCCAGCCACCTGGTTCAAAATCTCATCCTGAAACGACAATGGGTAGTGATTCCTCTTGGTTGCAGCATTCAATGGCTTATAGTCGACACACACCCGCCATCTCTCATTCTTTTTAGGAGTGATAACCACTGGGGAAACCCACTCTGATTCCTTTACGGGGTATATAATACCTGCATCCAGTAATTGATTGATCTCCTGCCAAAGGGCTTCCTTTTGAATTTCACCCAATCTCCTTAGCTTGTGCGCCTTAGGTTTGTATCCTTCCTTGAGGGCTTTTTAGTGCTCAACACCCTTGGCTCCTCGCAAATCTTTATACTCCTTTGCAAATAAGTTCGGAAAAGGTGCACACAACTGGACATAGCTTTCTTTCTCCTTCTTGGTCAAGTCTCCAATTAGCATATTGAGCACCTCTTCAGTACCCATGGCATGCACCTATGCTTGCACCTCCTTTTTCTCACAAGGTTCTTCCACAGTAACCCCGAACAAGTCAGCATCAATCTTGAGCATATCATCCTCGCTTTCTTCCTCCTCTGTACTTGTATAGACCTCATCATAGGCCGTTCTCATAGCTGGTGGTGTCCTCTTCGTCTCTAGCCGCTATTGGATGAAAATGGCTTTCCTTGGTCTTCAGGTCCAGCACCACTTGTCTTCCTTTCTCTTTATCAGGTAGGGTAAACACTGTACTTTCCCAATCCTGTTTGGCATCTATTGCCAACAGCCACGGCCTACCCAAGATTACAGGATACGCGTTATCCCCAAATTTCATCACAAAGAAGTCGATCAGGCACTCTATGCCCATCACTTTCACTCTCACATCCTGGGCCACCCCCAAACACCTAGCTTTAGCATGGTTAGCCATCCTCATGCGCACATTCGAATTGGATACCGCCTTGACCCCTGTTTCTTTCATCGTAGCTTCTGTCATGACGCAAAACTGTGCTCCGCCATCTATATAGGCATGAACCTGCATCCTTTTCTCGATGACAGCATCCACCAAAGGAAGAACATCCGTCGGGCTACCTACCCTGAGTGCCATATTTTGCACCGCTTGCACATTTCCTTTACCCCTTGGCAGCCTAGTGCTAACATTGGTCGACCACTACCGTCTTAATGTTGGGTTCAATGCCAACAGTTGTCCAAAAGTAATATTAGCTTTTTGACTTTGGACATCACTCACCAAATCATACTCTGGATGGTCGCGCCCAAGCTGGAAATCTGTTTGTTTAATCTTGCGACGCCTTCTTTTTTTGCTAGTTTTAGGCTTCTCTTTCCCCTCGTATACCTTCTCTTTGCCTTTACGAGCTCTAGTCTCCTACTCGGTTTCTGTCTCCCTTTCAGCTCTAGCTCTTTTGTTAGCCAACACTTCGACATCCTGTTTATCCACCCCAATGATGTTCACCCTAGGGACTTCACCACCATCCATTTGGGCTTGCTGCAATGGATTTTTGATTACTTGCTCCCTTGGGACATTAAACTATGCTTGGCCTCTCCCTTTGCCAAACAATGGGTAGATACCACCTCTTTCCCTCACCGGATGGGGACAATCGGGTGCATAATTCCCTTCTATGCCGCAATTATAGCACCTTCCACGTAGAGGCCTTGCCCTGCCCCTTGCTCCTCTTGGTTGTCCCCTGTCCATTACACTCAATCGAAGCTCTTGCATCTGCTCTAATAGATCCTGAACCGTATGTACCCACTGCTGTGGAATAGCAACCGTAGCCCTATTCTCTTGATTTTCCTCTTGAGTTGACTCTTGAGGGCTTTGTGGTTGAACAGGTGCCATTGCTTCATAACTTGTTACGCCCTGCTCTATCTTTTTTAGAATTTTTCTACTTTTCGACCTTGCAATTGCCACTGCCCCATTCTAGTTCTCTGGGATTTCAAAGTCCACCTACTCTCTCACCTTCGGATGTAAACATGCCATAAACTTATCCAATTTGAAGTTCTCACCATTGGCTAGCTGCATAGTTGCTGCTAACTTGGCCCAACATGCTTCAAAACCGTCCTGAAACAAGCTGAATTCCTCACCTACATTCTGCTTTAAAGCCTTTAGCCTCGCATCCATCTCAACTAGAGAAGCTTCTTTATGAAAATCATGCAAAAATCTTGTCCGTAGAGCCGGCCATGCCTGTCTCGGCTCAATCTCCAAAGCTTCGAACCACAGTTTGTCCTTTCCGCGCATCACCAAAGGGAAGGTTTTCATTTTGCTGTCCTCATTAGGCATTCGCAAAGACAACATGTACAGTTCAAAATCTACAACCCATTTGTCTGGATCCTCTTCACCTATAAAAATCGGACCATAACTTCAAGACGCCATCCTTAGCTATACGAAAACCTGTATTTTCCTTCACTGACGGGAGCAATCAGCGTGCTCCTTCGTGGGGGCACCAGAAGATGGAGAGGGGGAATGGGGGACGACACCTGACACAACTGACGATGCCTCTCTATAGCCCAGGGTCAACACAACACCCCAATCCACTCGAAGACACCTTCAAAACGATAATCCGCTTCACTTGCACCGTTCCCAAGCGCACACGCGCTTTCCAAGATTGCAAAATGAGTCCACACCTCACTGCACCTGCTCTACCTCCCTCCGCACATACACTTACTCTCTCTCTCTCTCTCTCTCTCTCTCTCTCTCTCTCTCTCTCTCTCTCTCTCTCTCTCTCTCTCTCTCTCTCTCTCTCTCTCTCTCTCTCTCTCTCTCTCTCTCTCTCTCTCTCTCTCTCTCTCTCTCTCTCTCTCTCCAAAGCATCAACGATCCGGGTGTACACACGCTTCAACGGCACCGTGGATGGCATCAGACGAAACGACAAAGGGAAAAGGGGAAGGGGGGAGTGACACGACACAATTGGCCAAGAGGGTCGTTCATTAGTAGATTCAAAAGAACCATTACAATGTTCCTCTGAGCTCCTCACTCTCTCTCTCTCACTTGCTCTCTTACACGTACAGTCCAAAAAAACAAATAGCTCCCCTTTTTACAAAGAGTTTGGCCCCTTTATTGGGCTCGTCACTACAAGAGGTTATGTGCTCTTGTGACGCTCTTAGCGACGGAAATACACTGGGTTTTTATAACCCCCGGCGTCGCTATAAGCGTCGCTAAAAGCGTCGCTACGAGAGCGTCGCTATATGCGTCGCTATGAGCGTCGCTATAGGCGTCGCTATATAGCGACGCTTATAGCGACGCTCTCACAGAAGAGTATAGCGACGCATATAGCGACGCTACAGAGCCATAAATAGCGACGCTTATAGCGACGCCTGAGAGAATATTTTTTTGGTGGCAGGGCATTGAATGCCCTGCCACCCATCAACCATATTGTACTTGATTCACTTTTTAAAAAAAGTGCAAAGATAAATAATAGACCCAAAATAGTCACCCACAAGACGCATTGTTTGCAAAATTGACAATTGTACACATCATAGACAAACTGAATTGATTGGCAAATGTAATAATGACAATTGTACAACATCATAGGCATAAAGAATTGATTGGCAAAAGGAATTGCGGTGACAAATGTAATAATATACATGGTTCAAAAAGACGTATAAAATCCGTCTCATGATACATAAGCTATGAGAAACCCTAAACTAATGCTATCTAGCTACGGCTAAACTGACGTCGTCTAATCAGACGTCTCATCGCGTCCAAGCGGCGTATCTGTCGGATTCTGCAAAAAAAGACAATAAGACAGTTTTCAGTAAGTATAAACATATAACGACATTTATAAAACAATACAAAAAATAAAAAAGAGTAAACCGTAATACTAACCATGCCGCTGCGAGAACTGAGAATGTCCATCAGGGCGTTTAAGCCCTTCCTGCCTGCGTACTCGCGCTCGTACGGTGTGGGATCACGTCCTGTCATCGACCACTGTCAAAACATACAAAGATTTCATTATGTTAGAACTAAAAAACTCATAAACCCTAAACTATCGAACATGCATAAAGAGCAATGTGAAAAGACTTACAAAATCGGCCTCAAATGATGCCCATCCACCGCTCCCCAAGTGGTGCGAGCTCCCTGCCTCTACTCGCGCTCTGGCTGCATCTTTTTGTTGCTTCCACTTGTCGGGATTCTCGCGCGCTGCTTTCTTCGCATTCTTCCAATCTTCTTTGGCCAGCCAATCTGGCCTATTCCACCCATTCTTGATTGCTTTTTGCACTTCGGAACGCTTGTGTTTGCAGTATTCGCGCATTCGAATCTTCATCAGGTCTTCATTGAAGCGCTGATCCCGTGTTGGAACGGGAAACTCATCATGAAGTATGCTGATGACTCTGTTTTTTAAATCACTTGGTACTTCACTCCATTTGTTTAGTATATAGTGTCTAAACAGCTGAGAGCAAAGACCACGCATGCGCGAGATCACCTTCTTGCCGTCATCATCCATGATGATGCCGCCGCTGATGTCGACGGAGTAAGGCAAGCCCTCTGGCTGGTGACGCGTGAACCTGGGTGTCCCGGCAGGGGTCTCTAGCGGCGTGTCGATGGGGGTACGGACGTCAGGTGTCTCCACCGGCGTCTGGGCCCCGAAGCGAGGAGTGTCGAGTGGGGTGGCTCCTGGCGGAGTAGGTAGAGGTGTGTAGCTTCTAGGAACAGTCAGCCGTGCAAAACCTGGCGTAGACGGCGATGCTGTGGCTGGTGTGGGGGCGGGCAAAGAAGGGGAGGGTAAAGAGCCTCGTCGAACACGAGGCGGTGTGGAGGCATCGGTGGCGGAATCCCCACAACAACCGCCACCGCCACCACTAGAGCGCCGGTGTCTAGAAGAGTGTGACGCTCGTCTCGTCGACGCCGAAGCTTCGGAGCGCGCCGAATGCTCCGAAAGAGAGGGAGATGCGGATGGTGTAGGAACGCGCGATGATGCGCCAGAGCGATGACGCTCCACGTACCACTGTCTCTGCTGCGGTGACAAAGAAGAAAGAAACTCCTCATCATCCATACCTGCATTAAACACACGAATATTTAAACTTAATATTGAATGAATAGAGTAGACAATGACGCAAATACCATTAAATACAATGACGTAATGACGCATATAAATACAATGACGCAATGAATCGAGTGGTAGAAGAGGCAAGTCGAAAACTCAGAATTTTCAATCAAAAGAGCTAGAGCTTTTACAGCACGGAGCAAAATTGTTCAAATACAATATTTGTGGCTTTAAGAGATCTCTCTCTCATCCTCGCATAACTCAGCATAACTTCCTATATCTATATAGAGCTCTCCGTTTAAACACATATCCTCTGTTTCATTTTGTAGCTCCTCTGCATGCACCCCATATAGAGCAGTAGCATCTTGATGCTCGTCTGGCACCACCGCAGCGGCTTCTGATTGAGCATCTTCTCTGATCTCCTCCATTGATGTCGTTGTGATTGGCACATGGTAGCCTTCATACGTCCTTGCACTACGAGGGGCTACCTCTATGACGTACCACCAGTTTGATGTAGACTTTGTAGGATGAAATACTACCTGCCAGAGCCACATAACTTACATGAGAGCTTTCAAGCACATAACTTGTAAAAGGGGGATGTTAACTATTTATATACTTACTTGTTCACAATGCTCGGGTAGTACGAAAGTGTCTCTTAGGTCAGTCCATTTCTTAGTAGAATCCACCTCAAGAAAACCAGACTCTCCTCTACGCACAGTAGCGTTTCGACCCTCCATGATTATCTTGAACCATTGCACGTCGAACAAGTCGACAAAAAATCCTCTGTAATCGATCCTCAAAATCTCTTGCAGCGTGCCGAAGTAAGTGAGTTCCGCCACCACGGGATCTGCATCAGAGGAACGTCGTCGACTAGACTGTTCAAATTTTGCCATGATTCCACAATCTTGAGTAAAACGCTTTTTGTCGATTCGTTCCACCCTAAAATGTCGACCTTTACACCATGCTGCTGTGTATGACTTATACTACAACGAACAAAGATTATGAGTGGCCGTTCAAACGTTTATAAATAAAGTCACTTGCTAGTCGTACATTGCAAACTTACCTTGGTCGCGCAACCCCGAGAGTACTCCCACTCTTCTTCAGTCACTTCGTCACCGCATTGTTGTGCGCTTTTCAATTGGTTGTGCAACCATCTTAAGCTCATGAAGGTTGGTAGGCTCTCCAGAACCGCTGGATAGTGCATCGGTGGTCGTCTTCCCCGTCTCCACTCGATTCGTGCCCTTTGTCGCTCTTGCTTTGCATCCTCATATTGTGAAATCCACTTTTGCATCACTGGATTGTGAAGCATGCAAAATCGGTTGATTTTAGCCTCTAGATCTTCCGTCATCTTCTTCTCAACACCGAGATTGCACATGACAATCCCAGATATGCGCTCATCATCTATGGTTCGCCATAGCGTATCCCGGGATTTATCAAATCCGTCTAACCACTCTCCAATGTACACTAGGGACTCTGATACCAACCAACCTTCTGCCATGCTACCCTCCGGACGTGCCTTTTGACGCACATATCCCTTAAGCGTTTTCATGAAACGCTCTAAGAAGAACATCCATCTGGAATGAACTGTGCCAGCTATTTCCACCTCATCAACTATGTGAATAAGAAGATGCACCTGAATGGTTAGCATTGTAGTAGGAAAATGTTTCTCAAACATGCACACAAGCTCCGCAGCATTTAGTTTGGCGAATGGTATGGAGTCTACGTCGATCTCCTTTTGTGAGATCCATTGCACCAGCTTTGCAAGTTTGTAGATTGTGTTACGGATGTCGAGAGACAAACATCCCTCAATGGCAACCGGTAAAATAAACTGTAAAGTATGTGCAGCAATGATATTAAAGTCCACATTTTATGCAATGATATTAAAGTCCACTATGAACGTACCTGACACATTTTATGCCAATCGTGTGACTTCAAACCGGTAAGCTTTCCTTCTTTAGTAAAACACGTTCGGAGCGAGTGCATTACGCCAGTGGGGGTCCGCAAAGATTGAATGGCCTCTTTTACTTTGCGTTCTTGGGCTCCTGTGAAAATCCATGGTGCTTTAGGAAGTTTTATCGATCCATCAGACGCTGTTTGCGGCCAATATTGCTCCATACGATCCACATTTCTAAGGTCAACTCTGGCTCCCAAAGTATCTTTCTTGCCGGTCAAATGGTCCCATAGTAGATTACCCACATTCTTGAATATGTGCATTGGATCGAGCAAGTGATTGATCACGAGTCGAGGCCAGTATGGTAACTCGTACCATAGAGATAGTCTCTTCATCCCTGGAGGCAATCCGTCATCGCACATCTCCTTCTGCTCTAACCATGCTTGTGCAGACATCCTTGGTGGCTCTCTTCCCAAAAAGCCGTCGCGTAACACATGATTCTCCGGAAGATACGCTTGATGACCTTCGTAGATTTGCTTCTTCAGTGAGGGTGCCCTACGTGCATTCAGTCTAGGTCCACATGTGACACATGCTCTGTATCCGCTTGTTTGAAGCCCTGCATGTATACACATGATAATAGATCAACTATGGGGAAAAACAAGATTTACAGTGTCTGAGAGAGGAGTGTCAATAGATCACCTGAGCATTCTGTTAGCCCGGGATAGTCATGCATGGTCCACATTAGAATACCTCTGATCAAAGCATTCCGTCGTCCTGTGTGTCGGCTCATATCCACCACCTCTATGCCAATCCACAATTGTTGTAGCTCTTCCAATAGTGGACGAAGATACACATCCATATTCCCCACTTTATATCGCCCTGGCACAATCAAGCTTAGCCATAGGTGCCCCTTCTTCGTAGTCAACCACGGGGGAATGTTGTAGTTGACGATGACAACGGGCCATACACTGTAAGATGTTGATCTTTGACCAAATGGATTTACGCCATCCATAGCCAGGCCTAAGCGCAAATTTCGAGCTTCCCTGGCAAAATCCGACCATGTTCCATCTATATGTTTCCAGGCTGCGCAATCTGCAGGAATTCGTAGCACACCATCCGAAGATTTATTCTCCTCATGCCATGATGCTAGGGCGGCCATGGACTTACATTCGAAGAAATGCTTGATGCGAGGAAGCAAAGGAAAATGTCGCAAAACCTTTTGTGCAATTTTTGTCCCGTGGAGATCTACTCGATATCTTTCGGAATCACATTTCGGACACTTCCATGTCTGTGTATTCCCCTCTGAAAAGAATGCAGTCATTAGGACAAGCGTGGATAGAATTGTAATCCATCCCCAAGTTTCGCAAAATCTTTCTTGCTTCATCTCGGGAATCTGGCATCACATTGTCAGCTGGTAGAATGTGCTCTTTCAGCAATCTACACAACATAAAAATATGATACAGTCGTGTAAAAATCTATCAGATCATTATACACCATGAGTTCTATTAAAGTAAACTAATTGTAATAGATCACCTGAAAAGCGCTGTGACGCTAGTGTCACTCCATCCAAACTTTGCCTGCATGTTGAGAAGAACCAGGAGTGCTTTCAATCTAGACATACGTGCTCCATTATACAATGATGTATCGGCTTCACTTTTCATATCATCATAGATAAGCCTTTCTGAATCCATGATCGTCTCGATCATTTCATCAATCTCGGGCTCAAACATTGCCTCGTTGGGAATGTGCTCTGCATGATCATCCCCCGAGCTGTCAGAGGCTACATCTTGTGGCCTCACATATGCTGCTTGACCAAAGCGCCTGCGAATACGTCTATTGGGTTGCAAGATTGCTGCTTGTTGGCCAGCGTCAGAGTCCGACGAATTATAATTGGCAACAACTCGATCTATAATAGATGGATCGAACTCGCCAAATTCACGAACGTGCTGCAAAGAAACACGTCTTGTCCGTCGCACAGCATGCTTGCATTGATTACAAGGACATAAGACCCTCGTTGAGAGATAGGTGTTTCGGTTGGACGGTCCCACATCCTCGTCGCTACTCATAATGAGGATAAAAAACTTATAACCTAGACAACAAATTTAATATTCTATTGGCATTCTTCATCTTATCTCTCTCTCTCTCTCTCTCTCTCTCTCTCTCTCTCTCTCTCTCTCTCTCTCTTTACCTCACATTCTCTA
This sequence comes from Adiantum capillus-veneris, assembly GCF_014529385.1. Lineage (NCBI taxonomy): Eukaryota > Viridiplantae > Streptophyta > Polypodiopsida > Polypodiales > Pteridaceae > Adiantum > Adiantum capillus-veneris. Next base: position 20,243,922 of record NC_140949.1, on the reverse strand, counting down.
GTCATGTCCAATCCCCGCACACCTCGGTCTAGAGGTGCACGGAGATCAGAACCACCGGGTTATAATCTCGTCTTTATTGGTCAATACCTATATTTGTGGGTACAAGAAATCTAGACACCCACGTCTACATGATACTGCATGTAGTGGACAAAATCCCTTTGCCTCTTCTCTAGCTGTAGCACTTCACTTCATCTTAACATCTTTTCACAGTAGATCTTTTCATTGTTCGTCTAACTCTAAACCCTAAACCGTAAGTAATTCTTGCGTGGACTCGATCTAACGTAAATAAGCGTAAATCTAAATAAACGTAAATCTAACTAAAAATAAAGCTAAATCTAATTTAACGTAAGTCTAATGACTAGAGGTTGTCTAGATGGTCATTGTGTCGGGGATGTAGTGACTCTTGCCGCCCTGAAGATCCACCTTCTTCCCTATCTTCTGAAGACATTTCACCAGTACTTTTGGATCGACGGAGCCCACTATGAGTGAAGGCAGCAATACCCTATATTCCATTGAGGGCTTTCTTCACCCGCTTCATGCAGGCATCGCAGTCTATGGAGACCCGCATCTAATCTAATATAACATAAATCTAAATCTAGCTTAAATAAATGTAAATCTAGTTAAAAATAAACCTAAATCTAATTTAATGTAAGTCTACATATAACCTAATCTTTAACGTCTTTTAAAATAGTTTCCTACGACGTTATAACTCTCTTCTTCCTGTGTGTGTGCGCGTGTGTGGATGTGTGTGCCAATAAAAAGAGATAAATGGTATAACCTTTCTATCACTCATGCCAAGTATGATAGATTGATTATGCCATTTCTCTCTTGAATAATAGGTCTTCAGTTCAACTCCTCGTCGGCTAGATCTTTAGGTCTTTTAATTTTAATTAGTTTCCTACGACGCTCCCTTAGTTTCTCTTTCTTTCTCTCTCAATGTGTGTGCGTTTTTTTGGATCGTATGCATGTTTTCTTTCTCTTTTCCTCTCTCAATGTGTGCGTTTTTTGTTTATGCATGTTCTCTCTCTCTTTTCCTCTCTCAATGCGTGCGTTTTTTGTTTATGCATGCTCTCTCTCTCTTTTTCTCTCTCAATGTGTGTGTGCATTCTTTGTTTATGTATGTGTGCGTTTTTGCACTCTCTCTCTCTCTCTCTCTCTCTCTCTCTCTCTCTCAAAAACACTATATGTGTGTGTGTATGTGTGTGTGTGTGAGAGAGAGCGCGATGGAGAGAGAAAGAGGGGAAGGGAACATGAGAATGAGGAGAGAGAAGGAGCATACCTGGCTCTCCTTCCTCTCCTCGTGTGTGTGTGTGTGTGTGTGTGTGTGTAAAAGAAAAAGAGAGAGAGAGAGAGAGAGAGAGAGAGAGAGAGTGAGGGAGAGCGTTACCTGCTCTTTGCTTGAGGGCGCCGAAAAACTCAGATCTGAGATCTGAGTTTTTGGGCGCGCTCGGTTATTTTTTTTACCCCAGTGAGCGTCGCTATGAGCGTCGCTATAAGCGTCGCAAATTTCTTTGTAAATTTGCGACGCTCATAGCGACGCTCATAGCGACGCTTATAGCGACGCCGGGATTTTTTTTTTTGAGCGTCGCTGTGTGAGCGTCGCTAATGTGAAGAGCCTCTTGTAGTGCGTGTTTGAGTTTTTAGGCTTTTTTCATGGTCACCCGACATGTGGCACTCTTCTTGGGAGGATTGACCTTGCTTTGACCAATTTGAACACATCTCGAGGCCTCACTTGCACACTCACATGTGAGAGCCCTTTAGGGACCAACGACGGCGCTGTCATTGCTCCTTAGGGAAAGTTTGCCTTCAAAAAACTTTGGGCGGGGGGACCCCGAGGTCCGCACGGTGGGAAACGGCCCCGACCCTGCGAGGTGCCACGTCATCACCTCCAACTCGCCGCCCGCATGTGCACGCGCCTCCTAGCTGGACAAAATCCGCCATGTGGCAGGTAGCCCTTGAACTTCCTTCGATGAACCTTTTTGAGTACTCAAGGAACTCCCCTATAGTGCCTTTTTGGGCCCACTTCCCCCATGCTCCCATGTACTGACTGGAGGTCGGAATCACAAGCCGCTGAGTCGGGCCAGATTTTCATTGTATCGGGGTAATTCCATGCAAACCTCACCGCCCCTTCACTTTTTCTGGTTCGTCGTCTGAGGCCGCCAAAACACGAGAAATTTACCTACAAGCTTTTTACTGCCCAAGGCTCCCGACCTCGTCTCGCTGTATCTGACCAACCGAATATCCATTTGACGAACTGTCGATTCGTGCTGACTCCACATGACTCACCCTTCCCCCGAAAACTTTGGCAAGGCTCAAAAGATTCCAGATGGCACATTCCCCAATGCAACCTAGTGGGCTGATGAGACCCGGCCCCTGGAAAATCTTTAACCGACCATATCTTGCTAACCAGAGCTTCGATTCGCAATCCAAGAAGACATGCATGCTCTACAACTTAAGCACTACACCCATATGCATTGACATCAGCCCGGGCCACCTGACCCTAGCTGCCCTGTCCGTCGGGGACCTACTACATACCCTTTCTTTAAACTGCAATATCTAGAGCATCGAGGCTCCGTTTGACGAGTCGTCTGAACCGGCCTGGAGAGCACACTGAAGACCACACCTTGGCACATGCTTGTCGCCTTCTGGATACCTTTGGCTGCCAGCCCTCCGTATGGAGCCTTCTTTGCCTAAAAAACCGCATTGGACATACATTTCCACTTCCACTTGGCCACAACAGCTTTAGACTCATACCATAGCACCATCATGTGCACCTGCATGCATACACACCCTTGCACGAGCCCCTATCTGGCGTCGACATGTTTTGGTTGCACCAACCTCTCTTGGCTTGCTCAAATCATGCTAGCAATAAAACCAAGAATATGCCGTCTTGAACCTTAGACACATGCATAGGATATACCATGCCACTGCAGGCTTCTCTAGCAATCACTAACGAACCACAATGCATCTAGAAAGACTGATCTGTAAGAAGCATATGAATCCCAAAGTCTGCTAACTATCTCACTAAGATCAAGATTTATCTCAATTTAGGAACGTAGCACACATGTCGTAGTGTATAAGATGCACCACTAGGAAATGACAAACAAACGTCTCATGCACCCTCTATGTAATGCCCAACCATCAACCAAGTGCACACAACCAAAACTCTCACTAGAAAATGCAATGAACCACTCACAACATGGTGTGCCGTGAAAACAGCATCTCTTTTTAGCAATCACTATGGAGAAAGTGTACTATCCATAGACATATATGCAAGAGGTACACTTGAGGCAAGCATGACATCATGGTCACTGGCATCGACTGCCACTGCAACTACCTCTATAGCATGTGTCAAAGTCGTATCTTCATCAAAGATAGATATTTGTTGTCTCATATGTCTGAAACAACAATGCCTAATGTGTCCCGTGTGACCACAATTCCAACATCGTCCATATCGGCAAGAACGAGACTGCCATCTCTCAATGTCACACAAGTTTGCTGCCATAATTGAATACTAAAATGGCAACAAAAGTGGGAAATCACTCAACCACTACACAATCATGAAAACCATGACCAATCGCATCAAAACCAATGCTCACATATGCATAAAACAACATCATAATCTGCTATCTACAAGCATAAACTGGGACAAACTACTCAATTGAGCATACAAAGCATAACCATATACGCTCAAAACGAATCCCATAAGAGAAATTGCTTGCGAAAATTTGCAAAAACCTATGAAACATGTGACTATCTATCTATAGCCATAGAAGCATACGCAATCCTCACTTCTATGAGAGTGGATACAAGAACACCAAATTGTGTCCAAGCTGACAAAACCAATCAAAGTGAGAGTAAACACTCGATCACTATCAAAGTGGCAATATATCGACCACTGTACAAGATGGCATAACACTGCAAACTTTTATGGCAAGAAGAAGGAGAAAAACACAGAATTTCCTTTGCAACATGAGTCAAAATTCAACGCAAACCACAAGCCAAAAAATTGAAGGTAACTGCCAAAGTGGGAGTAAACTCGACCACTAAACCATCATGTAGTAAACTACAAAAACGTGCAAAAATGGCAAGAATCTGGGAAAAATCCGATAGATTTTCCCCAAAAAATTGAGCAAAAACTCAAATAATCTCAATTAAAACACATGAAATAGACACTCAATGTCTCAATAGAAAAATCCTCAAATGGCATATATAGCATTGCCAAAATCTTGGCAAAATAGCTCACTCCTAACCAAGTGGCTCTATGGATGTATACCTGTCCAAAAACACATGTAAACCTACAAACTTGCTACCTACAAGCTATAGATATCTAAAATTGTATCTACAAATGCATACATAGCATGAAACTACACAAGATCATGCCAAAAGATCTCTAGAATGCATTGTGCAACTGTCAAAAAAACCGCTGGCAAACTAGCACACACTACCTCATCAATGGGTAAACCCATTGATCAAAAACATCTACCAAGAGCTGAGCATGCTCTAGGGAAAATATGCTTTGGAATGGTCCTTAAAATCCATATGAGGCAGTGTGTGTGGCCGTTGAAGCAGAAACTGGGAAAATTCATCAAAGTCAAAAGCACTGTGGCAAAAGCACTGCGAGGACTACGTCGAAGCCAGACCGCTTTGGATGGAGGATAGAGGAGAGCCAATGCCACTCCCACTCTATCATCTCCTATTGTGTCAATGTCGGGAAGTCATCATCGATGACATTTTCCATCGCTGGGCGGAAGTATGCTAGCCAAATAGCCACCTAATCGGTGTCAAAATTGATGCACCAAGCTGTCAATGCTCAAAGCCGGTGTTGAGACATTGACGCTTGGTTGTAGAGGAAAAACACCGAGAGACCGAGAAAAACCGCCAAAATTGGTGTTGGTGGATGCCATCATTTGGAAAGGGAAGGGGACCAGTTATATCCATGGTCCATCTAAAGGAGAAACTATAGGCATCCCTCTTCACAACCCCTTTGAAGTCTTGAAGGAAAGGGAATCCCATGACTATGAAGAGCCCTTGATGTTTTTAAAGATGCCCATTTTAAAGCTTTGGTATCTCATGTCGCAGAAGAGCTAAGCCATGGCGTCAGCAAAGAAAGTTCATATTCATGGAAACAATTTAGAAAAAAATCCAAACTGCTATCAAGAGGGTTAGGCCAATGCTTAAAAAGGTAAACAAGAAATAAATGCTAACATGCAAATTAAAGTTCGAGGAGCTTGGCAAAAAGAAAATGCAAGGAAAGGCCTTATTCCAGGAATACATGGAGCGGTCAAACATTAAGTAGACCTTACAAGATAAAGAACTAGAGGAGACTAATCTCCTTAGGCTACAGGCCAAGGAGAGGAGCATAAAGAGTGGGGAGATCAACAATAACACACTGCTCAAAGCTATCAAGATAAGAAAAGGATAGACTACCATCTTTTGACTATTTGACAACAAAGGAGTACGTATTAATAACCCTGACTATGTATGTTAGATCATCTCAGTCAAATTATTGGAAAGGAGGACTCTCCCTCTCCCATGATCAAGGAGACCAAGACTAGATTGTTTGCTGCCACCCTCTCACTTGTTGACTCTAGTCGTGCAGAATACCTAGAGAGCCCTTTATCATGGAAGAATGTTGGATGATGCTCAAATAGTTGGGGAAAGAAAAATCTCCAGGATGGGATGGGATCACAATGAAGTTTTGTTAAGAATTTTGGGAGTGTCAGGGCCCCTCTTTCTTGCATATGGTCAGTAAAGATTTTACCAAAGATACACTTGAATCTGATATGAAGAAATGGTTAATTAATCTCATTCTCAAGCAAGTAGTCTTCTCTCAACTTAAGCACTGGAGAGCTCTCACAATGATGACAGTGGTGTACAAGGTACTAGCTAAACTTCTGGCCCCTGTTTTGGTCAATGTCATCTCTCCCCATAAGCTTGGATTCATTAAAGGACCATCAATATATGATAACATCCTAGCGGCCATGATAGGTATGGAATATGCTAAGCCTAGGAAATAAGAATGATCTTACTGCAATTAGACCTAGAGAAGGCGTATGATAGAATACCCTCGTCATTTGTGCAAGAAACATTGCAGCACTTAGTGCTTGGGCCATGAATCTATCAAGCAATAAGTACTCTTCGTGAGTGGAGCTCCTCACAATGCTCTTTAATTCATGAATTGGCTGCTTTGATGTCAAGAGATCCATTCAACAAGGGTGCCCTTTAGCGTCACTGCGATTCACAGCTTGCAACCACCCTTTCATAGCTTTATTGGAGCAAGAGACGATAAGAGGAGAGATTACAGGGTGACATCTCCCAAATGGTGAACAGCTGCTCATCAAGATGTTTATAAATGATTCTTTGCTTTTTCTCCAAGTAGAAGAAAATAGTACAAGGTTTTTCCACAGTGTCTCGGTCTCAATGCAACATCAACAAATCAAGACTTATCTTGTTGTTGGAGGATGACTACTTTGATTCTTCAGGATGGACTAGAGATTGTTAAGAGAGGTAACATCTTCAAGCACTTTGGGATGCCTGTTGGGAAAGAAACTACTCACAAGCAAGACTTTGACCGGATTCTAGAGAGAATTAAAAAGAAAATGAAACGTTGGGAGTTTTTACTAACTCCTTTTCAGTGTAGGGTTATGATAATTGCTGGACACATACGCCGCGACGGACGTCAGCACAGCGAGAACTCACCTAACAAGATTTGTCAGCTAAGGACAAAGCTCAACCCGTAGGCGCGTGGAAGCAATCATATGGTGTCAACCTACACTCGACCGACTCCTAACTAATTACTACTGAGGTCTCTACCCAATGTCTAAGTCACAGTCTTCAAGAGTGCATGAGAGGAAACTTTTTACAACGCTTTCTAGAGCCGAACACCCATCAAACAATCTCGAAACACCACAGAACTTGAATGAGATCTTACTAACACAAATAGGTCACTCTCCCTAAGGTCTATGAACCAAAACCCCAACCCAAAACACCCGGTGCAAAATCACGTAGGATGTCTGGCCGAAATTTGCAAGTCTTCGTTTCCAAAATCTAAAGTGCCTAATGTGTAGCTCTACTCAATGTGAGCATGTGGATATGCTGCGATGCAAAATCGGACAACGTATGCTCACCGAATCACCACATGAAGCTCGTAAACGAAGCTCGCAAAACCGGACCGTACACGTGCAATGTAGGTATCGACGCGTAGCTCTCGTCGGGGGCAACACGCTGCACTTCTTCACACTCGATTCCAACCACCGGTGCACACGTAGATTCAAGATGAAGCTCGCACTCTCTCGTACACAGTACACTCACTCAGAGACTTCAAAACTTTTAAAAATGACAAAAGGTTTTTCATTAAGGTCAAAAAGTGGTATAAATACCTTACAATTCTCAAACCCTAATGTTCCAAATCAACCATCTACTCAATCTAACTATCAAAACTGGAATACAATCTGGAAACTTTTGTAAGCCCCAATATTTACAAGGTGAGATGTCGAGTTTTCTCAATAAATGAATAATTACAAAAAATGAGAATCTGCCGAGTAGTCAGTTTCTGTAGGGTGTGTCCAGCTTCTAACACCCCCCCCCTCCTTGCTCATGTCATCCCCGACATGGCTGTTGAGCTGCTTCTTCATCTTATGGTTTTGCGCATCTTGAGCAGCGACTCATATCTTGCATGTAAATCCAGCAGTGCTGGGCCGAATATATCAATGTTGATGGTGAAGAAGCCGGTGTAGAACGCTTCTTCAAAGGCCTGGAGGTGATAGGATGGCAGAAAAATTATCCTTTGATACAATGCATGTATCACCTCTTTGGAAGGCTGACCAGACAGATCATATGCACATCTATAAGTATCTTGAAAGAAGAAGATATTGTCTATCACCTGGCCCGGTTTGAACGTCTCGAAAATTGCCAAAGGTTTTTGCAGATCTTCCTTATCATTATGCAAGAAAGGTCAGGCGATCCAGTGAACAATTTGATGGCACCCGTTAGGGTTTTAACCATGTATTGAACACTTATTCTCTCGCCTGCCTTTAAGCTTGGCAACTTTGGATAGTTCAGCCAAGTGGGTTGGCTTCTTTGTAGTATCTCCTGGGCCTTCCATGTGCGTATCCTTGGTAGAGGGCAAAAGCTTAGATTATCTCTGATGAGTTTGGGTGCCTCTACCAGATGGATTAGGTACTGTGGGTACTTCGTCAGCCATGCTTTTCTCCACCTAGGCTAGGAGTCGACTATTAACTTGGCCCCTTCAGGCTGGGAGATATTTGTTGTGTAGAGTGGCACTGTTGGCTCTTCTCTAATCCTCTTGTTGATGGTGGCGGCTTCATATTTTAGCAAAGGATATGAGAGAGAGGGCTGTAGCCATTCCCGCCGGAGGTTGTTGGAGTCGATCTTCTGAATGGTCATGGATTAAAAAAACCTCTGCTCCCATTCCAAGGCTTCCTTGGCTGTTTCTCTGATTTCTACCTCTATGGCCGTGCGCAGCTTTTCTTCCTCTTCTTGCGTCAGATCTTGTGGCTCTTGAGAGGGTCCTACTAGGATTTCTTCTTGCATGGGTTTGTCCACCACAGTATCTTCCACATTTTCTAGGTCTATGCCTTCCATGGCTGCCGGCCCTATGCCTGCCTGCTCTTCTGCCTACTGTCCTCTCAGCTCTTCTATCTCCTTTAGGAGTGTCTGTTTTTCTGCTTTAGCTTCTTCTCCCATGTTCATGAGGAGGTCGTTCAATTCAACGTTTACCTTCTCCGCCTCCTCAAGCTTTCTCTTGATAATTTCTAACTCATCTTGCATTGCTTTCTGCTCTTCTTCCATGCGTGTTTGCCTAACCACAGACCCGTCCGCCATCATCAACCTTTGCTTTTTCTCTAAGGTCAACTCTTTCTGAAGCTCTTTCATCTGTTCTTCATAGATCTGGCTTTTTGTAGTGGTGTGAGTCGAGCTAGTAGCTCTGACTCTGGCAGGAGATGCCCATAGCCGCTGGATGGTTTGATCTTTAACTTTAAGCTGGTCCTTGAGCTCAAGGACCTCATTTTGGCTAGCCTCCTGGTCTATTTTTTCCTTTTCTTTGGCATTTCTCATGGCCTCAACTTCCTTGGACTCCTCAACAAGTTGTAGAGTTAGGTTATCCCTTTCCCTCTCTACATCTGTCAATGACTTGCTGAGTTGTCTATACTCCTCTTCCGCTCCTTGCAGTCTTTGGACTGCTGCCTGATTTTCTCTTTCCATTTCCTGGCATCTTTGCAATGCCTTTGCCAGACTGGCTTGCAGCTCTGCTTCTCTCTCTATCTGCCTTTGGCTTTGCTTTTGTAAAGTGTCAACTTCAAGCTTTATCTGGACTTTAGTGGCTTTGAGAGTTGCCCTTTCACTTTCTGAGGCCATTGACTGGGCTCTTATCTCGGTTAGATTTGTCATCACCACATCCCAACCATTGGTGGGCGGGTGCAGGTCCACTGTATCAGTGGCCATCTACTTTAGCTCTACTAACCGTATCCTTTGCATTTTCTCTTTGTTCCCCGTGCTTGCCAAGTCGAATGCGACTGTGGCAGCCTCTTCTTTTGTGTATCCGGCAGCCAGCAGGTCTAGAAATGTGTTGTATGATTCATTTGGCTATGGTTGCCCACTTTTAGGCTTACCCTTTTCCTTTGGTTCCTACTCCTGGCTTTGCTATTGCTTGGACTCTTCTTGTTCTTCTGGTTTGTCTTGCTCCTCTTTGTCTTCTTGTGGAGGGCTACGAGGAGGTGGTGAAGGCGGTGGGCTAGACTCAGGGCTGGCCAGTGGAGTTGGCTGCTTTTTCTTGAAATCTCGGTCCGCCCTGGTCTTCCTTTCTCTCTCTTGGCCCTCCTGCTCTTCTAGCAGTTTCTGTCGGACTTGCTCCACTTCCTCTTCTGTAAAGGACAAATGTGGGATATTCTCTGCTGTGGCATCAAGAATCTCAAAATTCTTAATGTAATCATCTAATTTGTCTCTGTGCACCCTTCAGGATGATCCCGACATTGATTTTAGAGATGGCTTCCATAGCTCGTCTAAATCTTCTTTGAGGGCTCCTTCTGCTCTGAAGCTTTCCATCAGCCGCTCTAGACGTGCCGCTTTCTGTGATTTCGTCTCTTTTGCTGGAACTTGGGCAGATTCTTTCTTTCCTTTCTTCTGTTCTGGCTACTCTTCTTGCACGGTTTCTAACGAGCGTTTCAAACGGGTTGCCACCCTTGGTGCTTTTGGCTGCTCGTCTTCCCATCTTCTTTGAGCCTCAGCCACAGTTGTTTAGTGATGGAGGGTCGGGTCAGCTTCCCTTGGCGTGCAATGCCCCATCAATCACCTTCATGATTAGCTCACCCGGCACGATGTATGTGGGGTTCTTGTTGCCCATCTTCACCAAATTATCATGTACATAAGCTACATGCATAATTGATGATCTTTGTCTTGCCTTTCTGCATTGCCTAGGTGAATGTTGTGGCAATTGCTGCAGGCAGAATCCTGTACTTTTGTGGCCGCTTTGTACACATATGGAAATATTGATTGTACAACTGGATCATGATTGCCACTTTGGGGTTGGAAATATCTTCAAAGGTATAGTTGGCTTTCTTTTCAGTGTACACCTTTACTTCGTCTCTTCTTTTGGTTACACTATCCCCCTTGTTGGAGAGGTCTAGTGTAGCTGCCACTACTCTTTCTGTGATTAGAATCTTAGTGCGCCTGGCTTGCCCTGCAGATCAGTAACTCGGGCCTCTCCATATTCTTTTATTGTTGTCACAAATTCCCAGACTCTTTTTATGTCAATACCTGCCGGCACCGCTTCAAAGTAATTGTGGAGATCAATATTCTCCAGATACTCTGCCATCTTGCTTCTGACGAACTCATTGAGTTCCCGTGGTAACATTGGTAGCTCTATCCCGTTTCCTTCGGTGTCTTTGAACACGCCTTGGTAAATATTTAGATCATTGGACTCCAGCAGATCTTCTTGGATCCATGTGCTTGTTGGCTTTAGAGTTCCTTTTGGTATGACGAAGGTCTCTACCTCTTCTAGGTAATCTTTTATGGTCATTCTTTTCTTCCTTGCCGGTGACTTTGCGGCTGCCATAGATCCTGTTGCACTCAGTAGTCCAAAGTTAGCGTTTTTTCCATATCAGCTGAGAAACTGAGTTTTATCTATCCAAATGACTTGAAAATTGAAAATAAAGCTTAAAAGGAACTTGTGAAACTGTGCATGTGCTCACAGTGCAATTATGGCAAAAAAAATTCATATAGACATCCTACGCGTAGGATGTCTTTTTCATCAAAATTGGGTGATACTTGACATGCTGGTAGTCCTTGGCCTGTGGAACATGGCTATGTGCTTGGATTTGGATTTGGGCATCAAAAAGTGGATTTTTGGGCTGATTCAGGCTTTAGGTCACAAATTGGGTAGAAAGTCCATAATAGGTAGCAAGTGATGTCCAAATGGGTTGAAAATTGATATATGGGCTCATTGCACCATGGTATTGGTTCCCATGATGTCACTCTTCGCACAGAAGGTCAAAAATATGATGGAGACATCCTACGCGTAGGATGTCTATTTTATCAAAATGGCTTGGGATTTGTTATGTGGATAGTCCTTGGCATATGGAACATGCCCATGCTCTTGGATTTTGATTTTGACAAGAATTGATGCTGGTAAGAGCCCGTGTAGTGTTTTTGGGCTCAAAAAGTGTATCTTGAAGGTGTTGGGGGTCAAAAATGATTAGAATGGCTTCAAACTTGGTATATGAGCTCTTGAAGATGATGTGATTAGATTTGGAATGGACAAACACCCTCTGTAGGCCAAAAATGTCAAATAGACATCCTACGCATAGGATGTCTACTTCATCAATTTTTGCTTGTGACCACATAGATCGGTTGGTTATGTGCTTGTGAATGTGTTGTGCAAGTTTCATGTGATTTGGACAAGTTTTGGTTGGTCTATGGCCCATTATTGCCTCTATGCCCTAACTTTGCGTTTTTCATGCATATGAGGTCAATTTTGGTCCAAATGTGATGAAACTTGGTGGCTAGCATGTAAAGGTCATTCAGACAGTGTGTGTGATGAGAAATGTTGGGATCTGTGCCCAGAAATACCCTTGAGACATCCTACAAGTAGGATGTCTCCTGATGATTTTTTCATGGAATCTGTCACTACTGCTTGCCCTTAGTCCCGCTGAGTCCCTTTTAAGCCTAATTTCAACAAAAAAGTCAAATGGATAGAAAGTAACTCCTTGTGTGGATTTCAGAGCCTCCAAGCCGTTTTCTGACTTTTGGAGTGCTTTTTGGCGATGAAATTTCTTGATGTTGGTCTCCATAGCTTCCCGATCCCTTGGGGATCCTTTCCGTATGGTTTTTGTCGACTTTGGCGTCACGGGAGCTTCATTTGGCAATTTGTCTCTCTAGAAGCACCCGTGGTTGCGTTTACATGTATTCGATGATTTGTGGTGGTCTACCACCATAGGACTTGGTTGTTGATGGTCTAGGAAAGCCGCTCCTGAAGTTTGGTGGAAAACGGACATGCGGTTTGATCGCGAGAGATATTTGACGCGTTGTGTGTCTGATGCCGTTTCTAAAGTTTAGTGCCGCTTTGGGTCACCTTTTGGTAATGTGGGCTACCTAGACTTGTCGAGCATGTTAAGATGCTCCTACCCATGAATTTTGGTAGCATTTGGGCACCTTTCCGCCGATTTCCCATTTGGTGGCCTCTTGCGGGATTCTAGGAATTAGGGTTTTTCCCGATGGTTTTCTACTGCCTTTGCACATCCAAGACTGGTCTCCTATGCTAGGGTAATCTGCCGATGAAGTCGCGTTGCTTTTGGGTCAGCCGTTAGGTGGCCGCTTCTACTTGTAGGTCTCTATTGCCCGCTTTGTGTGTGAACTCTACGCTAGTTTTCGCGACAAAAAGACAAACATACACGAAAAGCTCAAGGTGGTGAGCCTATCTCTCATGTCTGAAGCCCGTCGAGTAGTCCTGCGCATCATAGAAGCTGCTGGAAGTTCCGCTCGCTCTAGGTGGCAGAAGCTCTCTCTCAAATGTCAATAGTGAAAATGAGCTAAAAAATGAGGTGAAAATTTCTTATAATGGAGGTCCCCGAACCACTTTTCATGAAATTTGACATGTGCTCCCAACTTCTTGCAAGATGCAGTTTAGGCTCAAAAATTTCTTGATTTGGACTCCATTTGCCCAGTTTACCAGAAATTTGGCATTTCGGTCAAAATCTCACCAAAACACGCTTTCTGCTCCAATCTCATAATTGCACCCCCACTGTACCATAGGTTGTCCTATAGTCACTGATCATCCCCATATTTTTTTTTTTCACCTGCTTTTTGTATTTTTGAAGTTTTTTTGCCGAAAATTAGCAAAATTAAAAGGAAAATAGCAAATCAAACCTAGAAAAATCCCCAAAATTCATAATAAATCAAAAACATCACCGCAAAACATTATATACACTCACATGCAATTTTTATGGCCGTATTTCTCCGTTTTATGAATATTTTACCCGAAAAATGGCTATTTCTACTTATATACATACACACACCTAGGGGCTTGATTTGGCGTTTGGCCCCATATACCTATAGATACATGTTGTATAAGGTCATGGGTTAGTCCATAAAATTTTGCAATCAAACAACAACCCTTAAAATAGTCGAAAATCATGCCCTTTTTTACTTTTTCTGCTATTGGTTCCGCATTTGAGAATGCCTCACCCCCTCCTAGCCGGAGTCCTCTCAGATGACAAGGTATCGCCTCGGAGTATGTGCCGTGCATAGGGTGAAAAATTTGTGCTAATGCTTGGCCGATTAATGTGGCCCTAATTTATGCATACTCGATCAATGCATGGAAAAATTAATGTTGTGCAAGAGAAGAGTATAAGCAAGATGCTTATTGGCATTCGCCGTCGAGGTTTCCTGTTTTCTTTGCAAGTAACAGCTGTAACTCTACTGCTCTCTGTTTAATTGTCTATCTTGCAAAAGTCAGTCATTTTGCCTCTACTGTCGATATGGCCCTAGTTGTCTCTTTGTAGAGGATTGGCTTGGCCGGAATGGCCGTGGACCGTATTTCTTTTGCTTTCCATTGGTAGCTTGTTTTTGCCGGTTTTGTAGGTGTTTTTCTACTTCCTTTGTTGTCACTGTTTTGTTGCTGATTGGCATCCACATAAGTCGGTTGTCCTTTTGCAAATGCAGTTGTCCGCCTTCCGATGTTGCTTATACTGAAGGGAGTTCCTTTTGCTTTTGTTTCGGTATATTGCTGAGCATTTTCTTTGGGATCCATATCTGTTTTATGCCCTTAGTTTTTGGTTGAACTATCTGCTTCTGTTGAATTCTTTTGTTGCATTGTTTTTGGTCTGCCATGTCATTTCTATCCTTCCGCATCCATACTTGTTTCCCTTGTTTTGGTAACCTAGATCTTTGCGTTGCGGTCGGTGACTTCGTATGTATGTAGTTAGCATGGTTGGATTTTACCTATTTGTTAGCCTTGGGTATCATGTTGTTCTTTGGTGGCACTCTTGCTTTTGGCTCTTTTTCCATTGATTGCATTGCTAGCAGCTAATTATTCCGGTATTGCTCAGCAAAGGCTATGACCTGTTGTTCTTGTGCATGCTAAATTTTGACTTCATTTGCATTCCAATCTATCTGCACATTGTACTCTTTTTGCCAAGGTTGTCCCAACAACATTGGGTGTTGTGTGCTTTCATCTTTGACTACATAAAATTTGTGTGGGTAAATATATTGATGTATTTGTACATGCAATATAGTCCAGCCCAATGTTTTCAACGAGTGTGATGTACTACTTTCCGGCACTTAAGGAGTAGGATGAAGTTGAACTATGGACTTGAGTTGTTAGTATAATCCATAAGAAATCAAATTTTTTTGAGCTCCAGAATCAAGCAATGCCGTCGATTCAACTTGATTGCTGTCCACTTTGACTGCAATTATTGGCTCCACTGTGTCTTCATCCAACTTAGTTAGTCGAATAGCATTGATTCGCAATGGTGCTCCACCTTGTTGTTGTTGTCGTAGACGTCTTCGTGTTGCAATGCGTTCTTTTGCTTCCGCTTGAGCTTCTTCTTGTACTCTCTGTTTCTCCTTCATTCATTGTTTTCCTTGATATATTTGTTGAAGCATATCCTATGTTAGTGGTAAATGATATTTCTTCAATCGACATCCACTAATCCAATTGGGCATTTCTTCACCTGCTAATGTAGCAAGCTTGACAGCTCCGCTTTGCAATAGATCACTAATCACAAAGGGTCCCATCCCTCGCTTTTTAAGTTTCTTGGCATGTTGCTTCAAAGTATAAACAAGTACATAATCACCTGTTTTGAACTCTTTCGTGCGCACATGCTTGTCAAAAAACTCTTTTTGTCTTCTCTTTTTAGCATAGATCAAAGCTACAGCTCTCAAGCGGAGTTCATCTAGTTTTTCAAGGTCATCTATTCTTGAAGAGAGCTCATGCCTTGTCCATTCTAGGCATTTCACTACTTGTAGAGTTGGAATTAAAAACTCTATGGGTAGTATAGCATTTAGGTCAAACACCATGTTGTATGGTGTCATTCCTATCGATGTTTTGTAAGCTACCCTGTATGCCCATAGTGTTGAGTGTAGCTGCTGATCCCAATCTGTTCTTGTCTCTGACACAATTTTAGTGAAAATCATGCATAGTGTTTTTTTTGTGACCTCAGCTTGTCCATTTTCCTGTGGATGGTATGGAGCAGATTTCCTATGTATGACCATGAATTCCTCTAGCAAATAGTCAATAACTTTATTAAGAAAATATGTTCCAAGATCATTGACAATTTCTATTGGTAAACCGTATCGTACAAAAACATTCTCATACAAAAATTGTGCAGTGGTCCGTGCATCTGCTTTTTGCGTTGCCTTGGCTTTCGCCCATTTTGTGAGATAGTCCGTAGCCACAATGATATATTGGGTATGGGTGCGATATGCAGGGGGTGAAATAGGTCCCATAAAATCAATGCCCCATTTTGCAAATTCCCTTGCTCCCATCATTGGCAGTAGTGGCATCTCATCTCTCTTTATCGGCACCGTGGTGCGCTGACATGCGTCACAACGCTTTACAAACTCTTCAGCATCCATATGCAATGTAGGACACCATATTCCTGTGGTTAAGACAATTTTTGTCGTCTTATCGCCCGAAAAATGGCCTCCACTTATTCCGCTATGTGCATGTTCTATAATCAGCAGGTATGAACACTTTCACTTGCACAGATTCTAAGTTGATTGTCCTTTCCTCGCTTATAGAGTTGGTTCCCAATTAACTGAAAGTTGCGATCCTCCAGCTCTATAGCCCTTTTTGGTGCTCTTGTTATGTTCTTAGGAAACGTCCTGGTGGTTAAGAAATCAATGATATATTTACTCCATGCAGGTGCAATGTTTACCTGAAACAATGTCGTGTGATCCACTGGTCGTTTGGCACTACATATAGTACAATTGGTAACATAAGAATGTGTGTCCGCATACATAGTTGGCCAATAAACCCCTAACTGTTTCAGTCTCTGGTGTGTTTTCACTATTGAACAATGAAATGCACAATCCTGGACATGTGCTTCTTCAAGGTAACCCTCGAATTCTTCCGGATTTATACATAATCGTAGGATTTCGTCCGATCCTAGATGATACAGCCGTCTTGCAATCAACTGGAAGTTTTTTGTTTGTCGAATTATTTGTTGTTTGGATTTGTCTTCCATGTCATCAAACCTACCTCCAAAGGAAAGAATGGTAACAATTTCCTGAGACCATTTGGGTATCATTTCAATATTGAAAAGAGAAGCATATGGTATGTCATCATGGACTCTTTCAGGAGCTTCCCTGTTGTGTATTCTTGAAAGATGATCCGCTCATAGATGGGTTTTATCCTTTTTGACCACCACTGTGAAATCAAACTCTAGCAATATAATAAACCAGCATACAATTCTCCCTGTATTGCATGGTTTATTTACCAGATACAAAAGAGCTTGATGATTTGTGAAGAACACAAATTTGTTTGCGAGTAAATAATGCCGAAATTTCTTTACATCATAAATCATTCCTAACCCTTCTCGTTCGGTGGTTGTGTAGTTATTTTCCGCACTGTTTAACTGTCGGCTTGCATAACAAACTGGAAAATACATTGTTCCGTGTCCAAGTTGAGCCAGAATACTCCCGATTGCATATGCAGAAGCATCAATGTGAACATGGAAATATCTTTTCCCAATCTGGTGCTTTAAGTACAGGTGCTGATACAAGGTTTTCCTTCTACTTTTGGAATAAATTTTCACACTCCTTGGTACAGTCAAAATTGACTCGCAAACAATACAAAGGTTGTGCAATGACTGCATACATGTATATGAATCTTCGATAATATCCTTAGTGTCCCATGAAGGATTGCACTTGTTTAGCATTAGTAGGCCTGGGTAGGTCTACTTTGACTTTGACTTTGTCTAGGTCAGTGGATATGCCATTTCTTTAGACAATGTGTCCTAAGATGCGGCCTTGCTTAACCATAAAAATACACTTTTCTAGGTTAAGATAGATTCGATATGTCCTGCATTTTTCAAATACCTTTTGCAAATGGTCAATATGTTCCTCTCGTAGAAGAGAGTGTACACAAAGATCATCCATGTATATTTCTAAGAATATTCTAAGGTATTCTTTGAACGCGTGCGTCATTAACCTTTGGAAGGTAGCTGGGGCATTAGTTAAGCCAAACAGCATAACTCGATACACATAAATTCCCCATTCTGTGGCAAACGTTGTTTTGTTGATCCTCCCTTGCGATTGCCAGTTGGTTGTATCCTGAAAACCCGTCCAGAAAGGAATAAGCCCGTTTCCCGGCCACCCGCTCAAGTACATGTTCTATGATTGGCAAGGGGTAGTTATCCCTTATGGTGTCTGCATTTACCTTTTTGAGGTTTACACACACACGCAATTTTCCATTCTTTTTGGGGACTACCACAATGGGTGACACCCAATCTATATGTTTGATTTCATAGATGAATTCAGCTTCCATCAGCTTGTCAATCTCCTCTTTGATTCGTTTAGCAAATGTGTCATTATATTGAGGCGGTCCGGGGCGGGCAACAAGAAGAGCAACCTCTAGACACCCTTCAAGGCTCCCGTGCTGCTCAATGGGGCTGGGGCACAACACAACACAAACCAAAACAACAAATCCCAACTACACAAGGGGCACCACCTAGTTTAAGAGCGAACTAGGACGCAAAAGAGGAGAATCGTTAGAGCAACCCACAAACAAGCAAGGAATTTACACTAACCCTAACACCAATGGAACACTCTCACACACTAAAACACGAGAGAGAGAGAGAGAGAGAGAGAGAGAGAGAGGGAGAGAGAGAGAGCTCGGGCTGCTTTGAAACGTATCGGCAATGATCAAGCAAACACAACTATATATTTAAGAAAGAGAGAGAAAGGGGGAGGGGGTGCTTGTTGCATTAATACCTTCTTACAAATCTGTCATGACAAATCAAAGTGAGATTAGTATTTGTTCAACATAGCTTGCGTAAATTTCACCACAACACATCACAGAAAAAGCCACCCCAATCACTGTCTTAAAGCCAGGGGAGTCCTCTCCACCCTGTCGCCCTCTTACAGTATGTGGGATTTATGGCTAGATTGATGACAACACCAGAGACAAGCTATCAAGAACTTAACAAAAAACACCAAGACACTTACGCATCATTGTTGTCCATTACTTCACGTTGGAAGGGAGACAAAGTATCCAAGCTTAGTCCAAATCCACCCTCCTTGATTCAACAAATGTTGGGCTTACACTAGTAGGAGAAATGATAGATTTCCTACTCTCAATTGAATGATCACTCTCTCTCTTACAATGGCATAGAGTTCCCTTGCTAATCCCCTATTACAACACATGCACATGCATAAGACAATGAGCTTCCACTCAAGAGCTCCTTCTAGAGAGGTTGAGCTTGGCTTCTCAAGCTATAGCATAGTGCTCTTGCTTATGGCTCCCCCCTTTGTGCTAGCTACACCCTCCTTTTATAGCAATTTTAAAGGCTAGGGTTACTCCTCTAACCATGGTTGGGTTAGATTTTCAGCAATTTATCTAATTTCTTTTGCTTGGAATTATCAAGAAGTTGGTGGGGAAAGAGAGAGGAGAGAAATGGAGGTGATAGGATTTTTCATAGTGGGTTAGTGTTAGTAGAGTTAGTATTAATTTACAAATGGAATTGGATATTTACAATGGGAGTATCCATGTAGGATACAAATAAGGAAGAAAAACTCTTAAGAGGTAAGAAAAGGTGGATTTCTTACAAGGTTGATGCTCCAAGTGTCTTGAGTAGGGCCAATTTTGACGCTTGTTGACGGTCCACTAGCTTTGACGGTACATTTTTTCTCCACTCTTGACCTTCCTTGAGAGACAAGGTAATTGAAGCTGAGTAATCAACCACCATGATGCTATCTTTTAAGAGAAGAGGCTGAATTTTGTGGTTTTTTTGATAGATATGGGTAAATTGGAGGAGGAAAAATGAGACTAGGTGGTCAATTTTGGAATGGAATTGTGTGTGGGAGGTATGAGTTCACCATGGTTTCTCTTATTCTTCAAGGTTGAGGAGAAGGTGAGTAGGGTGCAGAGAGGAGTGGTGAGAGAGGTGGGGATGATGAGTGGAGAAGTGTGTGTGAAAGAGGAAAATGATAAAGTGGAAGAGAGAGTGTGGCTGCATAGCATGGGAAAACTGGGATCCACTAATAAAATCATAGCTCACAGCTCGTAGCTCAAAAAAATATGGAAAAATTTGAGGCAAAAGTTCAGCCCACGAGCTACAACTTTTGTTTGTATCACCTTTTCAAATTCGGAGAGCAAGTGAACTTTAAAATTTCAGCAAAACCGACCATTTTTTTCCACTGCACAAGGTCCTTGTGGGGTCCTTCTTTGAATGATTCTTTTGAATACCTCCAAGAGTGAGCCCTCCATAGTGCATGTATGCATGCCACCTACCCTTGACCTTATTTGGTAGGTCTATAATTGAAGATATTGTTGAGATTATGATATAAGTGAATAGTACAACTAAGAAAATCAAATATTGAGGGGTCTAAAAAATATGTACATGTCAAATATAAAAAATATAAGTGGAAAAAATATAAAGGGGTCAAAAGAA
The DNA here is from genome assembly GCF_014529385.1 of Adiantum capillus-veneris. Classification (NCBI taxonomy): domain Eukaryota; kingdom Viridiplantae; phylum Streptophyta; class Polypodiopsida; order Polypodiales; family Pteridaceae; genus Adiantum; species Adiantum capillus-veneris. The sequence goes on along the minus strand of NC_140949.1, from coordinate 20,223,790 downwards.
ATCTCTCTCATTATGAGGCTACCATAAAAAGATAAATAGTTTTGGTGTTCTAAAAAAAAACAAAATAGATGTAGGAAGGGAAAAATCACAAAAATATACACATAAATAAAACTAGTTTTTTTGGATTTTTGTTGGGGTGGAGTTACACCAAATATAAGAGAAGCTTACATGAAAATATTTCTATATGGAATAAAGAATATGAAAAATGGTAAGAAAAATTGTGGTAATGGTGAGGCAATGTATAGAGCATAAATAACACACACCTAGGTAGAAATATTTAAATAAATACCAAAATAATTATGAAAAAATCTTTTATTTAGGCCCTATATACAAAGAAATATTTACATACGCATGGGCCATAATATACTTATATTTTTTTTATTTTTTATTTTTTTTGACTCAACTAGCCCAATGACTAGCTAATTGAGGGTTTTTTTAAGAAGATATGGGAAAAGTCCCGTGACTCACGCACGCCTATGTACAGTGAAATGGTAGGGATAGCCACAGTGTTTGGGTGATTTTGGTAGGGTGAGGTAACTCACTGTGGCAATTACAAAGAGTCGAAAAACGGCTATCAATATGTATAAGGACGTTGTTTGCTGGGTTTTGCATCTGATTTCAAAGGAATTGTATGTTGGCATATCGATGGATCAACTCCTTTGAGATCTTTATAGGACCATTCAAACACATCTTCATACTTCTTGAGAAGTTGTGTTAGCTGTTCTTCTTCTTCAGGCTCTAAATCGTTTGCTATATAGACCAACTGAGGCTTTTCATCTAGTTCCGCAAGGTCTATCCTTTTTGCATTTTCTGGCCCATCGTAAGATTCTTGGTTGGTTCTTTCCCTGACTGGTGGTGTCATGATGATTTTTCTCTCCTGGATGGTAAATTTCCAATAGTGTGATGGTACATTCATGTTTCTCTTGTCTGACTCCCCTTTATCATCACTATCTTCTTCAGTAGTCCATATCTCACGTAAAGACCGTTTCAGTTCTTGGTATTTCTGATTACGCTCCAGTTTGGTCCACTCTTGGTCTTTTGTTGTTTCTTTTTTTTATTTTTGAGATTTTTGTGATTTTGTTTCTGTTTTAGCTTTTCGTACTTGTTTTATTTCCTCTTGCGTTCTTTCCCTTCGATCTTTTGAGAATCTTCCTGATATTTGATCTTTTACACAATCCTCTACTTTTACAAGCATCAAATAGTGAGTTTTACCTTTTATCCTTGGCATCAGGTTCTCTCTCGCTCTGTTTCCTGCTCGTTTCCTCCTATAGTGTTCCTGGCGTCTAGGGTGCAGATTAGCAAAACCATAAAACTTGATATTCTTTGTTTTCCCCTCACGCTCACTTGAGCTGTCTAAACACTCATTATCTGCATCATTATTTACTTCAGATGTTCAAAGGAGTTATAAAACTCTTCTCTTTCTGGTGGTTCTATCGTCTCATCTCCTCCTGGTATAATTCTTACCATGTAATAGGGTAGCACATCATAGCCATCCTTATCAAAAAAAATTGTTGTTGGACTATCTGTAATGGTACAGACATCCAATGTTGCCAGTATGTGTTCCCATTCTAGAGGTTCTAAGGCATCTTCAGGGAAAGGTTCCGGAACATACTCCTTGTCCTGAATCGCTCTTTCTAAGATGCATTCCTCCCTTCTTAAGCTTCCACAATGTGAAGCTCCGCATATCCATAGGTCTTTTTGTTGCCGTAACCATGCTGGGAGTTTCGATCCTGCTACTGTAGCTGAATCAAACTCTTCCACAGGTGTTTGGTTCACATCCTTGTAACTATGGTCTTTCAGGTGTATTTTAGTTGTTGTCTTGCCATGTCTGAGGTATATGTGGTCGTAACCCCAATCTTGGACCATCTTCAATTGTCGCATGAATGGTCTTCCCAAGATGATCTCATAATTGTTCTTTTTGTCGAAATCGACTATTGCAAATGTGTGCTCATACTCGATTCCGCACGTAGTGACAATCACTTTTTCTAAGAGTCCTAGAGGCTTCTCCATGAACCTATCTGCCAATTGCAATTTCATTCTGGTAGCTCTTAAAGCTGGTTTTTCCCATTTTTTCCAGATTTCCTTGGTGGCGATAGCAACTCCCGCTCCACTGTCAAGAATAGCTTTGGAAACTACTCCTTGGAATTCTACTGGTAGCATGGTGTTTCCATCTTCTCCCTCGCAATACTCTCCAACCTTGTTTAATGATACTGGCCTAGTGTTTAGTTGAGACCTGTCCAATTCTCTGATCCCTTCCTGAAGCTTCGAGGTGGGGTCTTTCACTCCAAATTTTTCTAGGCATTTACCTACTGTGGTCCACATGTTTGGTCGTTACCTTAGGAGTTCGGCTAATGTGATTCTGCAGCCACCGGGGTGGACAATAACTCAATCAATCCTTGTGAATCCATCACTTTGTTAGAAGAAAGTCTTTGAGATGGGATTTCTCTCACTTCAGACTTGGCTTCATACTCTCCTAGGTAAGAGGGTAAAGTTTTCAACGAGTCTGGGTGGCTGTGTCCCGAACTAATTGATCCTTGGTCTCCCCCTTGTGAATGTATCTCAAAGTTCATTTGTGACCTTGCCTCAAATTCTTCAATAGGAGGTAAGATCTCATTCTTCGCTTTTGTTGTGCTATTCATCTGGTTACTCATCCTGTTAGCCTCGTTGGCCTCACGGATTTGCTTCCACAGATCATCTAGACCATTACAATCCTTACCCATTTCTGTCAATGTTTTAGGCTGGAACCTGTCACTTGATTCATATGTTCTATTTGTCACTATGATAGGCTCTCCTTTGGACTCATAGGCATTCATGAGTCCTTCCTTTGTTTCTACTTGTTCCTCTAAAGTTGGTTGGATAGGGGTTGGAGATGATACTTCATGCCAATTTGCAAGTTTACCAAGCGGGTCTTCCATCAATGATTGAGCTATTTCAATCATCTTTCTACACATTTTCAACCTTTGTTTTTCTATTTCATCATATGGATAAGTCATCCATCTTTGCTCCTGGGTTTGGTTCTTTTTTAGTCTGGCTTCATAAGCTTTTAGAAGTGCATCCAACTGCTCATTAACCTTGTCTGCCAGTAATGATCCTCCTGATCCTGCACTTTTGGTCTTTGCTATTTCCTTGGGTGCTATGGTTGCCGTGGTGTGTGAGCTTAAGCTAGCTAGATCCTCTAACCGCTCTAACCTATCCTTTGTATGTTTTAACTCCTCGGATAGAGCTGTTTGCTCTCGTTCTTTCCTTGCTTTCATACACACCTTTCTAGATTTCCAAGTGCTTCTCTGATTTTTCATTTCTGAACTTGGGGTATCCGTTTTTGGCTCTTCAATTATGGGTTCGTTCGTCATTCTTTGAACTTGGGCTCGTGTCACCGCCTGAATAGGTATGATTGTTTCATTTTCTGACCCTCCACTGGAAGGTACTGTTTCTAGCATGTTCAAGGTGATTTTTGCTCCTTTGCTCGTGTTTTTAGGGAAATCGGGAATCAAATGAGTAACTCCACACTCGGTACAATATGCGTTGACTCTAATGATTTCATCATGAGGACAGTCTCTTAGCCAATGGTCTCCACCACACTTGTAGCAGGGTCCCTTGGGTTGTTGAGGTGCTCCTTGAGCTCCCCTTTGTTGGTATGCATGTCTCTATCTGCCCATACCTCCGTTGGCTATGAACAACAATGTTCGTTCATCTAAGCTATATCTTCCTTCTCCTGCTGCCTGTGCAATTGTTGGTGGTCCTATACTTCCTATCATGCTCCATGGTTCTGGTGTCGAGGGTTCTTCCAGTGGATAATAGACATAGTTTTCCGCATATACATTGGGATCTTCATAATATGCATGCATAGGCACCAAAGCCTTATCCTCTGGTGTCGAGGGTTCTTCCAGTGGATAATAGACAAAGTTTTCCGCATATCCATTGGGATCTTCATAATATGCATGCATAGGCACCAAATCCTTCTCCTCTGCTTCGGTTACGGTTGGTGTGTATCTTATACCGACTGGTCATAATCCTGGTAGGGGTGGTTGTTGCCCCAATACTGGTTGTGGTCTTTCTACACCTACAGGTCCTGGTAGGTTTCCTGCTTGATACCTAGGCATCGATGGAGCTTGAGGAGAAGCTACCTGAGCTTGGGGAATGTAAGGTCTCTCTCTCTCACATATCCCTTGTTATAATATCATTCCTCTTTCCCATGGTTTGTCCATTTTTGTTTAATAGCACACCACTTGGGTTGTTTAGCCTGGTGTTTAGTGTACAAGTTAATCTTTTTTAGCACTTCCTCTACAAGATTCTCCTGGTTTCCAGTGAGGCGGTCCGGTGTGGGCAACAAGAAGAGAGGCCTCTAAACACCCTTCGAGGCTCCCGTGCTGCTCAATTGGGGCTGGGGCAAGCACAATCAGAGACAACAACAACCCACAGCCAGAAACCAAACAAGAAAAGGGGCACCACCTAGTTGTAGATGCGAACTAGGACGCAAGAGAGATTTTGGCACAACCAAGAAGATGCACCACACAGCACACACAAGCAACCTCACACCAAGACACACACAAAATGGACCATAGAGAGCTAGAGCAAAGGGAAGAGAGAGAGGAATGGATCTTGCGTAATACCTTATTTGTGACTTGCAAATGGAGATGGTTCGTTATGATGCTATCGTAGAGCTTGTACAAAACTCACTCAATGCTTATTGATTGCCAAACATTGCCAAAACACACACACTGTCTTAGGGTGTGGGAGACCTCTCACCACAATACCCTCTTACAATGGACACAAAATTCGCAATGAAAACACACTAAACACTTTCTAAAACAAGATCAACCGATAGAAACTCAAAATACACAAGTCACCTTGAATTCACCAAACCGTATTGCACAAATGGAAGGACGAAGATTTGAACGTCGAATCACGCCTTTGATGCACCAAACCTCAATTTATTGATGATGAAGGAGCATATACAATAGTGGTTTTGAGATTTGTGGAACTCACGCTCTCTCACTTGCAATGTGTAGCTTAAAAGCTTCTCTCACACCAAGAGTGAAGCGCACAAGTGGTTGCTACACCTAAGTCTCTCCTCACGCATAGAGTGTTGGGGTGCTATGTGAGATATGGGAAGTTGTTTTACAAGAAGGAGAGGGGCATATTTATAGGTTGGATACCCCTCATTAAGATTATTAGAAATCCTAATTTACAAGCTAACAAATCAGGATTATGATTTTTTTGAATATCAAAACATTGTGGGCCTTCTTTGTCTGCTTGAGTCATGGATGTGGGCTCAAAAAAGAGCATTATTGATGGTAGATAAGGTGAAAGTAAATTTTTAAGTGAGGAGAGAGAGAGAGAGCGAGAGAGAGAGTTACTATGTACATGTCTTGAGGTGAGGAGTCCTTTATGGTTAGGTCAATGCTATTTTGTGTTAGTATGTTAGTGGTTAGTGTTAGTAATCACTAGAAAGTTAATGATATATTTACAATGGGTAGAATGGGGTGGATGGTTGACGTAAGATGGTTGAATGAAGTGAGAAAATCCTTGTGATGGTGAAGCTTGAAAAAGTTTTGGACTTACTTGTGTAGGTTCTCAAAATGACTCGATCTTCTTCTTCGTCTTCTCTTCTTTACGCCACCGCCGCCAAGGTTGATTATCGCGATGAAAATGGTAATTCCGTTGATGAGATCTCTTGATTTTCAGAGATTAATCATGGTACACATGCTTAATTTATGTATATATATAAGGGGTAAGATGGAATTGTACTTTGGAGATAATAGAGAGAGGCATAGAGATGGTGTATGTACATGGAGAGCTCATATGACAGCTATGGGAGTAAGAGGGGAGGTTAATGGTGAAGAAGGTGAGAGAAACCATTGAAGGTGCAAGTTTGACTGAGGGATTGAGAGGAATGTGTGTTTGTGTGTGTGTGTGTAGAAGTGTGGAAAGAGGTGAGAGAAGACTATGGGCTACTTGTGAGAAAAGTGGGCAGACTGGGGTCCACTCAAAAAATCATAGCTCACCGGTGGTTGCTCCAAAAATCACCAAACTTTTTGAGGTGATTATTCAACTCTTGGTCCACCTTTTCTCTTTTGACCACTATTTCAAATTCGAAGTGGAGATGGGTACCAAAAATCTCACCAAAAAGCCTGTTTTTTATGCCTGCAAAAGTCTTTTAGTGGCCCCCTCCTTTGTTGAATTTGTACAATGCATCCAATAGTGAGCCCCTCCTTTGTCATATCATAATACAAAGCATCCAAGTTGCCCATTACACATGCATGGAGGAGGATTATTGGTGAATAAAGCAATATATACATGGTGGGACTAGTGTATGGACTATTCATGGATTTTAGCATAATGAGCACATGGTGTTAGAATAATGAGTAAAAATAATAAAAATAATATGGAGAAATGATGGATATGGAAAGATATTGGAATCGTATGATATGGTCCCTCTTTGTATTATTTTGGGTGAAAGAGGAAAAGGTATGGAAGTAAATAATATAATAAACGTGACTAAGAGAGTAGAAATCAAATTTTTGTTTTCACGAGGGTGAGGGTGAAAATGTGGGGGTGATTTTTTAAAATAACAATATAAGGTTAGAGTATGTATACATTGGCAAAATATATACTTATGGTGTAAGAGGATGAAAGAAAGCATACACATGTTTAATAAAACACACACCTAAGTATAAATATTTAAATAAAATACCAAAATAATTATAAAAATCCCCATATTTAGGCCATATATACAATGCAATATTTACACACAAATGGATCATAATATATTTGATTTTTTTGATTTTATTTATTTTTTTGGCTCAACTAGCCCAGTGACTAGGTAGCTGAGGGTTTTAAGAAGATATGGGAAAAGCCCCCTAACTCACACACGCCTATGTACAATGAAAAGGTAAGAATAACCACAGTGTTTAGGTGATTTTGGTAGGGTGAGGTAACTCACTATGACAATTACGGAGAGCCAAGAAACGGCTATCAACAGCTACTTCTCCTTTTGGTACTGTCTTAGAAGACTTGATTCCACTTTATTGTGAAGATGAATCGTCGTCAAGGTCCTTGAACTCCCCCTCTTTGTAGACCGCACAATTGTCCACCAGGTAAAGAGCCTCCTTGGTCAACTCATTCAACGTCGTGCTCCTCTTCATATGTAAGTCTTTCTAGAGATCTGCATTCCTTAGTCCTTGGATGAATATAGGCATAAGTCTGGATTGAGTTGGCAGTTCTTCCACAGGACAAAACTTAACATATCTTTTTAGTCTTAGGACTGCTTTTCGCACAAATTCACCATCTTTCTGTTTGAATTTATAGATTTGTGAGACGATATTATGAGCTATCCCACTTTGTGAGAATTCCTCGATAAACACGTCAAACACTTCCTCCATAGACTCAAAGTCTCTACGCTCTACAGAGTCAACCCAAGTAGCAGCGTCATCCTCTAGGGTTAGTCTAAACCCTGCAAATTGGGTAGGGAAGTCTAACACCTCTTCAACTCTAATTACACGCACAAAGGCTGCTACATGATCTCTTGGATCTCTGTTTCCTGTGTATTTCTTGCTTACCCATTTTTGCACTTGAGAAGGTCTAATTCTACAATGGTCTACAAAACTCATCATTGGATCTCCACATCCTAATCGATATACCTCCTCTGGTATTCTGTAGTAGGCTCGTTCCTCTCCCATTGGTGCTCCTAAGCCATAATTTCTGATAGTTCTTGCCAGAAATGGTTCATTTCTTCGAACTCGTTCTATGAGTGATCTTCCAGGCTCTGTTGACCCTTGAGTCTTTGGCTTACTCTCTCCTTGATACCTTGAATAGAGTAGTGGTTCTTGCAAATCCCTTAGCCCTCGTGCAGCTTGATAACCATCTCAATTTTGGTCTTGTTCCAATGTTGCACTCTGTCGAAGCCATGCCTGCAATGATGGCTGAGTTGCTGGTTGGTTTTGATGGTTGAATGTCTGCGATCGGGTAGAATGTGAGGTAGCGTCATACTCCTCTGAAAAGGGATTCATCGACTTGCTAGGGGTGTAGGTGGCTCTTGGTACTTCGTCTGGGGCATATATTGATGCTCCTAGAACTATTGCCTTTTCTACCTCCTCAGGGAGAATACGTTGGTATTCTTGCCCGTACCTATCAACAAAAACTATATCCTTACCCATAGCAGTTTCATAAGATAATAAGTAAAGAACCTTGTCTTTGCTTAATTTGTTTAAGTATGGTTCTTTGCAGCAAAAGTAAGCGACTATTCCCTCACTCTCATGCTTGTAGATTCCCACGTTCTCGTTATAAGTTGAAACCATGGTTGTTTTCTTATCATACATAAAAATTACTCTAGGTCGATCAATGTTTGGTGGCGGTTACTAACTATCAAATAGTGGTTCCCCTTTTCGTCTCGGAATCTATCTCCATCATCATAGACTCGAATTATCTCCAATCTCTGAGCCGGCCTTTCTTCAATACAAATGCACTTGCATCCTCGATAGTCAGAATAGACTAGGGCTCCCCTCGAGTTTGTTCCGTCTAAGAAGATCACAGTGAGCTTGGAATTATTCAAAGGATTTAGGGAGGTGCTTCCTCCTGGCATTGGTCCGTCATCGGTGAAACCTCCTGGCTGTTGACTACCCATCATGAAGAAAGATTTATCTGACGAAGTGTCAGTATCACTACCTTCCTCAATAATCGGTGCTAGTGGATCTAGCCTTGCCTGAGTTACACTCTCCTCGGTGGACACTAGGCTACCTTGGTCACCTGCCACCTTCTGGTCTGTAAAAATGTATCTTCCTGATCTTAAATTCATCAAACTTATCAATGCAATTTATCACAAATCCAACCACTCACCTGGCAAAGGAACAGTCTCCACACAACTTCCTACTTTGCTGCTGAATATACCTGTACACAAGCGTTTAATTTCGGCAATCAAATCAAAGCATTTACTGCTAGAGGTTATCTTAGTAATGATTGGTATAACTAGAGAGTTAATCTCAACCACTACTGTATTTTATACACTGCTGATGTTCTGGATTAGGTATGCTAATTTGGAACTGTACTTCACTCGGATGTTGGTCAATTTACGTAAAAAAGTCTGAATTCAATCTTTGCTCAGTCAAACGGACAAACAAGGTCCAAATTCACTTCTGAAAGAAGTTCTGGAACCCTTAAGCCAAATGGAATCTCACTGTCTAAGCCCATTCAAATTTTCTCTTCAGTAGGCCCCAGTAGACATCCTACACGTAGGATGTCTCCTACTCTGTTTTGCCTAGATTTTTGCACTATGGATTCCCTTTGATGTGTTGAGTCCACATCTGTTTTTACTTTTTGATTTGGACACCTATAAAGTGGTCAATGGATCAAAAATCTATTTCGACAGCCTGTTGCCGATCTTGATCAGTCTAGTCAACTCCAATTTGGACCAAAATTGACTAGAAGGCTTGCCTCAGGCTATACAGCACCTTGCTATGCCCATTGTCAGTATCTAGCTTCAATTTCTTGCTTTAGACATCCTACGCGTAGGATGTCTTTTTCATCAAAATGGCTTCAATTTCAAAGAACAGGATCCCCTTGAGTTGCTGATCACTTTGGTATGTTCTAAATTAGGTTTGGAGTGTAAAATCACATAGAAGACATCCTATGCGTAGGATGTCTTTTTGGCCTGTTTGACCCCAGACTTGACCTATAGCTTCCCCTTGATGTCAGCAACCCAGTAGTATGCTTAGATTTTGGTTTGGATTTCAAAAGTCCCCAATTTTAGTTGTTCTTGTCTTTTTTAGTCAAAAGTGCTAAAGTCTGCTTTGAACCCAATTTTCTCACCCAAATGAGATGAAACCCCTCTCAGTCACTCAATATATCATGCAGATCATACTCATGCAACCATCATATGGTTTTGGTCTTAAAATAATGCTTTGGCACAATTTGGGTAATATGTCTGGCAATTTCAGTCTATCTGGCCTTATCCTGTTAAGATATGGTCAAATTTCCACTTTCCAGTTGAAAATAGGATAAACCCCACCTTCTGAACACACTGGTCAACTCAAAATCCCAAAATTCCCACCAGATTAGCCTGTAGAAATCCTACGCGTAGGATGTCTCCTAGCTTGAAATTAAATTTTTTCTTGACAGAAATGCTCCCGATGCTCTGCAGCTCTATCAGAAACACTCACAGTAACTTTTGGACTTTACTTCAACTTTCAAACACACTTTTGCGTCCTTTTGCATTGATAGCCATTTTTCGGCTATTCCAAATTGTCATAGTGAGCTACCTCACCCTACCAAATTCACCCAAACACTATGGCTATCCCTACCATTTCACTGTAAATAGGCGTGTGTGAGTTAGGGGACTTTTCCCATATTTTCTTAAAAACCATCAATTAGCTAGTCACTGGGCTAATTGAGGCAAAAAACAAAAAAACAAAAAAAAAATATTATGGTCCATTTGTATATAAATATTGCATTGTATATATGGCCTAAATATAGGGATTTTTTTGGTATTTTATTTAAATATTTTATACTTAGGTGTGTGTTTTATTAAACGTGTATATGCCTTCTTTCATTCTCTTACACCATAAGTATATTTTTTGCCAATGTGTACATCCTCTAACCTCATATTTTTCTTTTATACAAATCACCCCCACATTTTCACCCTCACCCTCATGAAAACAAAAAATTTGATTTCTACTTTCTTAGTCATGTTTATTATATTATTATCATTTACTTGCATACCTTTTCCTCTTTCACCCAAAATAATACAAAGAGGGACCATATCATATGATTCCAATATCTTTCCATATCCATAATTCCTCCATATTTTTATTATTATTTTTACTCATTATTCTAACACCATGTGCTCATTGAGCTAAAATCCATGAATAGTCCATACACTAGTCCCACCATGTATATATTGCTTTATTCATCAATAATCCTCCTACATGCATGTGTAAAGGGCAACTTGGATGCTTTTTATTATGATATGACAAAGGAGGGGCTCACTCTTGGATACATTGTACAAATTCAACAAAGGAGGGGGCCACTAAAAGACTTTTGCAGGCATAAAAAACAGGCTTTTTGGTGAGAATTTTGGCACCTATTTCCACTCTGAATTTGGAGCGGTGGTCAAAAGAGAAAATGTACCCACAATCTGAATAATCACCTAAACTTTTTTCATGATTTTTGGAGCTACCAGCGGTGAGATATGATTTTTTGAGTGGACCCCAGTCTGCCCACTTTTCTCACAAAGTAACCCATAGTCTTCTCTCACCTCCTTTCCCACTTCCACACACATACACTCATTCCTCTCCATCCCTCACTCATCTTCTTCACCATTTCCATCTCTCCTTACTCCATAGCTCAAAAGATTATCATCTCTACACACATATAGCTCAATTTCTCTCTCTAGAATCAAATTCATATTACCATAACCTCTTCATCCTTTCATAAAAAGAGAAAAAATTAGAAAATAACCAAGCTCAAGCCCTGCAAAAGGAGGAGTTTGATCATGGAGAATTCAACTTCCCCATGGTCACAAGAACTACACCGACAAAGTTCTACAACCGCTTCATTCACTGGAGGAGAAGGTGAAAAAATTCATTTACATCTTGTGTTTTCCACCAAATTGTGTATATTCTCATCCTTCTCTTACTTTTTACCATTGTATAAATCATATAATGCACCTTGAGTGCATATGCCATGTAATTTTACTCCATCCTACTAACTTCAAACTACTAACACTAACTGCTAACTTTTTTTTTGTAAATTGCACCCACTCTACTCTACCGTGGAGTAGGCAACCTCACACAAAAATCATTCACCTCTCTAGAGTCTTCTCTATTTCACCTCAATAATTCTCTCCTCTTGAGCCAACATCCATGTGACTCAAGAGATAAGAGAGCCCCACTCTCATAAGAACATATAAAAAATTTCATAAACACGGTTTTCTATGAAAATGTTGATTAGGTATAATCCTAATTAGGGCTCTCCTCACCTATAAATAGATCCCTTCTCCCTTTGTAAATGGCAAGGATCCCTACACTATTGCTCACTACTTTGAGCGTGCCATTCACCATCTTAGTTTTAGGGAGTGAGAGTGATCTCTCTATGCACCATTACATGTGGTGTATAGGAAAGCTTCTTTGAGCTAGTTGTAACATTGCAAGGGAGTGAGTGATTCACAACTTCCAATCAAGGTTGTACTTACTCTTGCGCATCAATTTAATCAATAAGTTGGGTGCAAATCGCGGGTCAAAACTCTCTTGAGTCTCTCCAATTCACGCTTGGCAACCTCATCTCGTTGGTTTAAGGTGACGCATTTTCATTTTGAGATTCTTTTGTAGTATCTGCTTGTATGTGACTCAAGAGCTCTTGTGTTTGTTTTTGTTGCTTGGGAAAACATTATAAGAGGTTTGTATGGTGAGAGGTCTCCCATAACCCTAAGATAATGTGTAGATTGCAACATCATCAAACTTAGTTGTGTCTCTTGACTCTCCTCCAAGTTGTTCATACATCCACGTCAATCATTAGAATTGAAGCTGAATTCTTGCACAAAAATCTCTCTCTCTCTCTCTCTCTCTCTCTCTCTCTCTCTCTCTCTCTCTCTCTCTCTCTCTCTGTGTGTGTGTGTGTGTGTGTGTTTGGTGTGTGTATTTGTAGCATTGAAATTAGTGATAGTGTACCATTCCTTCTCGCTTGTATTGCTAAGGGATTCTCCTCTTTTGAGTCCTAGTTCGCTCTCTAACTAGGTGGTGCCCCTATCTTGTTTGGGTTTGGCTGTGGGTTTTGTTGTTGTGTTGTGCTTGTGGTTTCCCCAGCCCCAATTGAGCAGCACGGGAGCCTAGAAGAGTGCTTAGAGGCCACTCTTCTTATTGCCCGCCCCGGACCGCCTCAGCATATTTTACAAACTTGTGATGAATTTACCAAGCAAGTAGACATGCATGAAGTGCTCTAGATCCTGAATCATGATGTCCTACTTACTCTACTCCTACTTATCATGTGAAATGGTGATAATGGTGTTTTGGTTGCTTTCTGGCCTCTCCAGACTCTCAAGCTCTCCTCTCACCGCTTCTACCACTCCAACTCCTACTCAAGAACTCAACTAATATCTAAAACTATCTCAGTCTACCTAAATCTACCTAAGTCAAAGGATCTAGGCCAGACACACGCTTCCTAGACTCCCTCTAAGACCTAGAGAGTCCTCCACCCTCTGATCCTATCTAAATGAAAAACGAGACTCTTGGCGAGACAAAAATCCCTATCCTCAAGGACTAGTCTCGGTCACCTACCTAACGTTTTCATCCCTGGAAGCGGTGCCAATGTTGGACGGATACGCCGCGACGGACGTCAGCACAGCGAGAACTCACCTAACAACATTTGTCAGCTAAGGATGAAGCTCGACCCGCAGGTGCATGGAAGCAAGCATAAGGTGTCAACCTACACTCAACCAACTCCTAAATAATTCCTAGAGAGGTCTCTACCCAATGTCTAAGTCACAGTCTTCAAGAGTGCATGAGAGGAAACTTCCTACGACGCTTTCTAGATCCGAACACCCATCAAACAATCTCGAAACACCACTGAACATGAAGGAGACCCTACTAGCACAAATAGGTCTCTCTCCCTAAGGTCTATGAACCAAAACCCCAACCCAAAACACCGGTGCAAAATCAACGTAGGATGTCTAGCCAAAATTTTTAGGTCTTCGTTTCTGAAATCTAAAGTGCCTAATGTGTAGCTCTACTCAATATGAATGTGTGGATATGCTGCAATGCAAAATCGGACAACGTATGCTCACCGAATCACCAGATGAAGCTCGTAGATGGAGCTCGCAAAACCGGATTGTACGCGTGCAATGTAGGTATCGGCGCGTAGCTCTCGTTGGGGGCAACACGCTGCACTTCTCCGCACTCGATTCCACCACCGGTGCACACGTAGCGTCAAGATGAAGCTCACACTCTCTCTTGTACACAGTACGCTCACTCACAAACTTCAAAACTTTTAAAAATGACAAAAGGTTTTTCATTAAGGTCAAAAAGTGGTATAAATACCTTACAATTCTCAAACCCTAAAGTTCCAAATCAACCATCTACTCAATCTAACTATCAAAACTGGGATACAATCTGGAAACTTCTGTAAGCCCCAATATTTACAAGGTGAAATGTCAATTTTTCTCAATAAATGAATAATTACAAAAAATGATTATCTGACGAGTAGTCAGTTTTCGTAGGGTGTGTCCAGCTTCTAAAAATAATTAACACCTTCTTTATCCCATACATCTCCTTTGCATCACCATTCTTGTAGCTTCTCAGAAAAAAATAAAATACCTTCCTGGAGTCAATAAAGAAGTTCTTGTGGAGGAACAAATTGTCAGTAGGTAGACCGTGGCAATGGGGTAAGTGGGTAGCAGTTTCTAAAACAAAGGCTTAGGAAAGCTTAGGCATTCTTGACCTGATCACTCATGGTGTGACATTTTATGCAAAATTATTTTGTACCCTTGCCATTTTGGAAGAGATTTAATCTTGTATGGCAAGGGAAATGGTTATGAAAGCCTGCATGAGGTCAAAAGGTGATACATGGTTAATCCTCTGCATTCAAAATAGGCTTATACACCCCATTTGTGTAAGGGTCTGTTAACCTGTGGTGCACATATATCTTATGGTTGTATTGTTTAAGTTATGGACTAGACTTGTTGGTTCCACTACATGATATATATGCTTTAGTGATCACCCTTGTATTTCTAAGGTGCATCAAATTTAGGATTAGGGTTAGGGATGGCCACCCAGGTGAGGATGCTCATATGTGAAAGTGGCCAACTCCTATATAAGCCATTGCAATCCTAAAAACCCTCATTCTCTTAAGTTCTAATACTAAGTGCTCTTTCTCCTCTACTCCTTCTCTGTTTGTGTTATTCCACTCTAGTGCATCATTGTGTTTATAAGACAAAGAGTGTATGCATGATCGAGCTTTGTCATTGGTGCAAACAACTACAGCGAGGTGGTCAAGCGGCGATGGCTAGCTCCTTCATCATGGTGAACATAGGGATCCCTCATCCGTGGTGGCACAAGAAGGTGAGTGACACATATGTTTGTTGTGTTGACATTGTTAGATTTTTGGTTGTGTGCTTGGAGCCTTCGTGGCTCACTCATGGCGCACAGCAAATTCCCTTGCAATGACACGTAGGGCTGGTACATACATTTTGGGCATTGTTGCTGGGAAACGATTATGCGTCAAGCTCCATCAACATCATGAACGGTTGTGTCTGAGGTTCTTCTTTTATTGGTTGTGGTTGGAGAAGGTTGAAAGGTGCTTGTGTGTGTTGATAGCTCGATGTTGGTGCCGATTGCATTTCGTTACTCTCTTTTTTTTTTCTAACCCCCCTTTGACAATCATTGTGTTTTGTTAATCTCATTCTTCTAATCATTGCACATTTTTAGTATTCTATGTTTGATCTGTGTTTTATTATCATGTGTTTTTGTTAAGCTCATTTTACTAATCTCTATGAGACTGTTGCAAACAGTCCACGATTTTCGTGGCCCATATTCAATCTTTATTTGTTGCTTGTTAACTTTTGTTAAACTCTATTCAAGTTCTATGTTTTTTGTCACTACCTGGGGTTAGCTAGCTATGTTTTTTTCCCACGGCATGTGTGGGCAAACCATGCCAAAAGAAAAATCCAAAAGAAAACAAAAACAAAAATCCCAAAAAAATAGCATGCGAGACAAGAGAAGGAAATTTTTTTATTTCTTTACATTTTAAAGAAATTTTTAATTGAAAGAAAAATGGAAAAGGATCCTAATTGCCCCACCCCACCCTCCATGTCCATGTGCATGAGCTTGAGCTTGGGGTTGGTCTTGGTCTCTAGATAGTAACTAGGAACAAGACTCCTTAGACTCCTTACAGAGGCTATTCCCCAAAGAAAATGAGAGGAGATGTGGGAAAAAGGCTTCACCTTTCCCTCCACAAGCCTCCCTTAGCTTTCCATTTTAAGCCTCACACCTAGGTAAAACTCATTGTTTTGAGGACTACGAGTGCCTCAAGTGACCAAACGATGTACTGTAAAGCACGTTGAGACTCCCTAATTGAGAGTCTTGTTTCAAGATATCACAAGTACCAATCCATATGTTGACTATTTTTTTCAAAAACAACAAGTAAAATCCGGGTGCAAAACACCAGAAAACCAAACAAGTGACCATCGAGGGTACTCACCAAGTCTTTTAGGGTGCCAAGGTCACATGCATCTATGCTCTGGTCATGTGCTATAGTTTGAACAAGTAGAGAGCACCCACTATCCTTACACATTAGGGTTTGGAACCTCCGTTGGGACCCAAGGTAGTGTAATTCAAGACCTACGCATAGCAACTAGTGACTCTTCTTTTGACTACGATGTGATGGAAGGACATCCAACACAAAACCCCGAGAGCGCAAGTCAAAGTGTGTGAGACACTAGGAACTAGACTCATAGGATCCTCCTCCAACTACCCTTTATATAGGCGAGCTCCTAGCCCCTTGCCCTAGACGGACTCCCTGTCCACACTATCTAGTCCGACCGCCCTGACCGAGGTCCATGACCCCCTAGGTAGGAGTGAATTTTGGTCTGAAGAAACTCGCACTTTCTCTCCTTAGCATAAATCTTGTGTGCACGAATAATATCAAATACCAACATGAGCTGTTCCAAATGTTCTTCTTCTATAGCATTGTAAATGAGTATATCATCCAAAAAGATGATAACAACTTTACCAAGATAAGGACGTATATGCTATCCGTAAGCATCATAAATGGAGCAGGAGCATTGGTTTAACCAAATGGCACAACCAAAAGCTCAAAATTCTCGAACATTGCTCTAAAATAAATCTTGGGAATATCGACAAGTCGCATCCGAACTTGATGATAACCCAAGTGGATATCTATTTTCCTAAAATAGCACGCTCCTTTGAGTTGATCAAACAACTCATCTACCCTTGGTAGAGGGTACTTATTCCTAATGTTAATTGAATTAAGACCGTGGTAATCCACACACATACGCATGGTATTGTCTTTTTTCTTCACCATAAGAATAGGCAATGCCCATGGCAAAGAGCTAGGTCTAATAAAACCACGACTAACATAGTCAGTCAATTGCTTTTCCACCTCATCAACTTTTGTATGGCTAAGATGATAAGGAGGCTTGCTAATAGGTTTAGTGCAAGGAATGTTATATATACCATGATCTATGGCACGTTCAAGAGCTAGCCTTGTAGGCAAAGCATCAAGGAATACATCCGTGTATTCCTTGATAGGTTTAGTGCAAGGAATGTTATATATACCATGATCTATGGCACGTTCAAGAGCTAGCCTTGTAGGCAAAGCATCAAGAATACATCCGTGTATTCTTGAAATAACTCCTGAAGTTTCATACGAACTGGTGGTCGTACCACATAAGAAGGTACAATGGAGTTGCAATGTTCTTAACATTTATAGTGTGATTTAATAGATGTTGCACAAATTGTTGATCTTCATAAGATAACTGTGTAAGATTGCTTGTAGTATCACATGCATGATTTAACTTAGGAGAAGTAAAAAAGTGCAAGGTTGGGTAACTTCCTTTATTCACAACAAGATTTAAATCACCACAACTAGCACCTTGATTGACATTCAAAGAAGAATTAGACAACATGTGACACAATGAGTAACAAAGAAACACTTCTTCTATTTTATCTTTATTGGAAAGCGCAGAAACTTCATCAGTACAAATGAGTGGAGAAGTGGGGACGTTATTCTTGCCTAACAACAACACATGTGTGCCATTAGCGTCAAACATAAACAAATTGGGCTCATATCTTCGTCTGAAAGAAGGCCCTAGCAGTGCAACCACTCACGACTTAATACCACATTAGCTCGGTCCATGTGCATCACTTGAAAGTCAAGATGCATCGTATGCCATTGGATTTGAAGCGAAACTTGAGAAACATATGTATCCCAAACCTTGGTAGTTGATTCCTAATCATTTCTACCTGATGTTCATGATCACTCTTGGATTGAAGGAGTTTTAATTTCTTGAATAACTTATAGTTCAAGAAATTGTGGTTGTGAGAGGCACCCCATCATCAACCAAGATATGCACCATGTGGCCCTTGATTGTACTGTGCATTCTCACGAACAACTAGAGTGATAGAATAGTCATGCATTGCATTTGTGTATGTCACTTGCACTCTAGAATATTGTGAGGTAGAATCTAAAGGAAAAAGTTGTGCCATGTGAACTTGCTTATGTTTTCTCAACCCTGCCGACTGAAGTTTAGGACAATCTTTCTTTGCAATATTTCCTAGACATGAAAAGAAAATTTATTTCTCGCTTGGCACGCTCAAACTCCTTGTTTGAGAGTGGACCTCTAGATGATTTAGATTTCTTTGCAGTGTCAGTAGTGCCATGCATGTTCTTTTGTTTCTTATTAGAAAATGGTTTACTAGTTTCACCAAATGACTGTGTACGATGAGATTGCTGCTGTGTTTTTTCAACTTCATGGTCATCAAACAGATCAACATAGATATGAGCTTGCTTGATTGCTTCCTCAAGAGTTTTAGGATCTTTACTCTCCAAATTGTTTTGGATCTCAGGGCGGAGACCACGTAAGAATCCTTGAAAGTGTTGAAAATCATCGAGGCCATCAAGCTTGAGGATTATATCTCAATACAATGAGATATACTGGGTCAGTGAGCGATGTTTTTGCTTACATGAATCCCAAGCCTTCTAGTTTCTCTGCTTCTCATTAGAAGGGAGAAGCTCTTTGCGGAAAGCTACCTCAAACTCTACCTAACACCTACAACATTCATTGTTGCTTTCGCATTGTAGTCTGGCTTCTTAGCACAGTTTTGGCATAGATGGTCTATCCCAAAACATTCACAGAATACAAATAATTCTATTTGTGGACCCTTGTTTGGATAGCTTTGTACCCAATGATCACCTCCACACTCATAGCATGAACCTTCTTATTTCATAGCTGGTGATCCAGCTAATGGTTGTTCTATCCTAGTAAGAATATTCTTTGAACCATACTCCTGATGATTGGCTAACATGAGCGTATTTTCATCCATGGAGTACTGATTTCTTGCAGGTTGTGGCACATGTGTTGGTTGACTGTAGTTCACTACAACTCTACCATCATTCAAAAGATGCGATTTCTACCCTAGCATTTGTTGCAGCTTTGGTTGCGTGTTACACCATGAAGAGGTATGATCCCCTCCACAATTATTACATCTCCTCAATTGAGGTTGTCCCACATTTAGGTTTTTTTTGTAACCTTCATTTATTCTTCTAATCACCCCCTTGACCACTTGATCAATGATTGGTTCCCAAGAAGTTTGAATATCTCTCTTTGTTGTTGATTTTCTCTTTGGAGATGAGGTGGTACTAGTCGCATTATCTGTATCCACCTCTCCGTAGGCTTTACAATTGTCAACTAGATATAGAGCTTCTCTATGACTTGATCAAATGACGTGCATCCTTTCAAATGTAGGTCCTTTTTTAGAGTTTATTTCTCAAGCCCTCTATGAAGAGAACTACTAATATCTCATCTTGCAGTATCTCTCTCATAGGACATCTATCTATGTATTGTTTGAAGCGAATAAAAGCTTCCTTCACTCTTTCGTTCTTTTTCTATTTGAAAGTGTAGATGTTCGACACCGTGTTGTGTTTGATCCCCCTTTTTGAGAAATCCTTCGTGAATTCTTGCAAGAGTGTGCTATGTTTGGGAAAGCATCCATGTCTAATGACTGGAACCAAGACAAGTTTGTTCCTTCTAATGTCAATCCAAATCCCTCATACTGAGTATGGAAATCAACAATCTGTTTAGCTCTCAAAACTTGCTTGAAGAGTGAGACATGAGCATATGGATCCCTCGACCCACAGTACTTTGTCTTGACATATTGAGCCACTTGATATGGTCTTAAAAATTGTGCTTCAATTACTAATCTAACCAATTTGTGGTCTCGTGGAAATATGTCCCTCGTGCGCTCTTCTCGTCTTGAAAAAAAATCCCGACAGAATCCTCACATATATGTGCTCTAGCATCATATTTGGCTGAAAGTGAGTAGAGAGCGGAGTACCCTTGTATGTGTATTGTTCTTAGTCAATGGGATCGACAAGTTTGTACTCATGTCCATACTTATCTACCATAGAAACTTGCACTCTATTGGCATCTGTATACGTGAATGCATAAAGGTTCTTATGGGTGGTCAACTCTCTAGGATAGGGCACTACACACTTGTAGAAGATATATGGATCTCCATTTGTGAACCTATACAAGCCCTCCTGAGGGTGATCCGTAGTCACTTTCATGGATTCATTGTCTTTTATGAATCTCACGTTCGGTTTGTTGATTAGAGGATGCTTCTCCTCTGGGTATTCTCTGAATCCCCCTGTTGTTGACATTGCAGTGTTTTTCATGTCTCTGATTGGAGTAGAGAACCCTGGTGGTGGAAGATTTATCATGGTTAAGGCTCTCTCAAAAGTCTCAAGATAGTCCTTGACAATCCCACTTTGGCTTAGTGGTGCAACGTCTTATCCCTTTTTGCCCCTGATCAAGTCTCTCAAAAGTCAAGAATTTGTGACTTTTTGGTCTCCAGAAATTATTTTTGGGTACCCTAAAAGGTTAGAATTAGGAAACCTAAAAAAATTCAGCTCTAAATGTTAGCGGGTTTCCGCTAACGTCTACAACATAGCTTTTGGTACTAACATAATGTCAATACTCAGGGAAGTGACTCGGATGGGACACAGAGACTCTTTGAGATTGTCAATCTCAAGAAGTGAACCTTAACAAACATACACAACAAATCTACAAGCAAATCAATCACTCAATGATCAGGGAAATTGCCTACGTCCTTTCTCAAAGCACTAGGTCATCATACCATTTCGGCACTCGAACGGACTCGAAATGCAAAGAAACTTAGGAGGAGGTCTAGGACACCTAGGGGTACTATCCTACCAACTTTGGTCACAATCCAACAAGGTACCAAAATCACGATCCATCATGAAAAAGGTCCTAAAAATTGCAATAGGTCAGTCCAGAAAGGTTGCCCTATGATCTAAGAACACTCTCCTATGGTCAAAACGACTAAAAATAGTGATTTAAGCACTCAAATTTTCAATTAAGTCCCACAGACCCGTACTTGCAAACCACAACAAAACTGACAATGCTTACACTTAATTTAAAGAGCAAAGAGAGAGGAACACAATGCAGGTTTCTGATTTGAAAACGGATTAGCCAATCATTAGAAAGGTTGATTACAAGTTGGAGCAGCTTCGTAGCTCGAGCGTACGTACCTCAGAGCTCTTTCTTCTTATAGAGATAAGCCTCTTTTCACATTAAGGTTATTGACCTTTATACCTAGGGAATTCTAAATGGCCAGTGGCCAATGCACATGGATGTGTGGAATCAGGATTTACACACAGTATTACTACACTAGCTCAAAAAACTAATAGAGTACAAATGTGGTGTCCGGCTACGTGTCCAACCCATTGGGTGCCCGTTTGATCGGTCCTCAAACAACAAGCTCAAGGAGAAGCTTACTTCCCAACTAGTTCTCATGCTTCGAAATCTCTCAAAGCCATTTGAGGTCCAATGTGATGCTTGTTGTGATTTCCTTGGAGCATTTTTTCTTCAAGAAGGGCATGCCATATCGTATGAGAGCCGAAGGCTCAATACCGATGAATGAGTCTTAGGAATTTATGAGAAAGAGCTTTTAGCTGTTCTCCATGCCCTACACACATGGAAGCACTACTTATTGGGGACTCATTTATTCTACGAACCGACCACCAGAGTCTCAAGTATTTCATGATGCAAACCAAGCTTTTCGAAAAACAAATTAGGTGGGAAAATTTTCTTTTGCAATTTAATTTCCATATTGCTTACGTTGCTGGTAAGCACAATCAAGTGGCCAATGCACTTTCACGACGACCGCGGTGTCTATAGCTACCCACAATGATCTATCTTCTATGATAGATGAGTATGCTACTGACCCTGACTTTAGAGACATAATATAAACCCTTGCTTTGGTGAAGAAAGAGGAACCATTCACCTTGTTGCAGGATGGCTACCCTCTCCATGGAAATAGGGTATGTGTTATCCGTTCCCATCGTGACAAATTTATGTAAGAATCCCATGCTCCTCCCTATGCGGGGCATAGAGTTAGTCCACCTACTCTTCGGAAGTAGGGACATATTTCTATTGGCCTACCATGAAAGTGGACATACAAGCGTATGTTTCAAAATGTGTAGTATGCCAAAAGACCAAGTATGATAAAGGGAAAAAACCTGGATTAATCTAGCCATTTCCTATCCCAAACTCACCATGGGAGAGTATATCCATGGATTTCATCTTTGGATTGCCCAAGTCTATCCATGGGAATACGGGAATATAGACAATAGTCAATAGGTTTAGCAAGCAAGCATACTTTATTCCTATCAAAAAGACTATTAAGGCACACCAAATGGCACCTCTCTTCATATCTCAGATTTTCAAACACCATGGATTACCAACATCCATCGTGTCAGATAGAGGTCCTAGAATGACCAACAATGTTTGAAAAGGTCTCCTTAAAAATCTAGGAACAAGATTGAATTTGTCTTTGGACTATCACCCAAAAACGGATGGCCAAAGTGAGATAGCCAATCTTACGATACTTGATCTACTCAAGACTTACGTTACCGAAGTACATCAACACTCACAATGGGAAAAGTAATTACCTATTGTAGAGTATGCCTACAATAATATTGTACATACTTCTATAGGAAAATCACCTTTTGAGATCATTGAGGGAAGACCTAAAAGTCCCTTGCTACTCAAAGTACATGGGAAGATCTTCGTTTCCGATGAGTATAGCCATGACCTACAATAATATTTTTAAAAGATTAAGGAGGCTATATCCATCTCTCAGCAAAGACAAAAATCTGTTGCTAACAAGCACAAAAGGGCGTTAACATTCAAAGAAAATGAAGGGTCTTACTTAAGTTTCCTAAGGCTCAATTAAGGCAAATGATGGAAAAAAGTCCTACGGGCCATCAAAAGTATTATGCTAAGGTAGCAAAAAGATATTATTGTCCTTTCCAAATCTTGAAGCCTATCAATGAGATGGCCTACCAACTCAAGTTTCCCATCCATTGGCTAATACACAATGCTTTTCATGTGAGCCTACTCAAGCCCTACAAAGGAGATCCACCAAGTGAACCAATTATTGATTACCCTCCCAAAGTTGAAGACCAAGAAGAGGTGCTACAACTCGAAGCTATCCTTCGGCACAAAGACAAGGTACTACCACATGGTAAGATTATCCAACGGTATCTTAATTATTAAGTTAAAAAATTATCCTTCTAAAGATGCTAGATGAATGCAAGGAATACAACTTAAGGATGGTATGAACCTTTTCAATGCTTACAATGCTACATTAGAGTAATAAAATGTACAAATTTCTTTTAAATGACCCATGTTTTTGTCTTATAAGACCGGTTCTCTTTTTAATTGTGCACAAAATTAAATAGTATGCATGCTTAGAATCTTGTTTGTGATGATGATGTCTCTCAAACACCAAGTAGAATTTGTCACTCTACTTTGGGAGAATCAAATGGACTAAAGAGCAATGCAGAAGTTATGTCTCCCAAGCACCAAATGGATTGTTCATCCATCTTGGAAAGATGTCATAGGGTAAAAAGGGATCCTCTACACACTAGGTAAGATTGACTAATCACTAAGGCTTTATCTCTTCTACCTCATAGTTGAGGAAGACTATGATTTCAAAAGAGAGGTAATGTCATAAAATCTAATATCTAACCAACCCAAATTATTTTCTCATGTTAAACTGATCATTTAATGTGGGAGAATAAATGGAAAGAAGGGTTAGGATATAGACATGTGCTTATAGATCTATCTCAACACAGGGCCAATGTTAATGGGGGCCAAATAAGAGATGGTCTATCAAAGAGCAAGGCTAGTCAATGGAGCATAAAGTCCTTAGGGTTAACTTCATTGAAGACCTCCAATAGTTAGTGTAAAAGTCCTTTGACCTTAGGTAAGCTAGGATTGAGCTTGAGGTGGGAACCCGGCCCAAAAGCTAAAGGTGCTTGAGGTGCTTGTCGTGATTGAGGACTAAGGTGCTTGAGGTGCTTGTCATGCTTGATGAATAATGTGCTTGAGGTGCTTGCTGATTAAGGTGCTTGTCGTGCTTTTCACCTACAGAGCTTGAGGTTCTTGTGAGAACACCCCGCAAGCATAAGGTGCTTTGTCATGCTTGCTGACTAAGGTGCTTGAGATAAGTGTGCCAAAAAGTAAATATTCAATGCCTACAAGGAGGGGGCCAGCCCTACAAGAGGGGGGATGAGAGAGAATACACACACACTGACAAAAGCAATGCTTGGTTTGCATTTATCAAGTCCTCTCTCTCAAAGTCAAAAGGGGGACACTTGTCCCAAGGCTACCCTTGTTACTTGATTTATCTTCTGCTTGTGATTGGCTAGGCCTGGAGGGGTCCTATGAGCTTCAAGCATGAGCTACAAGGGGGGGTCGACCAAAGCAACTAGGGAGCCTGCTTAGGGGGTATACTCTTCCAAACACACACTCTTGTTGTATGAAGTACAAAGTGCAAGAGCTCCCTCTTCTTCTCCAAGCAAGTTGAGAGGTTAAGAGCCTACACCAACACTCTGGGCTTTGGAATGCTAATCCAACCAAAAGCCATGCTTCAATGCTTTAGTTTTCCATCTTCTCCATCTTCATTACTATGCTATTATGTGCTAGCAAGAAGAGTAATGATAAGTGAGGAACTAATTATTTCTCCTATAAAATGTTTCTTCTTACTGTTCCCTACCCTCATTCCCTGCTAGCTCTCTCCACCTTCAAAGGTGTTGGAGGTCTTGGGACTGAGGCTTGGGATAGTTAGTGCTTTCGACAAATTTTATAATATGCTCATGATGCATGAAGATTTCCATCTTCATTGCATCACCTTGGTCACAAGGAACACAAAGATTGTATTATAAAAAGTCTCTCTTGAATGGAGAAATCATAATAAAAATGCCTATTTGAGGGCAGACAGGCTCCACATAAATTAGGTCCTCAACTTTTGTCATGTTCTCTAAATTCTCTCTCCTGCAAAAGTATTTTTTATGTCAAGTAAACTAAATGATATTTTTATGTTGTTACCATCAATTATGTTCACCCACTATGCTAGCAAAGTAATGTCACAAAAGTACTTTCTTTAGGTTTTGCTACTCTTAAGTTAATAGGCCAATTCCATTACATTGGTATCAGAGCATTTGATTTCTATTTTCTTGCTTAAGAAGAGAGGTCCTTAAGTATCCTATAAATGGTTAATTTTGTTAATTATATTAGGGTAAGTGGAACTATGATCTATTATTGATTTTTTTGAGCCCACTATGTGGGATATGGTGCACACCTCGGGAGCTTTGGACTCAATAATGGAGTCTTTTTAGACTTTCCTATGACTTTACCATTATAAAGCCATAAGAAGTTTGAAAGATGGAGTCTTTTTAGACTTGCCTATGGCTTTACCATTATTGAGCTAGCCCTTGAAAACTATGCTATGATAGACCTACTCCACTACTCTCGATAATTAACCACTTTGAGTCGTGGGTATAGATACTTAAGGGACGATTTTTAAAGGCTAAGAGGAGTGGAAACTAAGTTTTTGAATTTCCAAAGCATACACTAAGTACGTACACATAAATTTTGTTAACATGGCTGACAATAACCCAGAGAGTAGAATGAACATTGATAGCTTTGATTTTTCACATGAAGGTGCTAACGATGATGCCCCCATGTTTGCTAATTATCTCATTACTAGGTTGCAGCAAGCTATGGGCAACCCTACTTTGCAAGTGGAATTTACTCAACAACTTCGCGCTTATGGAATTTCCCTTTCTCTCCAAGAGGAGAGAGAGCTTAGGAGGCCTCCTGAACAGACCCCCAAAAGAAGACTCTCTCCCATAATAGAGGAGGAATCCAAAGAGGAAGAAAGAAATGGAACTTTAAGCTACTCTAAAGATGTGGCTGCACAAAGACGGTGGTCTAGACGATTGTCAACTCCTCCCACAAGGAAAAGATCAACACTCAATTTTTCTTCTTGTCATTACCAAAGGGAAGAGAGAAAAAAAATGAGAAAAAGGGTTAGAAAGAGGTCACCCGCTTCTCCTTCTTCTTCACTTTCCTCCTCTTCCGACAAAATCTATGGCTATTCTCCTAGGGAATACAAGATGGGAGGACATCACAAATCATACCCTGCATGGTGATGGTCACAAAAGCTAAAGAAGTTCAAAGAGGGATGAAAGAGTATCTCATTTCTCATCTATAATGGCACCTTTGGTGCTATCCAACAAAGTGTTGGCCTTCATCCAGCAATTTGATGCGGCCTTTGGAGACGAGGGCTTTAGGGAGTCCTCCAAGCTACACCATGTATCTATGCACTTCCAAAAATCATCTGTCAATGGTGGGATAGCCTATATGACAATGGTGAAGGACCAAAGAAATGGAGAACTCTATGAGTTTACATCATGAAGCAATTGCTTGCAAGAAATGCAAAGGACAAAGTGCTTACCGAATGGCACAACTTGAAACTTCTCTCTCATGAGTCTATCCACAAGTATGTAGAAAAGTTTTGGGATTTACATCTCGAGGCTACTGTCTTTCAAAAGATAGACTGTGCCTAGAAAAAGAAACAATTCTTTGCAATATTACCTAAAGAGATGGCCAAATACATCAACTCTCAACTACCACGTTCTATCACCGAAGTAATCCATCACACCATGGTTGCTTCTTACATAAATTTCCATCAAGGGGCTAGACGGAATGTCAAGCCCATAGAAAAAAAAGACAAAAATGATGCAAAGGGGAAAACCAATGCTCAAAATTCTTCCCAAGGCACTTCGAATAACAACAACAACAGCAACAATCGGTCCAAGGAGAAGGGAGTTTACAAAGGCAAAAACAAACTCTCTCCTAAAGAGGTAGAAGCTTTTTACAAGGACCATAAGTGTTTCAAGTGTGGGGAGCAAGGACATGGCTATCGCTCTTGCCCCTCTCCTTCTCCAAGAAAGTATAGAGGTTGAGAGCCTACACCAATACTTTTGTCGAGGGAATGCATATCCAACCAAGAGCCATGCTCCAATGCTTAAGCTGCCATCTTCTCCATCTTCATTACTATGCTATTATGTGTGCTAGAAAGAAGAGTAATGATAAGTGAGGAACTAATTATTCTATTGTGAAATGGTTCTTCTTCCTCTCCCCTACCTCATTCCTTGCTATCTCTCTCCGCCTTCAAAGGTGTTTGAGGTCTTAGGACGGAGGCTTGGGATAGTTAATGCTTTCCAAAACTTCTATGTTATGCTTGTGATGCATGACTATTTCCATCTTCATTGCATCACCTAGTTCACAAGGAACACAAAGCTTGTATTGTAACAAGTCTCTCTCGATGGGAAAAATCATAATACAAATGCCTAATATTAGAGGGTGAACTGGCTCCACATAAATTTGGTCCTCAACTTTTTTCATATTCTCTAAATTCTCTCTCTTGCAAAAGTATTGTTCATGCAAAGCTAACTAAATGATATGTTTATGTTGCTACCAACAATTATGTTCACCCGCTATGCTAACAAAGTAATTTTACAAAGGTATTTTCTTTAATTCTTGCTACTCTCAAGTTAATAGGCCAATTACTTTACAAAAGTTGTGCCATATCTTCGATCTCAAAAGCTTGAATGCCCAAATTCGTGGCCAACTCCGTTGATATGAAGTTGTGAGTAGAGCCAGGTCAAACAAGCTAAAGGCATCATGCTCTCTTACCTTTCCCCAAGCATAGAAAAGTGATAATCCTTTGCAATGAACATCCTCTATTGGAGCTTTGATGGTGGAAGTTGGGGTAAGAAGGATAGCCATGTCCTTGCTCCTCACACTTGAAACACTTATGGTCCTTACAAAAAGCTTCAAGATCTTCATAAGAGAGCTTGTTTTTGACTTTGTAAACTCCCTTCTCCTTGGACCGATTGTTGTTGTTGTTGTTGAGAGTGCCTTGGGAAGAATTTTGAGCATTGGTTTTCCCATTTGCATCATTTTTGTCTTTGTAGTCCATGGGCTTGACATTCCGTCTAGCCCCTTGGTGGAAATTGATGCGTAAAGCAACCATGGTGTGATGGATTACTTCGGTGATAGAACCAGGCCATTGAGAGTTGATGTATTCAGCCATCTCTTCAGGTAATCCTACACAGAATTGTTTCTTTTGCTCGGCAAAGTCTATCTTTTGAAAGAAAGTAGCCTTGAGATGTAAATCTCAAAAACTATCTACATACTTGTGGATAGAATCATGAGAGAGACTCTTCAAGCTACACCATTCAGTAAGAACTTTTCTCTTTGAATTGCTTGCAAGGAAATACTTCATGAGGGAAACTCGTAGAGTTTTCCATGTCCTTGGTACTTCACCATTGTCACAAAGGCTAGCCCACCATTTATGGGCTGATTTTTGAAAATGCATAGCTACATGGCGTAGCTTGCAGGACTCTGTAAAGTACTCATCTCCAAACGCCTCATCAAATTGCTAGATGAAATCCAACACTATGTTGATAGCACCAAAGGTGCCATCATAAGTGAGAAAAGAGATACTCTTTCCTCCTTCCTTGAACTTCTTTAGCTTTTGTGACCTTCACCATGCAGGTAGGATTTGTGATGTCCTCCCCTCTTGTATTTTGTAGGAGAATAGCCATAGCTTTTGTCAAAAGACGAGGAAGGTGAAGAACAAGGAGAAGAGGGTGACCTCTTTCTAGCCCTTTTCTTCCTTTGTTTCCTCTCTTTCCTTTCCGAATGACGAGGAGAAGGACTGTGTGTTGATCTTTTCCTCTTGGGAGGACTAGGTGATCGTCTAGACCGCCGTCTTTATGGAGTCACAGCTTTCGAGGAACTTAAAGTCTCATTGCTTTCTTGCTCTTTGGTTTCCTCCTCTCGTATGGGAGACAGTCTTCTTTTGGGGGTCTGTTCAAGAGGCCTCCTAAGCTCTCTCTCCTCTGGGAGAGGAAGGAAAATCCCATAAGCGCAAAGTTGTTGAGTAACTTCGGATTGCAAGGAAGGGTTGCCTATAGCTTGCTGCAAACTAGTTACGAGATAATTCACAAACATGGAGGCATCATCATTAGCACCTTCATGTGAAAAATCAAAGCTATCAATGTTCATTCTACTCTCTTGGTTATTGTCAGCCATGTTAACAAAATTTGTGTACGTACTTAGTGTATGCTTTTGGAGATTTAAAACCTTATTCGCCACTGCTCTTAGCCTTTGAAAATTGGCTTTTAAGTATCTACACCCACGACTCGAAGTGGTTAGTTATAGAGAGTAGTGGAGGAGGTCTAACATAGCAGAGTTGCCGAGGGCTAGCTCCTTTTGGACTTATCATTAGGAAAAATATGAACCCTCTAGGGGCCCTTTGGGAATAAGGTTAATTAGAGGCCAGCCAATAGGAAGAGGGTGGTGGACACACTCTATACCCTCAAATAAGTAGGGGGACAAGGTAGCCTTACACCTCTTCATTGCCTCTTACCTAGTGAGAAGGTAAGGGAGGTGGATAGGGGAAAGAAATGATGGGGGGGGGGGGGGGGGGGGGGGACTTTGACCTGTTTTCCCCCATTTTTTGGCTCAAATTTAAAAATTAAAATTTTCAAAGTTTCAAAAAAAATTCAAAATTTCAAAAAAAATCAAAATTCAAGTTTTCCCTCCTTAAAAGGTCCCCTAACCTATTTCACGGTCAAAAAAGAATTTTTGACCTCCAAAAGTAAAACACGTGCACTAGAAAATTCTAAAAAAATTCAAAACATCATTTTCCACCCTCCAAAGCCTTTCCAAACCTATTCTATAGGTAAAAAGTTATTTTCTCTCTCTACAAACCCTTTTCCAAGCTCTCCATGGCTGCAACAACCACATGCACCCCCTATAGTCCAACATTATCTCTCTCCTAGCTTTCTCCCATCTCCATTATAGCACCAAGTAAGCTTCTCCCCCATCTCTTCCCCTTGCCCACAACATAGTTTCACACCAAGCTAGCTCCTCTCCCTTCTCTCACCTCCATTACAACATGAAACAAGATTCTACACCTTCTACTTTCATTCACTCACACTACATGTAAACCTCTACTCCCGCTGTGATTGAGTCTCACAATGCAAGGAAGTTGTGTTATCTATGGAGAGTCATCAAATATTTTTCTTATAATTTATTATTTGTATAGTTGTCATTAGATTATTAAAATAATATCATTTTGTACTTTATAACTCTGTGCTCACATAATCTGTTGTTTACTTACAGAGTCAACTTGTTTTGAGAGGACATGAGCAAGCAACCATGTGCAGAGATGGAAATCACTCTATTTTTGTTCCGTGAGAAACCTTTCAGTACCATGCTAAAAGATTTTGATAAGAATAATAGGATTTTTGTAGAATCTTGAACCAATAGGTACTCTCTAGGAGCTCTTAGAAAATCCATCCATATAGTACTACTATCTTTCCTAGTGTCATAGACACACAAATACTCAAGTGTATAGGAATCTCTAGATGAAGAAGACAAATACTTGTAAGAGAAGCCTAACAACAACAACATTGTCTCTGTTTGTAATTATTTTTATGAGGCTAGATTCCTCTATAAATGCAATATAAATATGTCTTTTTGTTAAATGGTGTGGCATTGAGTGAGAGTATCTAATTTAGACTATTGGAGTTTCATACAGATTTTTAGAAATATTGTTGATCTTTATGGATATTTTGATTTTCCTATAAGATGTTTCAAGTCTCAAGTTTTAATCATTCCACCATGAATAAATTCAGGTGGAATTTATTCATGCAATATTTTGATTTTAGGTTATTCTTATTAAAGTGAATCATAATCTTTGTCAAGATGTCCTCATTTGGGGATGTTGAATATATATCATTAGCAACATTTCACAAGTTGAGAAAGCTAAATTCTTGCTTTCCAGCATGTTATTGTTTCCATACTATGCCTATGCCAAGCTTGTTGACTTAGACAATTTGAGATGGTGGTGTCGATGTATAGGGATGACTTATTATTGATGCGTGTCTCATCATACATATATTGTAAAGCCTTTGAGTTTACACCTTTTTGAGTATTGTTGACAAGTTTTTGGTATCAACTCTTCTGAGATATCCCTATTCATTCGTTATTGGTAGGTATTTGTTTGGTATTGCTAAAGATGATACCAATAGCTAACACCTTGTGAACTTAATAATTGTTAAATTGTGGATTTGATTTTTAATATGTAGCTCATTTGGATAGAGAAAGTGTAAACATAAATTATAGATACATGCATTCTTAAGATAGAATATATGTATCACTCAAGCCTATGTAAACTGCTTATCAAGAAACCTTTGGCTGGATACTATAACAGTAGGGGTCACATATGGTTTCAAATACCAGAGAAATGGCTTAACGAAAAGATTCCCAAGAACATGAGATGAACACAAGGAAGTCAAAACTGGCTCCTTGTTTGGTTGATTTCTAGTGCTAAATGTTTAATGTATAGAATTTGTGAGGCCTTTGACCTGGGGAGTTCACTAAAGTATATGTAACACAGCACATGTGTTCAACATAAGGGAGTTTATATTCTTGTAAAGTTACAGAAACATGTGTAGGTAAGGCCTATAAGAGGTACTTTTAATCCATTGTGGTGAACGCACATAATATAGGAAAATTTTACATAGTGAATACTCCGGACATCAAACACTACACCTCTATCTCATGGCCATGCATTAAAACAAAGCCCCTATTTGTCATTTTAGAACCTCAGCAAGAGGGACCACAAGGGATTGCAAAATGGCCATCCAGGTACAAATAGGGACCAAGATTTTTCCAAGAATAGGGGATGGACACAAGGAAGTAAAAAATGGTTGATAAGCATGATACAAGGTTTAGGTATTTTCCATTTGGGGGGGGGAGCGGGGAGGGGGGGGGGGGGGGGGAGTTTGCTATGAACACATTAAACTGCCTAGTTCTATCTCATGGCTATGCATAAAAAAAGCCTATATTTGCCATTTTAAGTCCCCAAGGACCTTCCGACAAGAGGAGCCACAAGGGCGTGCAAAATGGCCATCCAAAATTTTCGGATGGCCATTTTGCGCACCCTTGTGGCCCCTCTTGTTGAGGGTCCCTGGGGCCTTAAAATGGCTAGTAAAAGCATATTTTTGATGCATGGCCATGATTCAAGTGTTGAGCTTTTAGGCTGTTTTCAAGAGCTTCTAGCTTCCAATCAGCCCTGAATCTGTCTGGGCTTGTATCACATAAACTTGTTCATCTCATCGCGCTCTTTGAACATTGTGTGATGCGAAAAAATCATATCTTTCTCGGATTCTCCAAAAATCAATGTGCAAGTTGGCAAAAATTTTTTAAAATGATGTAAAACAGACATTTCTTGCTTTTTCCTTAATTTACGGGTTGGAATGAGCATTAAAACCATGAAATCTGAAAATACTCAAAGAACCAATGTTTTTTATTGTGTTAAGGACTATATTTCCTACATATAAAAATTTCTCAAGATCTCGCCCTAACACCTTCAAAAATGGATTCCAAGGAGTGCCCTCGGTCAAAAAATTTGAAACTGAAGGAAAACAATCAGAATGAACTCCTAGATTGTGTACAAACTTTAAATAACTAGAATTTCCTTTTAAAGAAAGTTATTGCTAAAATTTGAAAATAGAACACCCTTGGACTTCCCACAAAGATAGAAATAAGAGGGTTCAAGGAGAGGTCTAGTGTCACAAGTGCATGGTAGTAATCTTATCGAGGTTTATTCCGTCAAGATCTCTTGTACTTTTTCATGTCTTCTCATGGACAATGTTACCAAACAAAAACAAATTTACAAATCTTATTTAACTTATCAAACAATCTAAAATATGGTAGACCTAGAGTGCTCTTACACATCAACAAACAAAAAAGTCCAAATTTCTTCTCATTAACTTTGATAAACATACATTCGTGAACCACTTCCAAGGAGTAGTGCGGTCATAGTTCTTACATCCATTGCATGACATGGTATGCTCATGGGGTGACCTATCACATAAAAATATCTTTGGTAGGAGTGCCCTCATGTTACGAAAGGGTATGTTGCTGCTGATGAAAAGCTTTTTCTTTGTCCTACTAGGGATCTCTCCATGCTAGCATAAGGATTTTTGGTGTAGTGGAAGCCACATTGCCTCTAAGGAGAGCTTTGTGCCACCGTAAAATCTTCGTGTTATGCCAGCTCCTTGAGCTATTCTTGCGAACAACACCATTCAACTAGCATAGTAAGAGGTCACCTTGTAATAAAAACATGAATGAATTCAACATTTGCAAGCTGTATAATAAAGACACTTTTGAAGTATATGTTGTACAAATTTATAAGTATTTTTTGTCCCCAAAGAGTTGGTCTAACGGTAAGGCTTTGGTCTCTCAATCTATGGGTTGTGGGTTCAAATCCCGCGTTAGGTCACACTCTAGAGGGACACCTTGTGCTCACCTGGTGTTCACGTTGCTAGGGCTCTTGCCCTTGGACACTCGAGTGCATCCTCCTCCTGGGGTGGGTCACCCAAGGAGGAGGTTCCTAGCTGGTTGCTACGAGTTCTCTCCGCCGTTCCCAGCATGTGGTGCATCAATTAGGTGGCCATGGTGATGCCTACGCGTGGCTCTTTCCCGATGGTACGCGGCCCTTGCCCGACCATGTAACATGGCTAATATTTGGAAGGGATAAGCACCTCCCCCTGTGGGCCCTATGGTGTGTCGAAAAAAAAAATGTAAGTATTTTCATCCAACTGGGAATCAAAAATCCTGAAATATACATTAGGATGAGATTATCCACCTCTAATAAGTATGGATTTGTTGAAGCACCTACCTATAAGATCTAACAAAGAAGATTGTTTTAGAAGAAAAGTGGTGACACTTGGCCTCTCTAACCTGTAGCCTTTCACTATTTGTGCACAAAAAAAACCTTTGTGCCAAGCACTACAAAAAAGTAGAGGCAACACCTTAGACTTCAAAGTCTATGATAAGAAGAACACAACCAAAAGTAATAAGTATATTGTTACCTTGCACAAAGGGGTGTTTTATTCAAACATGTGATGGTATTAGGAAGCTTCATAATATACACATCCTTTTTCTACAATTGTTGCTGGAGAGTTTGAACCTCCCTCTTTGAAGAGACAATACTTTCTTGTAATGCCACTGTTTTGAACTTAAAGTGCTTGACATTTGTGCGTCCATGAATGCAAAGAATCACCTCCACCCATAGAGAATCAATTGCAATAGTCTAACAAGCCTATTTCTCCCCTCCCAAGGTATTGAAGAACCATCAACATTTGTCTCATGAACGATACGACATTCCTAGGATGACCTCTGCTCACCCTCACGTGCAGCCTTCGGTGCAAACACCGCGGACAAGTAAATATGTATGCATACGATTTGTGATGTCCGTGAGCACCATGGTAGCTGTTGCATGAGGAAGAAAAGGATGAAAAGAGAGAGGGAGGAACATGGGAGGAGAGAAAGGGGTAGTGGGGGAGAGGGAGAGAGCAGGAAGGAGGAGGAGAGAAGGGGTCAAGGAGGGAGAGGGAGGAACATGGGAGGAGAGAAGTGGGCAGTGGGGAAGAGGGAGAGAGAGGGGAGGAGGAGGAGAGAAGGGGGCAAGGAGGGAGAAGAGAGGGAGAAAGGAGGGAGGAGGAAGAGACAACAAAGGTTTTTTTTTGGAGGGGGGGAGTTGTTTTTTGAAAAATTGGACTTTTAGTGCTTATAGGTTTAAAAAAAAGGTCAAAAATGATTTTTTGACATGTATATATGCAGGGGGGGGTATTTTAAGTCAAAAAGAAGTAAAAATAACTTTTTGAAAAAAAAAGTCAACTTTTGGCTCTTAGTGACCCACGTTTTTACTGATGTGGCCACACCTCTTTACTCCCTTCACTTTCAAAAAGCTAGTGAGTGGCATAAAATGGTAACCATCTTTTGCAACATTTGTCAGCATACTCAATGTCCTCTTCCTCATATGTGTATATATTTTTCTACGCTATTAAGTTATCTAGAGTAAATTCCCCCTCTTCATTTAACCTTTGTGACGACACATACATTATACTCTTCCCAAAAATGTCACCTTAGTCATATATTTATATTACCACCCTTTTCTTTTTTGCTTTGTAAATAGAATAAGCATACAATAACCAACTATATACCCCCCAAACTTTCTTACCTCTTGTGAATTAGTAGTAGAAAATAATATATCCATCTTCCACCCCATATAGATAAATTCCCATGGAAATCAACTCTCCACTTGTCTTTACCAAAGGTTATGGTCCCTCTCTACAAGTCTTCTATGCCCCCTACATAGGTGGCCCAATATCTCTTAAGAATATACATATAGTTTCTCTCCTTTCAAAAAGACTCCAATTGTATATTCTTTTCACAAGAAAATAATATTGGGCCCTCCTCTATTTGTTTAAGCATCATAGCCTTTTGAAAAAGCATGATTCCCCTTGGATGCATACAAGCAAAGGGCCCATACAAGAAGACTTGGAAGCAAAAGGTTCCCTAGCCTAGTGTGGACCTTCCGAACCGAATTCCTTGGTGCATGGGCGTGAGGAATAGTCAAAATTCATATCAAACATGTTGAGAAGGTCAAATTTTCCTTTTGAAGCATGTCATTCCGAGCTACAGGTAAAAAGTTATGGTCAAAATAGTGTAAATCTGTCAGATTCGCAGCAAAAGGGAACTGTAAATCAAGAGGGTGAGATCTTATTTTTCCCCTACTCATCTTCCAGAAGAGCAATGATTGTTCAAGGTCACTTGCATGTGATGGGACCAACCTAAAGATTCTTTCTAAATGCCAAGACAGACAAGTTGAGATACCCCGCAGGAGCCACCCGTAGGGCCTCATGGTGGGGCCCACCTACATTATGCACCCCTATGGAGCCTTCATGGTCTAAAATGATATTTTTGGCGAATAAATAGTCCCTTTTATGTCCAATATTCAATGAGTGGTCAAAGGACACTTAATTAGGTATAATCACTTACTCTAATTAAGTGTAGCATAATCCCACTCCTACACAACTATAAATAGCCCCCCTTGGAGAGACTCAAGGACACACACCTATATTTTCAACTTCATGTTGTTTCTTGATCAATAGTAGAGAAAACCCCAACTCTCCCTCTTCCACATCCTCCCTCCTAACCCTCCTCTTTGGAGGAAGTGCAAACTCTATTCTCCACTCTTTCCATTTTACAATCTCTTACTACTTCAACCCAATAAATCATTTGTAGCACCTCAATAACTTGTAAATACATCATGATCTCTCTCATGGTTATGTTAATGATCATGAAATCATCTTCAAAACTTTCAAGTGTCGCAATTCGTGATGGTTAGCCAGCGTCTGTCCTCCCCTTAAAAGGTGTGCGAGAAATCAAGTAAGTGTTCTATTCTCAATTTACCATTGGTTTGTTTCTCCACACTTATTCAATTGGTCTAAAAGAATTTCTCACTCCAAATCTCTTTTGCTTCATTACATATACATGTGGCTACCTCTCATGGTGATTTTATTTGTTTCACGGCATTGTATAGATGGAGATGATCTCTCTATGAAAAGTGTGTTAGTTTGATGTAAGTGATTCTCTTGTGTGTTTGAGAGGCAAGTCTTGTGCGCATGATTTTTTGATGAGTGCTTGAGAGAGGAAGAGTTTGGATGTATTATGGGTATTCTTATGGAGAGAAGGTGAATGCTATTCCACAAATTGCATATTTCATTTTGATGCATGGCATTGGGATGCATAATCGTTGATGGTGTTCAAGTGTCCAAAGTGTATATAGAGTAAGGGGGTTTTCAAAGTGTGTTGCTTGAGTGGGTGAGTGCAAGTGTTATTTTGATTGGTTTCCTTCTCCACTCCCAAAAGAAGGTGGTGCCCCAAGTAGTGTGCGTACCTCTTTACGAACATTTTGTGAGGGTAGGCCCATTGGTTTGGGTTTAGAGGCCCCATTTCAAAAAGCTCGCCCTCACTAGAGAGAGAAGGTGACCTCCTAGGTCCACATCCTACATGTGTCTAAGAAAAAGGATAGAAAAGCCTACTCAAAACTAACTTCTTGAATGCCCTTGTCTCCTTAACCCTACATAACATTAGCCTTAATCCCTAAAACTTAGGGTTCCTTACAAGGCTCATGCAAGGTCCATATTTCTCCTAATGTTATGGCTCAATAATGGTAAAGCCGTAGGTAAGTCTAAAAAGACTCCATTATTAAGTCCAAAGCTCCTGATGTGTGCACCATATCTCACATAGTGGGCTCAACAAAATTGATAATAGATCCCATTTCCACTTACCCTAATATAATTAACAAAATCAACCATTTATAGGCTACTTAAGGAACTCTCTACTTAAGCAAGAAAAGAGAAACCAAATACTCTGATACCAGTTAATGAAATTGGCCTATTAACTCACCCTTCACTTATGCACTTAATATGTTTTCAATGAATTTTTATTTTTTGAGATTGGGGAGACCTAATTGAGAGTAGCGGAAATTAAAAAGATTACTTTTGTGAAATTACTTTGTGAGCATAGCGGGTGAACATAATTCATGGTAGCAACATAAACATAGCATTTAGGTAACCTCGCATGAACAATACTTTTGCAAGATAGAGAATTCAAAGAACATGAAAACATCTGGCGACCGGGTTTATGTGGAGCCGGTCCCCCCCCTCCAATAGGCATTTGTATTATGATTTCTCCCATCAAGAGAGACTTGTTAAAATACAATCTTTGTGTTCCTTGTGACCTAGGTGATGCAATGAAGATGGAAAGCTTCATGCATCATGAGCATAACATACTCTTTGAGGAAAGCATTAGCTATTCCAAGCCTTAGTCCCAAGACCTTGAACACCTTAGAAGGTGCAGAGAGCTAGCAGGGAATGAGGGTAGGGAAGAGAAAAAAGAAACATTTCAAAGGATAAAGAATTAGTTCCTCACTTATCATCACTCTTTTTGCCATCATACATAATAGCATAGTAATGGAGATGGAGAAGATGGAAAGCTTAAGCATTGAAGCATGGCTCTTGGTTGGATTTTCATTCCATAGACAAGAGTGTTGGTGTAGTCTCTCAACCTCTCTACTTGCTTGGAGAAGGAGAGGGAGCTCTTGCACTTTGCACTTTAGACAATGAGTATGTGTGTGGGAGAGTATACCCCCTAAGAAAGCCCCTAGCTTTCTTAGTCAAACCCCCCTTGTAGCTCATGCTTGAAGCTCATTGGACCCCTCCAAGCCTACCCAATCACAAGCAAGAGGTAGATCAAGTAACAAGGGTAGCCTTGGGACAAGTATCCCCCTTTTCCATTTGAGAGAGAGGACTTGATTAATGTAAAAATTAAACCTTCCAAATTATCATTGGACACCTTGGGTGGCCAGCCAATAGGTTTCATGTACACCATGAGGGCAACATGTGAGGAGAAACTTGACAAATGTCCCTTTTGTTTTCTTTGTACCAAGCATTCCTTGTGTGAGTGTGAGTGTATTCTCTCTCATCTCCCCTCTTGTAGGGCTCGCCCCCTCCTTGTAGGGATTGAATATTGACTTTTTAGCACACCTTATCTCAAGCACCTTAACAAGCATGACAAAGTACCTCAAGCTCCCTACTCGGCAAGCACGACAATCATCTCAAGCACCAAAGCCAGCAAGCAAGACAAGCAACTCAAGCACCTTATTGATCAAGCACAAGAAGCACCTCAAGAACCTTAGTCAATCAAGCATGACAAACACCTTAAGCTTGGGCCGGGTTCCCACCTCAAGCACATCCCTAGCTTACTCAAGGTCAAAGGAATTTTACACTAACTATTGGAGGTCTTCAATGAAGCTAAAACTAAGGTCTTTATGCTCCATTGGCTAGCCTTGCTCTTTGATAGAAAATCTCTTATTTGGGCCCCATTACCACTGGCCTTGTGTTGAAATAGATCTATAATCACATGTCTATATTCTAACCCTTTGTTCCCATTTATCTCCCACATTAAAATGATCAATTTAATATGAGAAAATCATTTGGGTTGGTTAGATATTAGATTTTATGACAGTCTTTATTGTAAGCTATATCTTATTCCTCTCGATCTACCTCAATCTCCGCAACTCTCTCCACCTTTGAGGGTGTTTGAAGCCTTGGGATAGAGGCCTCTTTCGTAGTAATTTCAAGCACATGAGATTTCCATATCCATGATGCTTATGTTCTTTTGTGTAAGTACCAATGTGCATTGTAATGATATCTTATTTATGGGAGAAGTAATAATGCAAAGCCTCTTTGGAGGGGGGACCAACTCCAAGTAAATTTGTCCTCAACAATGTCCTTGTGTGATAGTTAACTGTACTTGTGTGTGGCTAGAGGTGTTATTTGCTACCTTCACAATTATAAGCTTGCAGCCATATACTTTTTCTCTTCTAGCTAGTCTTCCTTTCTCTAGTATAGTAATTAGAGAGTCTCTTCCTCTAATTTTCCATTGTGTATAATGAATTAGGCCAAATTCTTTGACATTGGTATCTAAGCTCTAGGCTATTCACTCCTTGTTTAAGATGAGAAGTCCTATGAGAAAGTATTAGAGAAGGAAGTGATTAAAAGTGTTAGCTAAGTAAAGTAGCACGCATAATGTATCATAAGAATCCAGGAAAGAAAGTTGATGTTAATAGTTTTGATTTGGCACAAGATGGTACCATTGATGATCATAAACAATCGGTTGGCTATCTTTTGAGCAAGTTCCAAGAAATTATGAGCAATCAACTCTCCAAGCCGAGGTGGCACAAGCTCAATTAAAAGCCAACAACACAATTTCTCTTCTCCAAAAAGAGGGAGTTTTTGAGAGGTCTCATGATGAGACCTCTAAAAGAGAAATACATATGCTAGAAAGAGAATCAGTCCATTCCTTACCTCACAAGCTAAGAGGAAATGAAACCTCTCAAGAGAGGCAAGGGAATGTGCAAGATAACAAAGCTCCTATGGAGGACATGAGGGATGCTTCCTCTCCTAGTGACGAAGGAGAGGTAGCCCCCGAGTAGAAGGTTTCACAATGAGAAAAAAACTATAGACATCTATGAAAAGAAACTCCTAGCAGATGTACATGCTTACGAGTCCCGAATTTATGAATTCCATGCTCCACCTTATGCTGGGAATAGAGGGATTCAGGATACCTTGAAAGCCACGGAAATGTATTTTTATTGGCCTACAATGAAAATGGACATTAATGACTATATGATAGAGGCAAGCAAGATGGTTTACTTCAACATTTTCCTATTCCAAATTCACCATGGGACAGTATATCCATGGTAACACGAGAATTTGGAATATATTAGACAAGTTTAGTAAAGAAGCTCACTTTATACCTGTCAAAAAGACTATTAAGGCACATCATACGGAAACCCCTCTTCATATCACAGATATTTAGATACCATAGCTTACCTACTTTAATAGTGTCAGATAGAGATCCTAGAATGACCATTAATTTTTGGAAGGGTCTATCTGAGAATCTTGGAACTAAGCTCAATTTCTCCTCGATCTATCACCCTCAAACGAATGACCAAAGTGAAATTGCTAACTCCACGATACTTGATATACAAAAAGCCTATGTTAAGGATGTAGATAAAAAAGATTAACAAGAAAGGTATCTACCTCTTGTAGAGTATGTTTATAACAACACTATACATACCTCTACAGGAAAGACACTTTTTGAGGTGATAGAGGGTAGAACAAAACTGCCATTGATACTAAAAACTCATGATAAGATCTTTGCACAACAGACAAATATAGCCGTGACTTGAAAGATTTCTTCCAAAGAATCAAGGAGGCTATATTCATTGCACAATATAGGCAAAAAGTTGCTGCAAATAAGCATAGGAAGGCTTTGATCTTCAAAAAGAATGATTGGGTCTTGCTTAAATTTCCAAAGGATCGATTAAGGTTTACATCAGATAAAAATTGGCAAGGGAAACCCTCTGGCCAAGAAAAGTACTATGCTAAGTTGGCAAGACAATTTTTGGCCCTTTTCAAGTTCTTAAGCCCTCTAATGACATGGATTATCAACTAAAGTTATCCAAAAATTGGCTTATACACAATGATTTTCATATAACCCTATTGAAACCTTATAAAGGAAAACCCCAAGTAAGCCTATTGTAGAAGACCCCCTAAAGTTCCAAGGTCAAGAAGAAATCCTTCAACCAAAGAGCATCTTGCATCATGAAGACAAGATCATTAGAAGGTATCTTGTTAACTTTAAGAATTATCCTTTTGAAGACGCTAGGTGGATGCAGGGAATCCAATTGAAGGATAGCTTACCCCTTGTTAAGGCTTACAATGACTCTTTGGAGTAAGCAGCATGTACATGTATGTTTTTTTTTAATGAAAAAGGTAATTGACTATAGTCTATCTCTTTTTATGTTTTTATTTTGAATGTGTATGCATACTAGAAATCATACTTGCGGAAAAATATTTTCTCCCAAGTGCCAAGTAGACTTGACCTCTACTCTAAAATGATGATATGTGGCTATACAAAAGACATATTTGAAGCAGCGTGTTTCCTCTCAAGTGCCAAGTGGACTAGTCAACCACTGTGGAATTATGTCAATGGGCTAGAAGGGATCCTCTGTCCACAATAAAAAAGGGGCCTAGAAATAGCAGATTTATTTCTCTACCCCATAGTCGAGGACGACTATGATTTTAAGAGAGAGATAATGTCATATTTTTAATCTTTTCTAGCTTTCCTAAATGATTAATGGCCATTTAAGAAGGGAAGATGCTTGGAACAAGAGCTAGAATATTGGTTACACATTAGTCAAATTGAATTGACACAATGTAGGTATAACTTGTGTTATAAAGGAAATGCTCTTAGGGATTCTAATCAAGCACAAATACTTAAGATCATGCTTCATTATGTCTGCCTCCAAAAGACTATACAAAAGTTACACTAGAAAAGGTCCACCAAGGTAACAAGAGTATGTTTCTCACAAAAAGATCTTGTAACTGGACTAGACAAAAGCTTAGGCCTAGTAAATGAAAACTAGACCTATGATATTTAAGTTAGGGTAATGTTAGGTACAATTCATAAGATCATTAGCCGCTTGCCCTTAGTATTCATGAGTTGTGTTGGTTACTTTGTCTAACTGCAGCTCCATGTGGGAAACACTTCTTAGTTGAGCCTTACCCAAAAATAGCAAGCTTGACCTTAGTGTCAAACTCAAATTCTCTCTCTACCTCTTAGGGAAGATTTGGGGTAAACATTACCCTTATGGTCGCATGTCACAATGCTACACCACTTGTTATAGCCATAGTGCATAACCATTGGCTAGTTGACTTTATGAGCCAATAAGAATTAACCTTACTATCAAAGGTCTATAGATCCTTTAATTGAACCCTTAAGACCCTAGGACACATGTCATGATCCTCACCACCTTACCTAATGCATGATGATCTCTATAGGTCGACCTCCTTTTTTGACCAATCAATGTAAGATTTCCTTTCATGTCTCTCCCAACCTTGTATATTTGAACCCCTTAGGGTTTGTGATTTGGAAAAGAAGCCTCATAAACACAAGAGGCAAGTAGCACACTAATCACAATGCTCACACACTTGCCCAAGGTGATCAAGCCATTCTATTGGCTAGTTAATGGCAAGAGCCAATAGCATTGGAGATGCTGACTCATGTGTGTGTATGCGAGAGCAATCAATGGTGCATATCCCTCTTAGTGTGCCTATGTGTGTGTGTATTCACAAAAAATTAAGTCTCATTCGCCCAAATGTGAGAATTGGAGAAAACTATACCGACAACACTTGTCTATGGATGCAAATCCAAGCTAGTGTATGCAAGCTCAGTGATAAATGAGTCAACGTTAGTTAACAAAATCTGCTAAAGAGCGAACACTTACGGATGCACATCAAGGATGAATACAAAGAAGCAGTGAAGATTGGAGTTACACATTTTCCCAAAATGGTTATGTATTGTAAATTCCCGATTTATTTTAAGTCATTGTAATATTTTAATGTGTTACGGGGTCAATGTGAGTTGCTGTAAAGAACAGGTCAGTTAGTGTGCCTAGGTAGCAGATTAAGTAAGTGGTGGAGCCCTAAAGGCCTTGGGCGCTCGGACATTGCATATTTTTACCCTAGGTATATAAGGCAATGTGAAGAGGAAATTAGGGTTCTCAAGCTCATTTGTTGAGAGCACTCTTTGGTGAGAGAGCTTGAGGTGTGTGGCTATGGAGTCCTTGAGATTCTCCTTGCTCATGAGACTTGGTTAACACTAATCAATGCTTAATTCTTTTTCACTATGCCTCTCTCATGCTTCTTATGATTGCCTATGATGCTTAGATTAGCTAGATCTTAACTAATTAGTGGTTAATACCTCTCTAATCTTGTGTGATTTCCCTCCCTTTCTTGTGTGTGCATGTAGATTTGATTGGAGTTTGGTGCTCGATAGATCTATGTGTGTGTGCTTGCAATTAGTGTGCTGCATGATAGGATTAGTGTTGTGTGCATCTTGCAATCATTAGTGTGTGTGATTGGGTTGATTAGAGGTGAAGAGAAGTAGATGTGGAGATTGCCCTTCATTGTGGCTTAGCTCCTCCATAGGCCGAGAAGCTCACCTCATAGAGTTAACCATTTGTGTTGGCATGATTAACTCACTAATCGTGTGAGTGTTTCCATGCCCTAGCTGAGAAGCTCGTCCCTTTGGATTGATAATTTTGTTGGTCATTGGAGCTATGCAACGATGGAACCCCCAACACTTAGAATGCAAGCTCACCCTCTCGATGTCCTACTTTACCATTATGCTATCTAAGAAAAAGAAATCACTCTCTTGAAGTAGATGTAGTAGAGAACATAGTCTTCTTGTAAATTACATCTTATTCCTCTCAATCTACCTCAATCCTTGTATCTTTATCCACCTTTGAGGGTGTTTGAGGCCTTGGGATAGAGGCCCCTTTCATAGTAATGTCAAGCACATGAGATTCTCCATGACCATGATGCTTATGTTCTTTGGTGTAAGTATAAATGTGCATTGTAATGATGTCTTCATTATGGGAGTCCACATAATAATTCAAAGCCTCTTTGGAGGGGGGAACCGCTCCAAGTAAATCCGGTCCTCACCAATGTCCTTGTCTCTTTTGATAATTAATCATACTTGTGTGTGGCTAGAGGTGTTATTTGATACCTTCATAGTTATAATCTTGCAACCATACATGTTTTCTCTTCTATCCAGTCTTCCTTCTCTAGTAGATTAATTAGAGAGTCTCTTCCTCTCATTTTCCACTATGTAGAATGATTAGGCCAAATTCTCTGATAATCTCCTTGTAAATATTTTGACTATGATGATGACATTGATCCATTTTCTCCATATGGAATCGATACACTTGACATGGGTCCCCAGTACTATGTAGAATATCACTTGGGACAAATCAAGCTTGTATATCAAGCAACGACTTTTATAAAAAAAGGACAAAATAGTAACACCATTTCTAGGAGGCCACCTATGCAATAC
This sequence comes from Adiantum capillus-veneris, assembly GCF_014529385.1. Taxonomy (NCBI): domain Eukaryota; kingdom Viridiplantae; phylum Streptophyta; class Polypodiopsida; order Polypodiales; family Pteridaceae; genus Adiantum; species Adiantum capillus-veneris. The sequence goes on along the minus strand of NC_140949.1, from coordinate 20,179,293 downwards.
TACCATTGTGGTGGACCACATCATGTGGCTGAATTCCCAAACTGAATGCAAAAGAACGCTATACCAATGTAGCAAATCAAGGAAAAACTTTAGCAATGCTAGTGCTCACTTGTAATCGTTATGGCATAGACCGTTTGATTGTCCAGTGCCCCATAACCCAAGTGCACCAAAGATTACACCTTTGAAATTAATTGTGGTTGCCAATGGGATGTCTAAGCTGTCTCCTGTCATACCAGCTAATGCAATCACAAGGCCAATGCTTCAAAATCCAAACTATGTCCTTGAAGAGTGATATAATGCATCAATTGTCCGAGCAAGGAAACCAGAAACACCAAGAAAGAAATCCCTAAATATTGCAAGTTCAAAACCTAGCTCAGAGATAGACTAACATAGGGATAGGGAATGACCCCGTCTATATGAATGACCTTGAGAAGGATTTGGATTTGATAGAGACAATAGGAACAAAAATTACTATTGTAAAGTAAAAAATCAATGAGTGTCTCCATGATAGGGAGTAAAGCCATGAGTTGACTGGGGAAACCTCTCACAAACCATAAACTGTTAGCCATACCTAGTATCATCTAAGAAGAGAGTGAAGGTGAGACATCGTAAAGTGGTCATACGCCTTTCATGCTTGATAAGAGGTTTACTGAGAGAATACCTGACCCTGTTGAAGAAGTTGAGATTCCATTCTCACCAGCCCCTTCTCAAGGACTTGAAAATCAAAAAGTTCCATTCAACATCTCCAAATTAACGGATTTCATGTCCTCTGAAGTTCGGACCACAATTATTCCAAATTGTATGGAAATCGTGAGTCATTCTTAGCCTTCCGAGCATTCCTCAATGGTAAACTACATGTCAAATTACCACAATTCATGCATATTGATAGGTTGAGTTCGGTTCCCAATGTAGAGAAAATCTTAGAGCCACCCAACCTAGATGAACATGAGTTTGTTTTTGAGATACCTATTAACAATTTGGGACAATACTTTGAAGGTGATGACTCCAATGTGACCCTACCTATTACTATCAAAGGATTAACTATGAAGGGAATTCTTGATGGTGGTGAAAGAATTAACATTGTAACTAAAAGCGGTTGGGAATCTATGGAAAGACCTCACCTAGAAGTCACAAACATAGTGGTCAAAATTGTCAATGGCATGATCGCTAAGCCTATTGGAATGTTAAATGACTTTAAGATCAAGGTTCTAGGTCACAAGATATGGCATACCTTCATTGGTATGGATTTCTCTAAACATACAAAATGATCTTAGAATGACCTTTCATAAGGGAAGCTGAAATGGTACATGTCTGGTCTAAAAACAATGTCTATCTGCAATTTAAAGACTCTATCATTAGAGTGGATATGGTGACCAGTAAAGTGCATCCCTTAGGAAATAGAGCTATAATTGATACTCTATCAGACACCACAATTCGCTCATTCCGCTACAATATTTTTATACCTGTAAGAAGAAGACAAACATTGGGGAGGACTCTCTATATATGAATGTGTTACCATGCATGAGTGTGTCAAAAAACGTAAATTGGGTACACCTAGCTGCAACTATAGATACTTGGGAAAATATAGACACGACTTGGGTGACACCAGAGGGAGGCGAGATGCCACAACTTGCACCCTTGAACATGATAAGTGAAATGCATATATCCTCTACTGACACACAAGTTGCAGACATATTTGACTTTGAAAAAAATGATTAGTCAAAAGGCTCTGACCAATGTGACTCCGAGACTGAAACATCAAAGAGAAAATGACTCTGAACTGGATGGCGATTATGATAAGGTTTTTATTGCACTTGCTTTGCTTAGCATACAGCACGTGAGCCCATAGCTGTTCCAACACTAAATGTAAGCGCTCTATGTGTTCACCTTTAGTCTTACTATAAATGAGAATGTCATCGAGGAAAACCACTATCCATGAGTTTCATAAATGTAGCTGGAGCATTGGTTAGACCAATAGGAATAAGCAAAAATTCAAAATGCTTGAACCGTTAACAAGAAGTAGGCAGTCTTGCCAGGAAGGCAGTGGGCCTCTTGCTGTGAGAGTTTGTGAGGAAGCTCAAGGGTTATGAGAAAGAGCTAAGATAAAGATAACATAGCTTCTAGAGCTAAAGAAGAAATAGAAGCAGCTCACTTTTCCTTACAAACACACACGTGATAGAGAGAACTCATGTAGATAGTCAAAACAAAACAAAAACGAAAACATCGAGATTACGATCATATCGTATCATGGGTAGGATAAAAGGGTTAATGGATGAGTTAATGATATTTAATCTTTGTTGTCCAAATAAGCTACGGATTGCTCTTTGGAACTGTAGCTTTGTGCTTACTATAATGTATATGTTTTGTCTAGCGATGGGGATTAGTTGTGAGTACAAATCCTCTTGATTCATAATAAAATAACCACACTCACATCAAAAGAGAAGTTCTAGTCAATAATAGGTAGTATGATGGGATCTGGTGAGAGAAGTATTTCGTTGAGCCTTTCAAGACCAAATAGAAACACTATGCGTTGCTGAAAGTGAATCTTTCGACTAATCCAAATGTTGACCCTAATAGATTGCACAAAATGGAAATGAAAACAATCGCCTCTATGTGGATTATGGTTATTCATCGATGATATACTTAGTATGTTAAAAGATAAAGGTGTGAAAGAAGTGAAAGGAGAAGAAGAAGAGAGTTTCTCTCCCAAGCCCTATTGTTGCCCTTAGGCAATAAGGATACTGCGGGGAGAGAAGTACTTGTACCAAGGAGATTGTAGAGTTTGTGGAAGATAATGAGAAACTTAAGAGAGAGAGGTGCTTGTGAAAGATGAAGATATGGTTGCTAACCTTGTGCACATAATTGTTTCCGGCAAGAAGGTTGTGCCCGTTACATTGACAAGATTGGTGCTTGAATACCTTCCAATGAAACAATTAGGACACAACAAGAGAGATGAAAGGAGGAGTAAAGATAGAATTAGAGATAGATCTAAGTGTGGTGGTGGTATTACACAGAAATAATGAGAGATAGAGAAGGAGTTAAAGACAAGTATTGGACTAGATATGCAAATGAAAGAAAAACTAGCAACATATATCTTACATGAGAGCAATCGCCACCACTTTAATGGAGAGAAAAGATGAGGCAAGACTTCAGCATTTCTTCAAGAGAAAGTGTGGCACTAAGATGAGTGTGTCACAATGGAATTGAGCTATTCTCACTCACTCATAACTTGCCCCAATGAAGCGAAGGTTTCCCTTTTTATAGGTGAGGGAACCTTGTTTTACATAATCACTTGATTAGGCTAAAGAGTTAGCCCAAATTGAATGTTCTTTGGATATTTCTTAAAATGGGAAATATTAGGACTCAAAATATCATGAAATTCATCATTTTTGGTCATTGAGGCAACATGTGGGTGCATGATGTATGTGGGCCCCACCTAGGCATCTTCTGTGTGGCTCCAGCAGGGGGTCCCTCTTGTGTGTCTACTCCTTCAAGGCATGTTTGAGGTGTCACATTCACATGCTTGTGTCTTTTATCCTCCAAATATCTTATTTTATGGACAAATACCAAGATTACCTCTTTTCACTTGATTCACGTGTTTACCATCTCTTCTTGCAGTGTAGGTCTGAGAGGGTTTTTCACTGGTTTCCCTGTAACTTTTGATCTGTGACTCGGATTGACATGCTTCAAAAGGAAAACTTGGCCTACTAAGAGAGCTTGGCTTGGTTTTTGCCTTTTATCCACGCCCTTAGGTTGGGATTTTCAAATTGGGATGGTCCAAGAAGCTTTGGATCTTCCTTTTTATAAAGTCTTCTAGTAGGCCCTTCCCTTTTGTATGTATCCAAGAAGGTATGCATTATTGAAGGGTTATATTATTAAATAAATGTGAAAATAAGAGAATAATTTATATATGGTAGGGTATAGATGAGATATTAGAAGAAATATACAAATGCTTCTCCCCCAGACAAAAAGAGACACAATCATTGATACTTCTCTTGCAGTACTTTCTAATAGTAATGTACATTTATATCACTTAAAAGGTAATACTAAGGTATGGTAGAAATCTTTTATTTATGCATATGAGTATTATATGAAGTATACTTATGCGTAAAAAAGTCACAACATAAACCGTTTAATGCCCGTTCGCACTATATATGTGCCACATCACAACATCCACCCCCTCTAAACCTGCACATCCTCCGGTATGTGCCACATTGTCTATTTGAAAGATCAGACCTCTTGTACATCTTCCTTGATTTTTTCTTCACTGGATGATTCCAGAGCTTCATGTTCACTTTGATCTTCACATGTGTTTTGCTCTTCTTCTTCATCAACATCTTCTAGATCATTGTCTCCTCTTCTCTTAAACATTTTAATCCTTTTTCCTGCAATGGGAATCTTTACTTCTGTACATTCTAGTTCAAACAAGCTGTAAGTAGCATTTTCATGCACATGCTTTACAACATACGGTCCAAACCATCTTTTTGAGAACTTGCGCATGACTGTGTGCTGGTTATCAAGGCTACTATCATACACTAAAACCCAGTCACCTTTGTCAATTTCTTTGCTCCTGAGTCTATGTCGCTTATCAAAGTAGTCATTGTTTTTCAACCTTGCATTTTTCAGTCGTTCTTTTGCAGCTTCAATGTCTCCAGGTCTTCTCTCTAGTTTCCTTATACGCAGTGCAAGGAGATCTTCCCTGCTAAGCCCCTCTTGCCAAGGTAGTACATTCCATGTGGGAATTGTATCTTCAATCGGCATCATTGGGTTTTGACCATACATTAGCTCCACAGGAATGTAGCCAGTTACTGAGCTATGTGTTGTACGATCAGCCCATAAAGCATATGGTAACAGTTTTGGCCACTCACCAACTCTTCCTTCACAAGCCTTAGCCACAGCTTTGATGATAGGAGGATGCCCTCTTTCACTCTTTCCATTGCCTTCAGGGTTTTAAGTTGTAGTAAGAGAAAGATTGATTCCTAATCTAAAAAAGATCTCCCTTGCTTCTTCGGCATCCAGTTCACCTCTATCTGCAGTGATTTTTCCTACACAACCATAACGGCAAATCACCTCATCAAGAAGAAATTTGCACACATCTTCTGTGGTTTTAGCTCTTAATGCTCTTCCTTCAACCTGATTAGTTAGGTCTTCTCATGCAAGAACCAAGTATCTCATCTGCCAGAGTCCTAAAGGCATATTGACTAGATCCACAACCCATTTATAGTGCATGGCTAGTGGATATGTAGGGTGCAATCCATCACCATGTCGGACATTTGAATACATTTGACAAGTTACATTTGCCGATGCGGACTGGTTATAGTAGCAAACCAGGGGCCTTAATGTCGTCTCCATTTTAAAGATTGTTTTATATGTGTAGGCTACTAGCTTCCTACGCGCGCGCGCGCGAGAGAGAGAGAGAGAGAGAGAGAGAGAGAGAGAGAGAGAGAGAGAGAGAGAGAGAGAGAGAGAGAGAGAGAGAGAGAGAGAGAGAGAGAGAGAGAGAGAGAGAGAGAGTTGGCCTCGTCCTGCAGGTGGCCCTCAATGGCTCAAATTCAAAGTTCAAATCCGCTGCTGTGCCATAGCTGCTGTTCCTGTAAAGTCATGATAGCAATGTCTCATCATCCTCTGATGACCCCTGGCCCTCAGCACGCAGAGCCCGCCCAAGCTCAACTATTATCCTCTCCTACCCCTCCAACCACTGCGTGCACTCTGCATCCAGGACGTCTTACCCACGCACTTTGTGTGATGGTGGTGGTCTGTATGTGCGTGCATGAAGGTTTCTGCGATGGCAACCACTTTTGAAAGGGCACGCACATGATTCTCAAGAGCCACCGCAACGGAGAGCAGCAAACAGGGAAGTGAAGGCTGAGCATGAGGAGATGGGGGGCGATGGTATGATACTCATTATGACAGCCACTTGTCTACCCGAACCGTTTCTACAAGAAGCTACTTTTGTCCCCATGGAGTTTGCGGCCTCTTGATGAAAAGGGACCTCAGGGCAAGGCTTTCGTCCTATTTGCCACCTTATGGCGTCAACACGGAGCATGTGACAAAAACCTCTCTTGATCAACTCCAACTCTGTAGACCCTCAAGGTCCTTGCTAGCAATGAGGCCTACGCATGTGACTTTGGTAAGCTTTGAGGAAATACAAAAGACACTATGGATTCTTCGGTATTCTCATAGAATAGTAGAGCTCCACCTAAGCCACGCTGGATAGAGGACGTGTGGAAGTGGACACAAGTAGATTTAGAAATATTCTCATGCTAGGAAACGGAGTCTTTTTAAATTCTTTTGATGCAATCCATAACATCATGAGCTCGAGAGGCACCACATACCTAGCTAGGTACGATTGGGGGTAGGGGACCACCGGCCTCCCCATCGGGGACGGCGGTCCCAATCGTACCTAGCTAGGTATGCGGTGCCTCCCTCACTGAAACTCATGTCGTTGACGTAAGTCACAATGTGAGAATTATTGTGAGAATTTGTCCAAAACTTCTTGTGGGAGGGATGCATATCTCCTATTTTGCCTTACTAAAAATCTCTATTAATGAAGAGTCCTTCCTAATGAATTCGCTAGGATACTAGCATCCAACTATGCCTCAGCTTCACATACTTGTTCGGAGATAGAAGGGTACTAGTCAGAGTTATACTTTGCCACAATAGTAGTGCACACCCTTGTCAACACATTCCGCACATGCAAGAGAGAGAGAGAGAGAGAGAGAGAGAGAGAGAGAGAGTTGATAAGGCCACAAAAATAATAGATAGGCTCCATAATATTCTTGGAGGGGTAGATCATATTATAATTGTGATCAACTCTAGCGTCTTGATGACGTATCGCTCCAAAATTCTAATTGTTTTTGCAAGAAAGATGAATAAGCAATTTCTACTAGGATAATTGATGCCCACAAAAAAAGGTACAAATTTTATTAGACAATGGCTATTATTTTGGTGCAATACGCTCGGTTTTTGGTTTGCTCGAAAAAACTTGCTTGGTGTTCGGTAAAACTCCACACACATGTGTCCCACAATGAGCACTTCTTTGACACCAAACATAGACGTTTTCCCTGAGAATGTAAGATTCACTTCTTCCAACCTAGACAAAATTTTATCACAATCATTTATGTGATTTACCACAAACCTGCGACATTCCTTAAGATCCAACGCTTCATTTTTGTCACTTTCTTCACATCCTTTGATAGGCAAATCATCAATGAAAGGCATTGTTATTTGAGAAATAAAGTCACGTAAGACCTTATTCATCCCATTCATCATATGTGCAACCGACTTAGTTGCTCCCTATGGCAAGGTACACATCCTTACCAAACCCAAAGGTGTCCTCATGGTTGCCAAGTCTCTGCTTTCGATTGCAATCTGAAATAGATCATACCCTGAGTAGAGATCCCCCATTGAGTAGATTGCCCTACATGCAAACGCCTCTGCAAACTCATCCACAATTGGACCTGTACCTACATTTCTAATTGTTGTCACCTTGTTCAATGGTTGCATATCTTGGATGAAGCGTAGAGAACCATTCTTCTTTGGAACTGTGAATCACCTATTGGAGTATGGAGCACAAGAAGGCTCCAAGATTCCCATTTTGATTTTCTCATTCAGTACCTCTACTATCTTTGGCAAATGAGCCTTTGGAACCGGAATAGGCCGCAGATTCCTGGGCACATGAGGTATTGTGAAAATTACCATAGGAGCTACAATAGAAGGATCAACACATCCTATCTCATGTGGCTCAAATGCAAAAGCCTTACCATGCTTTGAAAGCATTTCTTTGAAGCACTTTGTCTCCTCCTGTGTTAGAAACTCCTCTTGACCAATCTGCAACTCTTGGAAAGACTCCTTTGTGAAGGTATGCCCAATCTTTTTAGGATTCCTCAAACTTGGTTGTGAAGAAGCCTGCTCAATCTTTTTCCTATTGTTGGGTGGTAAGGGTGAAGCTACTGGTTTCACCTTCTTTGCTACACTCTTGTATTTGGTTTCAACATGGACTTCTTGGCCAACTGTTTGGTTTTCTTTAAAGGCTTCTATTACTTGATACATTTCCATAGAGCAAACTTCCACAACTTCATTTTCAAGATGCAAACTAGACCCCATTATAGCATCAAGCTCATCCATAGTATCTACAAAAGAAACTTGTTCACACAAACCCAAAACATTTTCAGTAGGCTCTAGCAACCCACTCTTTATCATGCCTATTTGTACATTATGCACATATTGCCTCTCATATCTCTTCAAATCTTCAAGTTTTGTAAAACATATTGATCCATTCTTTGTTACCTAGAAGCTTGTTGAGAAAGTTTCACCTCTGTACCACTGCAATCCCGCTTTACAATGGTACTTGGCTAAAACCCATCATTTCTCTATGATCATGAAACTCTTTGCTCACCTTTGGTAGAGGATGTTCTCTGAGGTTGTCATGATTTCTTTCATGGTTTACACAAACTGTGAGGAATTGGACATCTCATTTACTATCTTTTCTACGTATCCTAGCATATGCTGAACCATCATCCATTACCTTTGTTTCCATTCGAACTCCCACAATGTAGGGTTGTCCAAGGATGAGATGATATGAAGATGTATCCTGTACAAAGAAGTTTTGGTCAATCTTTACATCACCTATTGTCACCTTCACACCTGGACATGCTGCATACAATTCACCGGATGAATTGTTTGCCACTTTTATCATCCAACCATGATCTGTGTCCATTGGCCATTTGCACTTGTTGTAGAGACTCTTTGACATTATGTTTATTTCTGAACCATGGTCAATCAAGGCAACAAATGGCTCTTCAAGATCACCTACCTTGACCAAAGTTTCTGTAGTAGCCCTTGCCCAGTGACTTTGTGAATAGTAGCTCCTAGGAATATCTTCACCTTCTTCATCATCATTTGAGAAATGCACTTGCTTCACTCTCCCACTAGATTGGTAGCATCCTACCATAGTTCCATCATCCTCCTCCTTATTTTGCAGCTATATCCCTTGTGTCTTTGAGGTTTCCCCTTCAACCTGTGGACAAGAAACTTTAGCAAAGTTCGCCTCTTTCTCTTGATGATGTCAATGATGTCAATGATCTCCTCATGGAATTCACGCTTTGCAATGCCAAGAACTTTTCCTAGAGTAAACTCAATCTTGCTATTAAGATCCTTTCGTCCAAGACTTTATTTAAATCTGTAGCAACCTCAATATCAGATTGTAGTTTATAAGTTGGGCCTTTTGTCTTACCGTTTGCTGGCACTTTCTTCTTTCCTATTGTAGACTCCTCCATGAGTACTTCAGGTGGAGATGCTCCTTGTGTTGAGGGTGTTTGAGAAGGCATTGAGTCGCTTCTTCCCCACTTCTAGAAGCTCTTTTTGATGCTCCTTCATCAGCATTCTCACGCCTACGTTTCTCTTCTACAATCGCCTCATTTTGTTGGCATTTTGTAATGTAGGCATGCACTGACAATGAGTCCACTGGATCATTCCATCCTGTTTCTAGACGTATGCAATCACCTGTTTCATGTAGAATCTCTTTTGTAAGCTTTCCCTTTTTAGCCAATTGCATGACATTTGGCCAAATTTGACCATGATGGTCACTCGCCTCTTCATCAGTAAGATGCTCAATTTGTACTCCATAAGTAGCTGCCTCAACTGAAGAGGTGGCATGGTTAGTTGCCATATCTTCAACTAAGGTTTGCATTCCCCCCTTCCCAAAGTTAGTTCTCAAGGGTACACCTGTCTCTCTTAAGTGGATTTTACCATCCTTAAAAAAGACAACGTCTTTTGACAAAGCATCACGAAAATCATGACAATCCCTTCTTACATGGTCTGTACTATCATACCAAATACATATATTAACAAACCCTTCTTTGGGCTATTGTCTTTGCCTAGGAAGTGTCCCTGATGGTTGGCCTTTTTCTTCAAGCTTTGCAAGCTTCACCTTCAAGTCACGCATTCCCTTCACAAGCTCATCTAGCATGGACTCATCAAACTTAGGAGCAATAAAAGTAGGCTTTACCATTTTGTCAGAAGTTGAGGTTGAAGGACTTGTAGTGTTTACTACCATCTTGTCCCTTCTTCTTTGTCGTTTGGCAAGCAACGAGACACCACCTTCAACTTCATTCCAGTCGGTCTTTAGTCCTTGCTCAACATCTTTATCTTCAAGAAGAAGCTCCAAATTTTCTTGAAACTCTTTACCTACAGCTTGTAAAAAAAGATCTGCCTTCTCTGCATCCAGTGTGGCCCTTTCTATCCTTGTGAGTTGTGCATAGCGCCGCTCAAATTCCCTAAGTAGCTCTGTGATTGATAGTCCTTACTTTGGCTTGACTACCCATTCTAAGAATGTCCTTTTCGTTACTCTCTCAGAGTCCTCCATGAAATATTCCTCCTTTAAAGCTACTTTGAGTTCTTCCCAATTTCTCCCATGCCCATCTTTAATTGCCCTAACATGCTCCCTAATTTGTGGAGCAACAACTAGCTCAAAGCTTTGAATCATCTCACTTTCTGACATACGATGCAGCTCCATCTCCTTCACATACTCGCGTAAGTACTTAGTTACATCTTTGCCATTGAATTGATCCATTCTGTTGATGCCCGCTTGTATGGACTTCGTTGCTAAAATCTCCCTTCTTTCGTTGCATTGTTATTGGGTCAAAACACATACCCTGTTGCTCAAAATGATTACCCATGGTTACCCATAAACTCTCACCCTAGAAGTTTCGCGTCGGGTTCACCAAAAATATGTCAAGAAGTAGGCGGTCTTGCCAGGAAGGCACCGGGCCTCTTGCTGTGAGAGTTTGTGAGGAAGCTCAAGGGTTAAGAAAAAGAGCTAAGATGTAGATAACATAGCTTCTATACCTAAAGAAGAAATAGAAGCCGCTCACTTTTCCTTACAAACACACACGTGATGGAGAGAACTCATGACGATGGTCAGAACAAAACAAAAACAAAAACATCGAGATTACGATCATATCGTATCATGGGTAGGATAAAAGGGTTAATGGATGAGTTAATAATATTTAATCTTTGTTGTCCAAATAAGCTACGGATTGCTCTTTGGAACTGTAGCTTTGTGCTTACTATAATGTATATGTTTTGTCTAGCGATGGGGATTAGTTGTGAGTACAAATCCTCTTGATTCATAATAAAATAACCACACTCACATCAAAAGAGAAGTTATAGTCAATAATAGGTAGTATGATGGGATCTGGTGAGAGAAGTATTTCGTTGAGCCTTTCAAGACCAAATAGAAACACTATGCGTTGCTGAAAGTGAATCTTTCGACTAATCCAAATGTTGACCCTAATAGATTGCACAAAATGGAAATGAAAACAATCGCCTCTATGTGGATTATGATTATTCATCGATGATATACTTAGTATGTTCAAAGATAAAGGTGTGAAAGAAGTGAAAGGAGAAGAAGAAGAGAGTTTCTCTCCCAAGCCCTATTGTTGCCCTTAGGCAATAAGGATACTGCGTGGAGAGAAGTACCTGTAGCAAGGAGATTCTAGAGTTTGTGGAAGAGAATGAGAACCTTAAGAGAGAGAGGTTCTTGTGAAAGATGAAGATATGGTTCCTAACCTTGTGCACATAATTGTTTCCCGCAAGAAGGTTGTGCCCGTTACATTGACAAGAGTACTGCTTGAATACCTTCCAATGAAACAATTAGGACACAACAAGAGAGATGAAAGGAGGAGTAAAGATAGAATTAGAGATAGATCTAAGTGTGGTGGTGGTATTAAACTGAAATAATGAGAGATAGAGAAGGAGTTAAAGACAAGTATTGGACTAGATATGCAAATGAAAGAAAAACTAGCAACATATATCTTACATGAGAGTAATCGCCACCACCTTAATGGAGAGAGAAGATGAGGCAAGACTTCAGTCTTTCTTCAAGAGAAAGTGTGGCTTTCTTCAAGAGAAAGTGTGGCACTAAGATGAGTGTGTCACAATGGAATTGAGCTATTCTCACTCACTCATAACTTGCCCCAATGAAGAGAAGGTTGCCCTTTTTATAGGTGAGGGAACCATGTTTTACATAATCACTTGATTAGGCTAAAGAGTTAGCCCAAATCAAATGTTCGTTGGATATTTCTTAAAATGGGCAATATTAGGACTCAAAATATCATGAAATTCAGCATTTTTGGTCATTGAGGATCCATGTGGGTGCATGATGTATGTGGGCCCCACCTAGGCATCTTTTGTCTGGCTCCAGCACGGGGTCCCTCTTGTGTGTCTACTCCTTCAAGGCATCTTTGAGGTGTCACATTCACATGCTTGTGTCTTTTATCCTCCAAATATCTTATTTTATGGAAAAAGACCAAGATTACCTCTTTTCACTCGATTCACCTGTTTACCATCTCTTCTTGCAGTGTAGTTGTGAGAGGGTTTTTCACTGGTTTCCATGTAACTTTTGACCTGTAACTCGGATTGACATGCTTCAAAAGGCAAAATTGGCCTACTAAAAGAGCCTGGCTTGGTTTTTTCCTTTTATACACGCCCTTAGGTTGGGATTTTCAAATTGGGATGGTCCAAGAAGCTTTGGATCTTCCTTTTTATAAAGTCTTCTAGTAGGCCCTTCCCTTTTCTATGTATCCAAGAAGGTATGCATTATTGAAGGGTTATATTATTAAATAAATGTGAAAAGAAGAAAATAATTTATATATGGTAGGGTATAGCTGAGATATTAGAAGAAATATACAAATGCTTCTCCCCCAGACAAAAAGAGACACAATCATTGATACTTCTCTTGCAGTACTTTCTAATAGTAATGTACATTTATATTACTTAAAAGGTAATACTAAGGTATGGTAGAAAGCTTTTATTTATGCATATGAGTATTATATGAAGTATACTTATGCGTCAAAAAGTCACAAGATAAACCGTTTAATGCACGTTCCCACTATATACGTACCACAGCACAACATCCACCCCCTCTAAACCTGCACATCCTCCGGTATGTGCCACATTGTCTCTTTGTAAGATCAGACCTCTTGTACATCTTCCTTGATTTCTTCTTCACTTGATGATTCCAGAGCTTTATGTTCACTTTGATCTTCACCTGTGTTTTGCTCTTCTTCTTCATCAACATCTTCTAGATCATTGTCTCCTCTTCTCTTAAACATTTTAATCCTTTTTCCTGCAATGGGAATCTTTACTTCTGTACCATCTAGTTCAGACAAGCTATAAGTAGCATTTTTATGCACATGATTTACAAAATACGGTCCAAACCATCTTTTTGAGAACTTGCGCATGACTGTGTGATGGTTATCAAGGCTACTATCATACACTAAAACCCAGTCACCTTTGTCAATTTCTTTGCTCCTGAGTCTATGTCGCTTATCAAAGTAGTCATTGTTTTTCAACCTTGCATTTTTCAGTCGTTCTTTTGCAGCTTCAATGTCTCCAGGTCTTCTCTCTAGTTGCCTTATACGCAGTGCAAGGAGATCTTCCCTGCTAAGCCCCTCTTGCCAAGGTAGTACATTCCATGTGGGAATTGTATCTTCAATCGGCATCATTGGCTTTTGACCCATACATTAGCTCTGCAGGCATGTAGCCAGTTAATGAGCTATGTGTTGTACGATCAGCCCATAAAGCATATGGTAACAGGTCTGGCCACGAATCAACTATTCCTTCACAAGCCTTAGCCAAAGCTTTGATGATAGGAGGATGCCCTCTTTCACTCTTTCCATTGCCTTCAGGGTTTTAAGTTTTAGTAAGAGAAAGCTTGATTCCTAATCTAAAAAAGAACTCCCTTGCTTCTTCGGCATCCAGTTCACCTCTATCTGCAGTGATTTTTCCCACACAACCATAACGGCAAATCACCTCATCAAGAAGAAATTTGCACACAGCTTCTGTGGTTTTAGCTCTTAATGCTCTTCCTTCAACCTGATTAGTTAGGTCTTCTCATTCAAGAACCAAGTATCTCATCTGCCAGAGTCCTAAAGGCATTGTGACTCGATCCACAACCCATTTATAGTGCATGGCTAGTGGATATGTAGGGTGCAATCCATCACGATGTCGGACATTTGAATACATTTGACAAGTTACACATGACTCTACAAATTGAGATACATCTTTATACATACCGTTCCACCAATATTTTTCTTTCAACTTGGAGAAGGTTGCCCACACACCTCTGTGTCCAGCCCATAGACTCTCATGAAACTCTTGCATGAGCTTTACTTGAGTCTCTTTTTTACATATAACCCGTTGTGGTGTAGCACCTTTTTGTTTAAGATGCTTCCACAAGTAACCATCCCTCAAAAAGTACCCATATGCTTTCCTGCGTATCCTCTTGAATTCTTGTTCAGACCAATCATCCTTTTTTGTTAGAGTACTCAAGTAGCTTCCAATAAGAAGCCAATCACCTTCATAAAGCTCTTTCAAGAATGATTCAAGTAGATTAGTCATGCAGACATTGTTACCTTTGACATGAGAGATAGAATAGAACTTTGTGCCTACATCATCTCCCTTGTCAATCATTTGTGACTCATCTTCATACCTTGCCCTTGATAGCATATCTGCCACTGTACTATCTTTACCTGCAATGTGCTTAAACTCAGGATTTGAGGACTTAATGTAGGCAATCCACCGCAACATAGCAATGTCTGGCGTTGAGCAGCTTGTAATCATCCCAAGAAGTGGTAGACAATCTGTTTGTACAACCACACATGCACCAATTAAGTACTCTTTCCCACTTTTCAAGGTTGTAACCATACCCCATAACTATCTCTTTATCTGTGGATAGTTTCTTTGGCGAGCACTTAGTACCTTTGCTCCAAATCTTACCACATACCTATGTCCTTCTTTGTCATCTTGCCCTATTGCCCATCCAATCCCCGTAGGACTGGTGTCTACTGTCACAATTACTGGCCTTTGACACTCATAGTCTACCTTTCTCAGAGTCGTTGCTGACTGGAGCAACTCCTTTAGCTTTTTCATAGATTTTACATGTGCTTCTATCCATTTAAACTTTTGATTCTTTCTAAGCAACTGATAAAGAGGATCAGCTACATGTGCATAATGTGGAATCCAAATAACATAGAAGACACATGCTCCTAGAAACCTTCTAACCTCAGTGATGCTAGTGCATGTTTCTTTCATTCTTTGGATGGCATCTACCTTTGATGCACAAGGTTTCCTACCATATGGCCCCCACATGTGGGTTTCTAATCACCGAGCAAAAAAAATTGAGCGAACATAAATCCGAGCAAATTGATACAAGAGCAACAATGGTGAAGAAAAAAAGTATGCCATGCACATTACTTTCACTACCACAAACCTGACACTCGATCGATAAAAAAAGATATTTTAGAACCATTATGAAAATTGAATACTCGACACACACACAATCTCTTCATACTTGCAACGCATATAATTCATTTTCATGTGGCATACCTAGATTTTGTAACAACGTCAAAACACAACCTCGTAAGCCTACAATGCTATGCAAGAGCCTCTTAAAGCTTGAAACAACTCCAATTTTGTAAGCAAGAAAAAACAAGTTCCTAAAGCAAGCGAAAACAAGCGCACTCTCACTCTCTCTCCTCTCAACTTGGCAATGCAACATCCTTGAGTTTCCCTCCCTTTCCCCTTATCAACAAGACATGGATGCAGCCATTGAAACTACATCTATGATGAATGCTAAAGCAATGATGGGGTGATGTGCCCAATGCATGATGAGCTCAATGCATGATGTGCCCAATGTATGATGAGCTCAAGGATACCCAACTGCCTCAATACCATCTCAACCTGAGTATTGAGGTATGAGTTGTCTACTACTTTTTACCAGACTTGACTAATAGTTACTTCATGTTTTTAACACTAGTATTGTAATGGGCCACAAAAGTGCCTAGTGCCCTTAAAGTGGCTCATGCCTAGATTCCAGTGTTTTAAACATAACTTTTCCACAGGACATAAAAACTTCATGAAACTCTTTGAGCATCTTGTTAGAATGTGTCTAAGGCATGAGAGTCTTTATGTAAGCAACATAGAAGTGTGATAGACTCATTACATACGTATTGAGGAAATTCTCCATGGCATCTTGAGTGTCATTGGCCTCTAAGATGCCTCTTAATTCTCTAAGGCCTCCTTATTGCAAATTCAAGGATAAAACAAAGTTTGAAGAGGTTCCTTGTAGGGACCTCCAAAAGGAAGCTTGATCTACTCATTTTTCTTCGTGAACCACTTTCCGTGAGGACAATTTCTTGCCTAGCTAGCCTTTCACGGTCATTAAATAGAAGCGATTCGACCCAAAGTCAAATGCAAGTTCTTTTTCACAAGAAAGGCCCAAGTCTCAAGTGCATTTGTCCGCTAGATGGAGAGGTAAAGTCATGAAGAAAAAAATTCTTAAAATCTCCTATGTTGTGAGTGCTCTCACTGCTGAAAACTCCCAAGGTCCTAGGATATCTAGGCCAAGATCAAAGAATCTTTTAGTCCTAAATCACATAATGGAAATTTAAAGCTTCTAGAGCCTGTCGCATTTGCAACAGCATGTACACAAGAGAAACTATCACAAGAGCAGATCTGTTCATGCTACACACCAATGTCTGTGTCTACAATTTAATGCCCCAACCCCTACAATCATGGAAATAAAAAGGCCTCACTTTGCTCGTCATCACATTACAGTAGGGGTTGTATTGCCTCTGGTACTACCTGCTATAATAACTCCGTGGTCTAAATTACATTTTTTTAAAAAGAAACAACCATAAGCGGATGACCGTCCCCCTCCCTCGTTTGGTGCTGCAACCATTCCACGCTGGCGCGGACTAGTTATAGCAGCAAACCAGGGGCTTTAATGTCGTCACCATTTTAAATATTGTTTTATATGTGTAGTCTACTAGCTTCCTGCGCGCGCGCGCACGCCAGAGAGAGAGAGAGAGAGAGAGAGAGAGAGAGAGAGAGAGAGAGAGAGAGAGAGAGAGAGAGAGAGAGAGAGAGAGAGAGAGAGAGAGAGAGAGAGAGAGAGAGCTGGCCTCGTCCTGCAGGTGGCCCTCAATGGCTCAAATTCAAAGTTCAAATCCGTCGTTGTGCCATAGGTGTTGTTCCTCTAAAGTCATGATAGCAATGTCTCATCATCCTCTGATGACCCCTGGCCCTCAACACGCAGAGCCCGCCCAAGCTCAACTATTATCCTCTCCTGCCCCTCCAACCACTACGCGTACTCTGCTTCCAGGACGTCTTACCCACGCACTTTGTGTGATGGTGGTGGTCTGTATGTGTGTGCACGAAGGTTTCTGCGATGGCAACCACTTTTGAAAGGGCACGCACATGATTCTCAAGAGTCACCGCAGCGGAAAGCAGCAAACAAGGAAGTGAAGGTTGAGAGTGAGGAGATGGGGGGCGATGGTATGATACTCATTATGACAAACACCTGTCTACCAGAACCGTTTCTACAAGAATCTACTTTTGTCCCCATGGAGTTTGCGGCCTCTTGATGAAAAGGGACCTCAGGGCAAGGCTTTCGTCCTATTTGCCACCTTATGGCGTCAACATGGAGCATGTGACAGAAACCTCTCTTGATCAACTCCAACTCTGTAGACCCCCAAGGTCCTTGCTGGCAATGAGGCCTGCGCATGTGACTTTGGTAAGCTTTGAGGAAATACAAAAGCCACTATGGATTCTTCGGTATTCTCATAGAAGAGTAGAGCTCCACCTAAGCCACGCTGGATAGAGGACGTGTGGAAGTGGACACAAGAAGACTTAGAAATATTTTCATGCTGGGAAACACAGTTTTTTTTAATTCTTTTCATGCAATCCATAACATCATTCTGCTCGAGAGGCACCACATACCTAGCTAGGTACGATTGGGGGCAGGGGACCACCGGCCTCCCCATCGGGGACGGCGGTCCCAATCGTACCTAGCTAGGTATGCGGTGCCTCCCTCACTGAAACTCATGTCGTTGAGGTAAGTCACAATGTGAGAATTTGTCCAAAACTTCTTGTGGGAGGCATGCATATCTCCTATTTTGCCTTACTAAAAATATCTATTAATGAAGATTCCTTTCTAAGGAAATCGCTAGGATACTAGCATCCAACTATGCCTCAGCTTCACATACTTGTTCGGAGATATAACGGTACTAGTCAGAGTTATACTTTTCCATAGTAGTGCACACCCTTGTCAACACATTCCGCACATGCAAGAGAGAGAGAGAGAGAGAGAGAGAGAGAGAGAGAGAGAGTTGATAACACAAAAATAATAGATAGGCTCCATAATATTCTTGGAGGGGTAGATCATATTTTAATTGTGATCAGCTCTAGCGTCTTGATGACGTATCACTCCAAAATTCTAATTGTTTTTGCAAGAAAGATGAAAAAGCACTTTCTACTAGGATAATTGATGCCCACAAAAAAAAGGTACAAATTTTGTTAGACAATGGCTATTATTTTGGTGGAATACGCTCGGTTTTTGGTTTGCTCGAAAACACTTGCTTGGTGTTCGGTAAAACTCCACACACATGTGCCCCACAATGAGCACTTCTTTGACACCAAACATAGACTTTTTCCCTGAGAATGTAAGATTCACTTCTTCCAACCTAGAAAAAATTTTATCACAATCATTTATGTGATTTACCACAAACCTCCGACATCCCTTGAGATCCAAAGCTTCATTTTTGTCACTTTCTTCACATCCTTTGATAGGCAAATCATCAATGAAAGGCATTGTTATTTGAGGAATAAAGTCATGTAAGACCTTATTCATCCCATTCATCATATGTGCAACCGACTTAGTTGCTCCCTATGGCAAGGTACACATCCTTACCAAACCCAAAGCTGTTGTCCTCATGGTTGCCAAGTCTCTGCTTTCGATTGCAATCTGAAATAGATCATACCCTGAGTAGAGATCCCCCATTGAGTAGATTGCCCTACATGCAAACGCCTCTGCAAACTCATCCACAATTGGACCTGTACCTACATTTCTAATTGTTGTCACCTTGTTCAATGGTTGCATATCTTGGATGAAGCATAGAGAACCATTCTTCTTTGGAACTGTGAATCACCTATTGGAGTATGGAGCACAAGAAGGCTCCAAGATTCCCATTTTGATTTTCTCATTCAGTACCTCTACTAACTTTGGCAAATGAGCCTTTGGAACCGGAATAGGCCGCAGATTCCTGGGCACATGAGGTATTGTGAAAATTACCATAGGAGCTACAATAGAAGGATCAACACATCCTATCGCATGTGGCTCAAATGCAAAAGCCTTACCATGCTTTGAAAGCATTTCTTTGAAGCACTTTGTCTCCTCCTGTGTTAGAAACTCCTCTTGACCAATCTGCAACTCTTGGAAAGACTCCTTTGTGAAGGTATGCCCAATCTTTTTAGGATTCCTCAAACTTGGTTGTAAAGAAGCCTGCTCAATCTTTTCCCTATTGTTGGGTGGTAAGGGTGAAGCTACTGGTTTCACCTTCTTTGCTACACTCTTCTATTTAGTTTCAACATGGACTTCTTGGCCAACTGTTTGGTTTTCTTTAAAGGCTTCTATTACTTGATACATTTCCATAGAGCAAACTTCCACAACTTCATTTTCAAGATGCAAACTAGACCCCATTATAGCATCAAGCTCACGCATAGTATCTACAAAAGAAACTTGTTCACACAAACCCAAAACATTTTCACTAGGCTCTAGCAACCCACTCTTTATCATGCCTATTTGTACATTATGCACATATTGCCTCTCATATCTCTTCAAATCTTCAAGTTTTGTAAAACATACTGATCCATTCCTTGTTACCAAGGAGCTCGTTGAGAAAGTTTCACCTCTTTTTGGATCAGGCGAGACCCTTTTTCTTTCTGTACCACTACAATCCCGCTTTACAATCGTACTTGGCCAAAACCAATCATTTCTCTATGATCATGAAACTCTTTGCTCACCTTTGGTAGAGGATGTTCTCTAAGGTTTTCACGGTTTCTTTCATGGGTTACACAAACTGTGAGGAATTGGACATCTCATTTACTATCTTTTCTACGTATCCTAGCATATGCTGAACCATCATCCATTACCTTTGTTTCCATTCGAACTCCCACAATGTAGGGTTGTCCAAGGATGAGATGATATGAAGATGTATCCTGTACAAAGAAGTTTTGGTCAATCTTTACATCACCTATTGTCACCTTCACACCTGGACATGCTGCATACAATTCACCGAATGCATTGTTTGCCACTTTTATCATCCAACCATGATCTCTGTCCATTGGCCATTTGCACTTGTTGTAGAGACTCTTTGGCATTATGTTTATTTATGAACCATGGTCAATCAAGGCAAAAAATGGCTCTTCAAGATCACCTACCTTGACCAAAGTTTCTGTAGTAGCCCTTGTCCAGTGTGGCCCTTTCTGTCCTTGTGAGTTGTGCATAGCGCCGCTCAAATTTCCTAAGTAGCTCTATTATTGATAGTCCTTGCTTTGGCTTGACTACCCATTCTAAGAATGTCCTTTTGGTTACTCTCTCAGAGTCCTCCATGAAATATTCCTCCTTTAAAGCTACTTTTAGTTCTTCCCAATTTCTCCCATGCCCATCTCTAATTGCCCTAACATGCTCCCTAATTTTTGGAGCAACAAGTAGCTCAAAGATTTGAATCATCTCACTTTCTGACATGCGATGCAGCTCCATCTCCTTCACATACTCGCGTAAGTACTTGGTTACATCTTTGCCATTGAATTGATCCATTCTGTTGACAACCGCTTGTATGGCCTTCGTTGCTAAGATCTCCCTTCTTTCAGTGGCATGTTGTTGTTGCATGAACATTGAAAATGCTTGAAACATTTGCATTGTTATTGGGTCAAAATGCACACCCTGTTGCTCAACATGATCACCCATGGTTACGCATAAACTCTCACCCTGGCAGTCTCGCGTCGGGTTCACCAAAAATATGTCATGAAGTAGGCGGTCTTGCCAGGAAGGCACCGGGCCTCTTGCTGTGAGAGTTTGTGAGGAAGCTCAAGGGTTATGAAAAAGAGCTAAGATGTAGATAACATAGCTTCTAGAGCTAAAGAAGAAATAGAAGCCGCTCACTTTTCCTTACGAACACACACGTGATGGAGAGAACTCATGAAGATAGTCAGAACAAAACAAAAAGAAAAACATCGAGATTACGATCATATCGTATCATGGGTAGGATAAAAGGGTTAATGGATGAGTTAATGATATTTAATCTTTGTTGTCCAAATAAACTACGGATTGCTCTTTGGAACTGTAGCTTTGTGCTTACTATAATGTATATGTTTTGTCTAGTGATGGGGATTAGTTGTGAGTACAAATCCTCTTGATTCATAATAAAATAACCACACTCACATCAAAAGAGAAGTTATAGTCAATAATCACACCAATCGCTTTTGCTGAAACCTGCATGTTATGCAAAGCAATTACAAGGCTTCAGTCACTCATTCTTATCTCAGTTTTTTATTTTCCTGTTTCCATCCATCAATATGCATGGAAAGTGAATCTTTCGACTAATCCAAATGTTGACCCTAATAGATTGCACAGAATGGAAATGAAAAAAATGGCCTCTTTGTGGATTATGGTTATTCATCGATGATATACTTAGTATGTTCAAAGATAAAGGTGTGAAAGAAGTGAAAGGAGAAGAAGAAGAGAGTTTCTCTCCCAAGCCCTATTGTTGCCCTTAGGCAATAAGGATACTGCGTGGAGAGAAGTACCTGTAGCAAGGCGATTCTAGAGTTTGTGGAAGAGAATGAGAACCTTAAGAGAGAGAGGTGCTTGTGAAAGATGAAGATATGGTTGCTAACCTTGTGCACATAATTGTTTCCCGCAAGAAGGTTGTGCCCGTTACATTGACAAGATTGTTGCTTGAATACCTTCCAATGAAACAATTAGGACACAACAAGAGAGATGAAAGGAGGAGTAAAGATAGAATTAGAGATAGATCTAAGTGTGGTGGTGGTATTAAACTGAAATAATGAGAGATAGAGAAGGAGTTAAAGACAAGTATTGGACTAGATATGCAAATGAAAGAAAAACTAGCAACATATATCTTACATGAGAGTAATCGCCACCACCTTAATGGAGAGAGAAGATGAGGCAAGACTTCAGCCTTTCTTGAAGAGAAAGTGTGGCACTAAGATGAGTGTGTCACAATGGAATTGAGCTATTCTCACTCACTCATAACTTGCCCCAATGAAGAGAAGGTTGCCCTTTTTATAGGTGAGGGAACCATGTTTTACATAATCACTTGATTAGGCTAAAGAGTTAGCCCAAATCAAATGTTCGTTGGATATTTCTTAAAATGGGTAATATTAGGACTCAAAATATCGTGAAATTCAGCATTTTTGGTCATTGAGAATCCATGTGGGTGCATGATGTATGTGGGCCCCACCTAGGCATCTTCTGTCTGGCTCCAGCATGGGGTCCCTCTTGTGTGTCTACTCCTTCAAGGCATCTTTGAGGTGTCACATTCACATGCTTGTGTCTTTTATCCTCCAAATATCTTATTTTATGGAAAAAGACCAAGATTACCTCTTTTCACTCGATTCACCTAGTGTTTACCATCTCTTCTTGCAGTGTAGTTGTGAGAGGGTTTTTCACTGGTTTCCCTGTAACTTTTGACCTGTAACTCGGATTGACATGCTTCAAAAGGAAAAATTGGCCTACTAAAGAGCTTGGCTTGGTTTCTTCCTATTATCCACACCCTTAGGTCGGGATTTTCAAATTGGGATGGTCCAAGAAGCTTTGGATCTTCCTTTTTATAAAGTCTTCTAGTA
This sequence comes from Adiantum capillus-veneris, assembly GCF_014529385.1. Lineage (NCBI taxonomy): Eukaryota > Viridiplantae > Streptophyta > Polypodiopsida > Polypodiales > Pteridaceae > Adiantum > Adiantum capillus-veneris. Next base: position 20,156,580 of record NC_140949.1, on the reverse strand, counting down.
GGCCCTTCCCTTTTGTATGTATCCAAGAAGGTATGCATTATTGAAGGGTTATATTATTAAATAAATGTGAAAAGAAGAAAATAATTCATATATGGTAGGGTATAGCTGAGATATTAGAAGAAATATACAAATGCTTCTCCCCAAGACAAAAAGAGACACAATCATTGATACTTCTCTTGCAGTACTCTCTAATAGTAATGTACATTTATATTACTTAAAAGGTAATACTAAGGTATGGTAGAAAGATTTTATTTATGCATATGATTATTATATGAAGTATACTTATGTGTCAAAAAGTCACAAGATAAACCGTTTAATGCCCGTTCCCACTATATACGTGCCACATCACAACATCCACCCCCTCTAAACCTGCACATCCTCCGGTATGTGCCACATTGTCTCTTTGTAAGATTAGACCTCTTGTACATCTTCCTTGCTTTCTTCTTCACTGAATGATTCCAGAGCTTCATGTTCACTTTGATCTTCACCTGTGTTTTTCTCTTCTTCTTGATGAACATCTTCTAGATCATTGTCTCCTCTTCTCTTAAACATTTTAATCCTTTTTCCTGCAATGGGAATCTTTACTTCTGTACCATCTAGTTCATACAAGCTGTAAGTAGCATTTTCATGCACATGCTTTACAACATACGGTCCAAACCATCTTTTTGAGAACTTGCGCATGATTGTGTGCTGGTTATCAAGGCTACTATCATACACTAAAACCCAGTCACCTTTGTCAATTGCTTTGCTCCTGAGTCTATGTCGCTTATCAAAGTAGTCCTTGTTTTTCAACCTTGCATTTTTGAGTCGTTCTTTTGCAGCTTCAATGTCTCCAGGTCTTCTCTCTAGTTGCCTTATACGCAGTGCAAGGAGATCTTCCCTGCTAAGCCCCTCTTGCCAAGGTAGTACATTCCATGTGGGAATTGTATCTTCAATCGGCATCACTGGCTTTTGACCATACATTAGCTCCGTAGACATGTAGCCAGTTACTGAGCTATGTGTTGTACGATCACCCCATAAAGCATATGGTAGCAGTTTTGGCCACTCACCAACTCTTCCTTCACAAGCCTTAGCAAAAGCTTTGATGATAGCAGGATGCCCTCTTTCACTCTTTCCATTGCCTTCAAGGTTTTAAGTTGTAGTAAGAGAAAGCTTGATTCCTAATCTAAAAAAGAACTCCCTTGCTTCTTCGGCATCCAGTTCACCTCTATCTGCAGTGATTTTTCCTACACAACCATAACGGCAAATCACCTCATCAAGAAGAAATTTGCACACAGCTTCTGTGGTTTTAGCTCTTAATGCTCTTCCTTCAACCTGATTAGTTAGGTCTTCTCATGCAAGAACCAAGTATCTCATCTGCCAGAGTCCTAAAGGCATTGTGACTAGATCCACAACCCATTTATAGTGCATGGCTAGTGGATATGTAGGGTGCAATCTATCACGATGTCGGACATTTGAATACATTTGACAAGTTACACATGACTCTACAAATTGAGATACATCTTTATACATACCCTTCTACCAATATTTTTCTTTCAACTTGGAGAAGGTTGCCCACACACCTCTGTGTCCAGCCCATAGACTCTCATGAAACTCTTGCATGAGCTTTACTTGAGTCTCTTTTTTACATATAACCCGTTGTGGTGTAGCACCTTTTTGTTTAAGATGCTTCCACAAGTAACCATCCCTCAAAAGGTACCCATATGCTTTCCTGCGTATCCTCTTGAATTCTTGTTCAGACCAATCATCCTTTTTTGTTAGAGTACTCAAGTAGCTTCCAATAAGAAGCCAATCACCTTCATAAAGCTCTTTCAAGAATGATTCAAGTAGACTAGTCATGCAGACATTGTTACCTTTAACATGAGAGATAGAATAGAACTTTGTGCCTACATCATCTCCCTCGTCAATCATTTGTGACTCATCTTCATACCTTGCCCTTGATAGCATATCTGCCACTGTACTGTCTTTACCTGCAATGTGCTTAAACTTGGGATTTAAGGACTTAATGTAGGCAATCCACCGCAACATAGCAATGTCTAGCGTTGAGAAGCTTGTAATCATCCCAAGAAGTGGTAGACAATCTGTTTCTACAACCACACATGCACCAATTAAGTACTCTTTCCCACTTTTCAAGGCTATAACCATACCCCATAACTCTCTCTTTATCTGTGGATAGTTTCTTTGGCGAGCACTTAGTACCTTTGCTCCAAATCTTACCACATACCTATGTCCTTCTTTGTCATCTTGCCCTATTGCCCATCCAATCCCTGTAGGACTGTTGTCTATTGTCACAATTACTGGCCTTTGACACTCATACTCTACCTTTCTCAAAGTCGTTGCTGACAGGAGCAACTCCTTTAGCTTTTTCATGGATTTTACTTGTGCTTCTATCCATTTAAACTTTTGATTCTTTCTAAGCAACTGATAAAGAGGATCAGCTACATGTGCATAATGTGGAATCCAAATAACATAGAAGACACATGCTCCTAGAAACCTTCTAACCTCAGTGATGCTAGTGCATGTTTCTTTCATTCTTTGGATGGCATCTACCTTTGATGCACAAGGTTTCCTACCATATGGCCCCCACATGGGGGTTTCTAATCACCGAGAAAAAAAAATTGAGCGAAGATAAATCCGAGAAAATTGATACAAGAGCAACAATGGTGAAGAAAAAAAGTATGCCATGCACATTACTTTCACTACCACAAACGTGACACTTGATCTATAAAAAAAGATATTTTAGAACCATTATGAAAATTGAATACTCGACACACACACAATCTCTTCATACTTGGAACGTATATAAGTCATTTTCATGTGGCATACCTAGATTTTGTAACAACGTCAAAACACAACCTCGTAAGCCTACAATGCTATGCAAGAGCCTCTTAAAGCTTGAAACAACTCCAATTTTGTAAGCAAGAAAAAACAAGTTCCTAAAGCAAGCGAAAACAAGCGCACTCTCACTCTCTCTCCTCTCAACTTGGCAATGCAACATCCTTGAGTTTCCCTCCCTTTCCCCTTATCAACAAGACATGGATGCAGCCACTGCAACTACATCTATGATGAATGCTATGGCAATGATGGGGTGATGTGCCCAATGCATGATGAGCTCAATGCATGATGTGCCCAATGTATGATGAGCTCAAGCATACCCAACTGCCTCAATACCATCTCAACCTGAGTATTGAGGTATGAGTTGTCTACTACTTTTTACCAGACTTGACTAATAGTTAATCCATGTTTTTAACACTAGTATTGTAATGGGCCACAAAAGTGCCCGGTGCCCTTAAAGTGGCTCATGCCTAGATTCCAGTGTTTTAAACATAACTTTTCCACAGGACATAAAAACTTCATGAAGCTCTTTGAGCATCTTGTTAGAATGTGTCTAAGGCATGAGAGTCTTTATGTAAGCAACATAGAAGTGTGATAGACTCATTACATACGTATTTAGGAAATTTTAGAAGTGTGATAGACTCATTACATACGTATTGAGGAAATTTTCCATGGCATCTTGAGCGTCATTGGCTTCTAAGATGCCTCTTAATTCTCTAAGGCCTCCTTATCGCAAATTCAAGGATAAAACAAAGTTTGAAGAGGTTCCTTGTAGGGACCTCCAAAAGGAAGCTTGATCTACTCATTTTTCTTCATGAACCACTTTCCGTGAGGACAATTTCTTGCCTAGCTAGCCTTTCATGGTCATTAAATAGAAGCGATTCGACCCAAAGTCAAATGCAAGTTCTTTTGCACAAGAAAGGCCCAAGTCTCAAGTGCATTTGTCCGCTAGATGGAGAGGTAAATTCATGAAGCAAAAATTGCTTAAAAGCTCCTATGTTGTGAGTGCTCTCACTACTGAAAACTCCCAAGGTCCTAGGATATCTAGGCCAAGATTAAAGAATCTTTTAGTCCTAAATCACATAATGAAAATTGAAATCTTCTAGATCCTGTCGCCTTTGCAACAGCATGTACACAAGAGAAACCATCACAAGAGCAGATTTGTTCATGCTACACACCAATCTCTGTGTCTACAATTTAATGCCCCAACACCTACAATCATGGAAATAAAAAGGCCTCACTTTGCTCGTCATGACATTACAGTGGGGGTTGTATTGTCATCTGTCCTCAACACCTCAACATTATGCCGCCTCACAATCGTTTGCCTAAGGGCATGTAGTTGACTGATCTCTTGCCGCAAACCTACATTTTTTTAACACTTTTTTTGCCTGTGGTACTGCCTGCTATAATAACTCCGTGGTCTAATTTACATTTTTGTTAAAAGAAACAACCATAAGCGCATGACCGTCCCCCTCCCTGGTTTGGTGCTGCAACCATTCCGCGCCGGCGCGAACTGGTTATAGCAGCAATCCAGGGGCTTTAATGTCATCACCATTTTCAAGATTGTTTTATATGTGTAGGCTACTGGCTTCCTGCGCGCGCGCGCGCGTGAGAGAGAGAGAGAGAGAGAGAGAGAGAGAGAGAGAGAGAGAGAGAGAGAGAGAGAGAGAGAGAGAGAGAGAGAGAGAGAGAGAGAGAGAGAGCTGGCCTCGTCCTGCAGGTGGCCCTCAATGGCTCAAATCCGCCGTTGTGCCATAGCTGCAGTTCCTGTAAATTCATGATAGCAGTGTCTCATCATCCTCTGATGACCCCTAGCCCTCAGCACGCAGAGCCCGCCCAAGCTCAACTATTATACTCTCCTGCCCCTCCAACCACTGCGCGTACTCTGCTTCCAGGATGTCTTACCCGCGCACTTTGTGTGATATTGGTGGTCTGTATGTGTGTGCACGAACGTTTTTGCGATGGCAACCACTTTTGAAAGGGCACCCACATGATTCTCAAGAGTCACCGCAGCGGAGAGCAGCAAACAGGGAAGTGAAGGTTGAGCGTGAGGAGATGGGGGGCGATGGTATGATACTCATTATGACAGCCACCTGTCTACCAGAAGAGTTTCTACAATAAGCTACTTTTGTCCCCATGGAGTTTGCGGCCTCTTGATGAAAAGGGACCTCAGGGCAAGGCTTTCGTCCTATTTGCCACCTTATGGCGTCAACACGGAGCATGTGACAGAAACCTCTCTTGATCAACTCCAACTCTGTAGACCCCCAAGGTCCTTGCTGGCAATGAGGCCTGCGCATGTGACTTTGGTAATCTTTGAGGAAATACAAAAGCCACTATGGATTCTTCGGTATTCTCATAGAAGAGTAGAGCTCCACCTAAGCCACACTGGATAGAGGACGTGTGGAAGTGGACACAAGAAGACTTAGAAATATTCTCATGCTGGGAACCGGAGTCTTTTTAAATTCTTTTCATGCAATCCATAACATCATTCTGCTCGAGAGGCACCACATACCTAGCTAGGTACGATTGGGGGCAATGGACCACCGGCCTCCCCATCGGGGACGGCGGTCCCAATCGTACCTAGCTAGGTATGCGGTGCCTCCCTCGCTGAAACTCATGTCGTTGAGGTAAGTCACAATGTGAGAATTTGTCCAAAACTTCTTGTGGGAGGCATGCATATCTCCTATTTTGCCTTACTAAATATATCTATTAATGAATAGTCCTTTCTAAGGAAATCGCTAGGATACTAGCATCCAACTATGCCTCAGCTTCACATACTTGTTCGGAGATATAAGGGTACTAGTCAGAGTTATACTTTGCCACCATAGTAGTGCACACCCTTGTCAACACATTCCGCACATGCGAGAGAGAGAGAGAGAGAGAGAGAGAGAGAGAGAGAGAGAGTTGATAAGGCCACAAAAATAATAGATAGGCTCCATAATATTCTTGGAGGGGTAGATCATATTATAATTGTGATCAACTCTAGCGTCTTGATGACGTATCGCTCCAAAATTCGAATTGTTTTTGCAAGAAAGATGAATAAGCAATTTCTACTAGGATAATTGATGCCCACAAAAAAAGGTACAAATTTTGTTAGACAATGGCTATTATTTTGGTTGAATACTCTCCGTTTTTGGTTTGCTCGAAAAAACTTGCTTGGTGTTCGGTAAAACTCCACGCACATGTGCCCCACAATGAGCACTTCTTTGACACCAAACATAGACTTTTTCCCTGAGAATGTAAGATTCACTTCTTCCAACTTAGACAAAATTTTATTACAATCATTTATGTGATTTACCACAAACCTGTGACATCCCTTGAGATCCAAAGCTTCATTTTTGTCACTTTCCTCACATCCTTTGATAGGCAAATCATCAATGAAAGGCATTGTTATTTGAGGAATAAAGTCACGTAAGACCTTATTCATCCCATTCATCATATGTGCAACCGACTTGGTTGCTCCCTGTGGCAAGGTACACATCCTTACCAAACCCAAAGGTGTCCTCATGGTTGCCAAGTCTCTGCTTTCGATTGCAATTTGAAATTGATCATACCCTGAGTAGAGATCCCCCATTGAGTAGATTGCCCTCCCTACAAACGCCTCTGCAAACTCATCCACAATTGGACCTGTACCTACATTTCTAATTGTTGTCACCTTGTTCACTGGTTGTATCTTGCATGAAGCGTAGAGAACCATTCTTCTTTGGAACTGTGAACCACCTATTTGAGTATGGAGCACAAGAAGGCTCCAAGATTCCCATTTTGATTTTCTCATTCAGTAGCTCTACTAACTTTGGCAAATGAGCCTTTGGAACCGGAATAGGCCGCAGATTCCTGGGCACATGAGGTATTGTGAAAATTACCATAGGAGCTACAATAGAAGGATCAACACATCCTATCTCATGTGGCTCAAATGCAAAAGCCTTACCATGCTTTGAAAGCATTTCTTTGAAGCACTTTGTCTCCTCCTGTGTTAGAAACTCCTCGCGACCAATCTGCACCTCTTGGAAAGACTCCTTTGTGAAGGTATGCCCAATCTTTTTAGGATTCCTCAAACTTGGTTGTAAAGAAGCCTGCTCAATCTTTTCCCTATTGTTGGGTGGTAAGGGTGAAGCTACTGGTTTCACCTTCTTTGCTACACTCTTGTATTTAGTTTCAACATGGACTTCAGCCTTTCTTCAAGAGAAAGTGTGGCACTAAGATGAGTGTGTCACAATTGAATTGAGCTATTCTCACTCACTCATAACTTGCCCCAATGAAGAGAAGGTTGCCCTTTTTATAGGTGAGGGAACCATGTTTTACATAATCACTTGATTAGGCTAAAGAGTTAGACCAAATCAAATGTTCTTTGGATATTTCTTCAAATGGGCAATATTAGGACTCAAAATATCATGAAATTCAGAATTTTTGGTCGTTGAGGCTCCATGTGGGTGCATGATGTATGTGGGCCCCACCTAGGCATCTTCTGTGTGGCTCGAGCAGGGGGTCCCAACTTGATTGTCTTGTCCTTCAAGGCATCTTTGAGGTGTCACATTCACATGCTTGTGTCTTTTATCCTCCAAATATCTTATTTTATGGAAAAATACCAAGATTACCTCTTTTCACTTGATTCACCTGTTTACCATCTCTTCTTGCAGTGTAGTTGTGAGAGGGTTTTTCACTGGTTTCCCTGTAACTCGGATTGACATGCTTCAAAATGAAAAATTGGCCTACTAAAAGAGCTTGACTTGGTTTTGGCCTTTTATCCACGCCCTTAGGTCAGGATTTTCAAATTGGGATGGTCCAAGAAGCTTTGGATCTTCCTTTTCATAAAGTCTTCTAGTAGGCCCTCCCTTTTGTATGTATCCAAGAAGGTATGCATTATTGAAGGGTCATATTATTAAATAAATGTGAAAATAAGAAAATAATTTATATATGGTAGGTATAGCTGAGATATTAGAAGAAATATACAAATGCTTTTCGCCCAGACAAAAAGAGGCACAATCATTGATACTTCTCTTGCAGTACTTTCTAATAGTAATGTACATTTATATTACTTCAAAGGTAATACTAAGGTATGGTAGAAAGCTTTTATTTATGCATATGAGTATTATATGAAGTATACTTATGCGTCAAAAAGTCACAAGATAAATCATTTAATGCCCGTTCCCACTATATACGTGCCACAACACGACACCGTGTTCTAAAGGCCATTACCTTGCAAAAGGATACACACCAAGTGGTGTTGTGAAAACGAAGATCTATCTTTGTACAGTATCTTGTCCCATGTAGTTGATCAAACAACTCATCCACTAGAGGCAGAGGATACTTGTTCTTGATGGTTATGGCGTTTAATCCGTGATAATCTACGCACATGCGCATAGTACCATCTTTCTTTTTTACCAATAGAATTGATGATACCCAAGGTGAAGTGCTAGGTCTATGAAACCACCGGCAAGGTGTCAGCCAACTGACTCTCAACCTCCTTGCACTACAACATGTCGCACAGAAATTGGTGTAGATATCAATGAGACAAAGTTAGTTTTAGAACTAAAAAGCGTTGAAATAGGCATAAAAAAAGACGCCGGTCTCGCATCGTAGGTATAAGCTTTGGTATATGTGACATTGGAATATCTTATGGAATAAGTGTCGGTAATTCTATAGCATATTCCGATGCTTCTTTCGAAGTGTGTATTGACACCTATACCATATTTTGTACCGACGACGAAACCAGTAATTTTTTTTGGACAGAGAGGGCTGGGAACTAATGTTGCATGTACTACACAAAAGAAACTAGCCCTCTCTGTCCAAAGGAAGAGTACACAAGCAACCACACTGCACCTACAAGCTGACACCACTAAAGAGAAAGTGTATGGCAATTAACAAAATTGTAAGAATAACATAACCACAAAATCAAAAGCTTGATCATGGCATAACGGCATAAATATTTTATAACCATAATTAAAACATGAGTCAAAAATTGCAAAACCATAAACATAACCCATTTGCCATACCATAACTTGCCTGTCATACCATAACCATAAGAGCCATACCATCATTGCACAACCATAACCATAATATTAACCATAACCATAACCATCACATGATTGCCATACCATCATAGAAAAACCATAACCTTAATTTGACTGCCAAACCCTAACCATAACATCTGTGCCATACCATAAACCTAACCATAATCCATAAACATAAGCACTACAAATTTGTACATATGCAAACAATCATTGAGTGAGACTGTATCAAGAAGACCACAACTACAAAAAATATTGTACCAAGAAGACTGTATAAAGATGATTGGGTCAACCTGTATCAAGAAGACTCTCATCGTAATGCCTCTCAGTCAACATCCTCTCCCTCCTCATGCAGTTGGGTCAGAAGGGCCACAAATCCATATTGGTACCCATACTTCTCCTCTCAGCGTGTCGCTTGGTGCTTCACGAAAACTTCCTACAAAATAATGATTTAACCATGAAATAAATATTCAAATCACATATATATTTTGAATAATTTAAAGAATATGTATTATACTTACAAACTCATGTCGAAGCATGTCATAGCCTCCACTCCCAAGATGTGACACTCCAACAGACTCCAAACATGCTCTGGCTGCATCTCTCTGCTGTTGAAATCTTTCAGGATTGTCTTGTGTCTCTTGTGCAATCCCCACCCACTCCTTTGCATCCAACCATGTCAGCTTTGAACTATCGGCATTGTACCTATCTCTCACCTCTGACCAACGGTGTGACGTTGTGGCCTTTGCCACGCTCAAGATCCAGGGATTCAAGACTGGATCGTACCCCTCTGCCATTCTATACTCTTTGTGAATGGCCTCAACGATGTAACTCTTTCTTTCATGATCAAGATGATTCTAAACCTCCATTAGAGAGTGACCAAACTGAATTGTACAAGATCTGCCAAATCCTCTGTCGTATGGCCTTTGTGACCCTATCCGCCACAATAGCCCCATCTCTGCTCTTGTACACCTTGCTAGGATCATGCTCGTGTGATCCCCAAGGTGTATGTGGTCTACCAATTGATGAACTATCTACTGAAGAGAGTGGTGGATGCTCTCTCAGTGGTGAGGATGCATCGATAGAAATGCTACCACAGCAACCACCGCCTCCAGAACGATGCCTACCTCTTCTTGAGGATGAACCACCCGTTGGTGTAGGGGGCACATGAGTCCTAGGCGTAGGGGGCACAATCCACTGAGGTGTGGGGCCACTCGGTGTAGGGACCATACTAGTCTTGGGCATAGGGTTGGCTGTAGGAGGTCTAGAGGAACTTGCTACCCAAAGGTTCTATGCCATCGCGATCTTCTCTGGTGTGAACTGAGACAAAAAACTAAAACTAGGAGAGTATGGCTCGTCATCATCGGCCATGGATAATCATACACAAATAACACCCACAAAATACGTTAGTTTATAGAAGAAACACTTAATCAATACAAATAACAAATAAACAAAGCCGCAACACAAATTAATGAATCTAAAGTGTATCCTCATGTCCTTCAGGAAAAAATCTACCATGCTCCTCGTAAACTGCTTGCTCAAATGCTCAGAGTGGTGGAAGCCAAGTCGAGGACCACATTTTGGACATGCATGATTGCCCAAGTAACTCAAGCCTAAAACATCACAAAATTAAAATATAAAAGTGTTGGTATAGCCAGGAATCACATGTGTGTGAGGGTTTTAAAGGCACGTACATGAGCACTCACCGAAGCCTGACCATTTGTGCATGGAATTTTCCTTGTGTGTCCTCCCTGTACATGTTTGATCCACAATTGGTACACTGTTCCAAATTTGCATACTCATTGAAAAAAATTATACAATCATTAGGACATGCATGTATTTTGTGATAATCCAAGCCCAAATTAGTAAGAAGCATTTTAGCAGCTAGACGGGTAAGGGGCATGTGATTCCCTTTTGGTAAGATTTTCTCATTGAGCAATGTGTCGTTACATGAACAAGTCAGCCTCTTGATCACATTATTGAATTGTAATTTGCACTTTATCATGCTTAGGATACAATATATTAACTTGAAAAGTTCTATGACTAAGGCGTCAGACCAATCGTAGACAGACTGCAAATTAAGCATTGCCAACACAGCACGGAGAACTAAGATTTTTGCACCAACGTAAAGTTGCATGCATGCAAGACTTTGCATCATCTCGCCCTCTTTATCGTTGCTATCATGTCCTCGATATGAATGGGATGACTGAGGTTGATCCGCAGTATTGCGTTCAACGTTGTCATCTTCTATGTTTTCAATGATGGGATGGATTCATGTCAAAGAACACATCCAACATCTGCTCCATCTCTACTTCTTGAAATGCCATATCAAGTATTGGTTGGGAGGACTCAGTCGATGGATGCTCGTTTGAAAATCGTCTTCTCTGGGATGAAGTTGGAGAAATATCTACTTACGGAGTTTGATCTTCAGCCTCTAGACCATGAGATCGATAATGCAGGTCTTGTAGTTTCTCTATCAGAAAGAGATTGTGATTGCGTATGTGTTGGTCGCAGATTTTTTGTTTTCAAAAGATCTGATGCTTGCAATGCGCACAAGGACACACCATCCTATTGTCCATACTTTATCTACCAATGATGCAACAAATAATTAAAACACTCTAGTTATTATAACTGCACACTACTAAGTACATGACAATACATGACAACCTCACATTCTCTAGTGAGGCCCTATCCCCGCACACCTCGTTCTAGAGGTGTACGGAGATTAGGACCTCATGGTAATAATCTTGTCTTTATTGGTCAATGACTATATATTAAGATTCTTGAAGTTTGTGTGCACTTTGGAATTTGGATTGCATTTTTTCAACTATTTGTTGCTAGCTCTAACAACCTCACATTCTCTAGCCAGGCCCGATCTCCGCACACCTTGGTCTAGAGATGCACGGAGATTAGGATCACAGGATAATAATCTCATCTTTATTGGACAATGACTATATATTAAGGTTCTTGAAGACTGTGTACACTTTTGAAGTCCGATTGCGTTTTTTGAACTATTTGCTGCTAGCTCGAGCCCTCACAACCTCACATTCTCTAACCATGTTCGATCCCTGCACACCTCAGTCTAGAGGTGCATGGATTAGGACCACAGGGTCAATGACTATATATTAGTGTTTTTGAAGTTTGTGTGCACCTAACCTATAACCAAATTAAACCTAACCTATAACAAAATCTAACCAAAGTCCGTTTGCATTTTTTGAAGTACACGAATCATTCTTGAAGTCCGTTTGTGTTTTTTCTACTATTTTCCTCTAGCTCTAAGTCCGTTTGCATTTTTAGAAGTATACGAGTCATCTTCGAGTCCGTTTACATTTTTCCTACTATTCATTTGTCACTAGCTCTAATCCAACCTATAATATCACCTTACAACCTAAACCTAACCTATAAGCTAACCTAACCGAAGTCCGTTTGTGTTTTTTGAAGTACACGAGTCATCTTCGAAGTCCAATTACGTTTTTTCTACTATATGTTGGTAGCTCTAACCTAACCTATAATCTAACCTAACCTATAATCTAACCTAACATATAACCTAAACTTAACCTAACCTAACCTAACATAACCTTATCTATAACCTAAACCTAACCTAACCGAAGTCCGTTTGCATTTTTAGAAGTACACAAGTCATCTTCGTTTGTCCGCTAATAGATGGACGATGTGTTCGGACAGTTAGAACCTATGGTATGGTGTGTAAAGCCGCCTAGGTTAGGCTACTCCAAATTGGATTAGGATAGCAATTAGCCATTTCAATCCGCTTAGGGCTAGCCACCTAGGGTTAGCGTCTTAGGACTAGTGATGGTTTATCCGCTAATAGATGGCCGTATTTTGGAGTGTTAGGGTGCTATGTAAAGTTTCCTAGGTTTGGCCGCTCCAAATTGGATTAGTGTAGTTTTTTTCCATTTCAATCTACTTAGGGCTAGTCGCTTAGGGTCTATAGATTTTGGTTTGGATGCTAATAGATGGTGCACCGTGTTCGGACGGTTAGGGTACACTATGTAAAGCCGCTAAGGTAAAGCGCTCTAAAACATATTCGGGTATCATTTAGCCATTTAGTCTGCTTAAAGATAGCTTCTAAGGATTATCGGCTTTAGATTAGCAACTTTTGTTTTAGCCGCTAATACATTACTATATTTGAAGCGTTAGGGTACGCTATGTAAATCCGCTTAGGTTTGACAACTTTTGATTTGGTCACTCCAAATCCACTTAGTGTAGTGCTTGGCCATTTCAGTCTGCTAATAGGGTTAGAGGGTTATGCTTTAGACGTTAGTAGATGGTCGTGTTTGGACGTTTCACCGATAAGTGTTTAGATTAACACAAAAGTACATAAGTTCTAACTATTCGAACACAACGTCCATCTATAAGCTAAACATGAGTTAACATATAACCTAACCTAACTTTGTACGTACAACCTATAACCTAAATTTTGCCTAGACCTGACCTATAATTTAGCTAACCTATCCTATAACCTATAACTTAACTTATAACTTAATTCAACCTTTAATTTAAACCTAACTTAGAACCTAACCTATAAGCTAACCTAACATAATTAACATCCTATAAGCTAGCCTAGCTTAACCTAACCTAACGTAACTTAACATATAACCTAACTTATAACTTAACATATAACCTACATATATTCTAACCTAACCTATAACATAAACTAAACCTAACCTAAACCTCATCAATCGCATAATTTCAAAAATGACATAATTCAAAACGAAATTTCTTCAAAACAATATTTTTTAATAAACCAAAACAAAAAAATTTCATATAATTCAAAACAAAATTTTATAACACAAACCATAATTTCTTTTAAAGCATGAAATTTTCTTTTATCAATGTACAAATTAATTCAAATAAATTTAATATGCATTAAAGGTTCAAGCACTCACATGCCGCCTATTTGAGCAAGAAAAGGTGTTGTGAACGTCCTCGAACCTGCAAAAATGCACACACACACACACACACACCATGTTAAAGCCTAAACCTAAACCTACAAGTAAACTTGAAAACAATCTCACCTTAGTGCTATGAGTAGTCCATGAGCAAGATTAGCACCTCCGACAACTTGTTTCACACCAGATCTGTAAGAGGTAAGGAGGAAGAGAGCAAGAGAAAAGGTACAAGAAGAAGAGAAATGTGCAGGGAAAGTCCCCCGGGTTTGTGTTTTTGTAGGGTCCGCCGGTACAGGTATCGTGCAGGCGTTGGAAAGGACATTCATACAAGCGTCGGAAAGTGCATTTGTATATGCGTCGAAAGAAACATCCGAACAGGCGTCGGAAATTTAAAAATGAAAATTTTAAAAACTCCATCTTCCTCCATACTTACCTACACATATACCGACGCCCTCCATTGAAGTCAGTAATTTGGCGCTGGAATTTAAGTGACCTCTTGTAGTGTTGGCTTATTTAGCACTCATACGATAAGGTAGTTTACTCACTGGTTTAGTGTCTAACAATACATCTATACCATGTTGCATATCACGTGTAGGGGGTAAACCCGGCGGTAAATCACTTGAGAATACATCACTATACTCCGTGAGTAAGTGAGTCAGCTTTTTCCGTGAAAAAGGAGAAAGTAAACTAGAGATATGTTGGGATGGACAATCTCGTATTTCCTGTAATGTTTATTTTACAACAGTTGCATGTTGCTCTATAAAATCAAAATTGAGATCACTTTGCTTGTTAGATTTGTTAACACTTTGCTTATCATTAGAATTCATTGCACTTTGCATATCATTACTAGAACTCAAAGCACTTTGCTCTTGAGAATTCACAAGACTTGGAGACAAGCACTAACACAAAAAGAATTCATCTATTAAATTTGCTTTCTACAAAATAGAAATCTCGGTTGTACATATAAGAGGTGCAGATGGTATATTTTTCTCACCAAGCAAAAGCACATGTTTACTATTGGCCATAAAGGATAAGGAGTTGTGTTCATTGCTAGTGTGCAACGTGTTTCCTAAACCATACAGCCACTCCCATCCTAAAACTACATCAGCACGATACTTGTTCATAACTTGGAAGTCAAGGGTCATCATATGATATTGAAAAATAAGCTCAACCCCTTGAACTACCGTGTCCCATACTTCTTTATCATTCCCAGACATCTGTTCCACCACATACTTGTGGGAGTAGGGAGTCTGTGTAAGCTTCAATTTCTTGACTAGCTTATAGTTCAAGAAAATATGAGTTGCACCATCATCCACTAAAATACAAACACGTTGTCCTTTAATAGTGCCATGCATGTGAATCAAATCATGGGGGCCAAAGGTGGGATGACACATTGAAGTAGGCACACAACACTTGTGCTTTTCTTCCATATGCAGAACCTCTACATCACAATATTTAGGAGATTAATCTAATGTGAGGCATTGCACCGTGTGTATGGCCTTTTTTTTGCCTTGCAAAAGAGGACAATCTTTCTTGTTATGTTGGTCCGAAAGACATCTAAAACACAAATTGTGTTTCTTTGCACGCTCAAAATCAGTAGTGTTGAGAGACCCACGTGGAGTATCTCGTGATTACTTAGGCTTATTAGTCTCTTGTGGGCGTGGAGAGGTAGATTGTCTCTTATTCCTCTTGAAATGTGTGGGAGATCTACCTCGCCATTGGATCTTAGCCACATTGCCCTTAGCAAAATTATTCTTAGTGTAGGGAATTTTTCCTTCCTTCTGCATCTTCTGAAGCACTTGTCTTAGACTCCTTGAGTCGTGCGAGCTTGGTTTACTTGAACCGTGCCACTTGTGGCTCCTTGAGCCATCAATGAAATCATAAATTTCACAAGTAGCTCTGTAAGATTTGTAACATTTTCATTGAGTGCAGAGAGGTTGCGTTCAAGTACGCTTTGGAGATTTTCCAAAGTCTTGAAAGCAGACATATCTACAAGGCCATGATCTCGTAGATCATCATCTCATGCATATTAGTGTCAACAGCGCTTGTGGTGCCCTGATTTTGATCTACATGCTCAAAATCAAAAGTGTGTGTAGGTGGGATATTCTCACTGGCCATGGTAAACACACACTAATGTAAAGAGAGAATAAAAAACATCAACTTGTACCTTGTGAATCTTGAAGACGTCTTGGTGTTTTTTATGGTCTGCAATTTGTGTTGCATGCAAACATCCCCTTGCAAAATTGTAGCGCTTCACATGTCATTCGTTAAGAACACTTTTGTTGATTCTTCACAAAAACTCATTGTTTTTGTGAAGGCTTTTGTCACTTTGAAGCTACCTCCTTGAAAAAGAAAGAATTTTTGGAGGAAAATTCTCCTTCCTCCAAGAACTGAAAAGGAAGGGTGAAACTACTTACGTGAAGCTTGAAGCTTTCCCTTTTCTTCTAGATTTCTTTTCAACACAAGTATTCTATCTTTCCTTGTTATACACAACAAGTGTCAATAGATTGATGGTAAAGTATTGGTCTCTTACCCTCATGGGGTGGGTTCAACCCTCCTTCATGCAAGGGTTAAGCGGGCCTTCCTATGCGTGCACCCAACAGTGCCAATGGAAGCATTTGGAGCCTCGATGTCGTAGATCAGTTGCCGGCCGAGTTTGCCTTGGTCGACCGCCTTAGTCGCCGGTTGTGGAGGGCGTAGATGAGGCTACCGCAGCCGGTTGTCATTGTGTCTTCCTTCGCGTGTTGCCCACAAAAAAAATATGCCTATCTTCTTTTTTCTAATAGCGGAGACGTCGTTGTCTGCAGATTGTGGGAGAGAAGCAGCACAACGCACGTGTCGCATGCACATGCAACCTCCTTTTCCTCTTTCTCAAAAATAGCTAGGATACTAGTGAGAGGGTGGTGGTAATGCGTGTGCTAGTCTCCACCCAACCGTGCTATCTTATAGCCTCCCCCTAGCATACACATTCTCCGGCCGTGTCGGTGGCCTTGCCCGTAGAACCCATGTCCTTCTCGTGCTGCACACAGAAACCTGTGCCTGCCTTATTTTTCTTGCAGAGCGGGGATGTCACTGTCTGTAAATCCTGGGAGAGAAGCAGCACGTCACATGCACATGCAAATTTCCTTTTTCCTTTTCCAAAAATAACTTGGATACGAGTGAAAGAACGGTGGTAATGCATGTGCTAGTCTCCACCCAACCGTGCTATCTTATAGCCTTCCCTAGCATACACATTGTCCGGCCATGCCGGTGGCCTTGCCCATAGGACCCATGTCCTTACATCTACACTTGATACTGATGGTTTTACTCTGTAGGGAGGCGTTGTAGCACGACCTAATCGTAACCCACAAAATTGTCAAATCGTGCATCGCTAACCCGGCTAGGGAATGGAAGCACGAGCCTAAGATGTATAGACATAGAGGATTCCAGGGATCCTTCTTCTCATCATAGAGAGAAGCCATGGAAAGGGGCTTTCTCTAATCAACAACACATTCCCACTCACTAATCACTTGCACACGATCATGTGGTTGAAATTAACCTCTCACAGCAATCACTCTTATTCACAACTACTCAAGCATGAAATTAACATACCTACTTCGCATAAGTGTGTCCATTCCGGCACAACTCCTCAATGCGACTACATATGCACACACACTAACTGCGCGCATCTTGTAGAGAGAGATGAAGAGAAGGAAGGCACAACTCTCACACACCATGGCCAATGGTGTGGATAGAATAGATTAACTCAAAAAAAGGATTAGAGATCTATCGTCACACTAATACAATCTCACTCCACATAATCAAGCAAAGAAGACTAATAAGAAAGAAAGTGTAATTGATTATTAGAAATCAAGAGCTACATGGGCATGGAAATCCCATGAGCCTCATGACCATCCACTCTACAAAGACGAGTCCTCACCCAAGAATGACTACTCATTAAACATAGGACTCTTTTATAGATTTGGGTCTCAAACCCTTCAACTATGGGATAAAGTTGATCTCTCTAGCTTAAACTCATACAACTTTGGAACTCCTAAATGAGCCCGTGGCCCTATACAATGAAAAAGAAACATTTTGCACTATAGCATATCCATAGCTTGGTGTATAATTGGTGTAGCATGTGTTAGCCGTGCTGCTAACATTCCCCCCTTCCTAATTTGGCGCACGTCCTTGTGTGCCAGTGAAGCAAGACACGGTGACATGGTAGAAAGCAAGTCCATGGAAGAAATGTTGAGCTGCAAAACATAAGAACAAGTATGAGCATCAAAGGCCACCAAGAATAAATAAAACATGAAGTACAATGAACAATCATGCAAAGTGAATTTTTGCTTCCAAAAGATGGGTGAATCATAGTAAAAATCCAGACAACATAAAGAAAAAAAAAACACTGAAACTATTGTGAAGATTAAACCACTTGAAATTTCAGTTTTATGCATGAAACACAAGTAATCAATTATGACCCTAGGATAATGCAAGTTCATAAACCTACTAACCTAAAAAACTATGTGAACAATCTTAATAAATCATTCAAGTCTATCATGTCTATGGGCTATAAAAAAGCTCCTAATCTATTAGTACATTATCACAGCTTGAAGCTCATCGAAGTTTTGATTTTGTCATTCATTGAGAAAATTAAAGCACAATCACAAGGCTACCACCCCAAGGCAAGAGGTGCGACTCTCGGCTCCTTGAACCCTCAAAAAGGTGTTCCAAAAGCCTACTAGACTACCAAGGCGACGGCTAACCCCTATCAGCCCAGGGCATCGGTTTAGGACCTTGACCAAGCGAGCCAAGGTGATTCCCCTCGCCTGCCAAGTGCCAATAAGGCAGTAGGCCTCTCAAAGACACAACATAACATATAAATTTTGATTTTCATGTGTCTAGTAGCATTTTTGCTACCTTTTCTTGACACTTTTTTACTTCATTGATTTAATTTTTTAGCACTTTTTTTTAAAAAAATTGCTTCCAACTTGAGATGCTAATGGTAATTGGACTAAAGGACTAAAGCCTAATCATAGCCCTAGGTCATGTAAAAATGAATGGAGTATTAAGACTATCACTAAGAGTCTAGGACTAGCAAGAAATGATCCCAAATTAATCTAAGGTCAAAGCCAATTAGCACACATAAAACCTAATTTTTTGATGAGTTAATTTTCACAAAGCAAAGTGTTGAAACTTTAGGATGCCTAGCTTTCGAACATGAAAAAACCATAGCTTAGAAGCAAACTTTCACTTAAGCCAAGCAAGAGAATGAAGAGATTGAACAAAAGAGCAAAGTCATGGAAGGATTACACCTATTCATGCTCTTTGTGCATCCTTGAGCAAGCATCCCCTTTGTAGAGAAGTCTCTTGATCTTTTTATTTGCAAAAGAATCTTTTTGAAGTTAAGTGTAAACACAAGCACAAACATTAATGAAAACCTAAAGCTAGGGTCTTGAATACCCAAATTTTCCAAAGGGAAAAAAGTGCCGCTGGGTTATGCACATGATACTCTTTGATAGCAATTTATTCATACACATAAAAAATGAGACACATAAAATGCTTCTACATAAGCAAATTTGCAATTTTTACCTCTCATGTATGGTTCAAAGTTGATTAGTTTCTAGCTCAATGAAATATGGAATTAAAAACAAGCCAAGAGCTGAAAATAATGCAACTTTGAATTTGAAGCGGCTCTCGATAGCTGAATTCTACATTTTAAATCTTTTCAAAAAGTTGGCTAACAACTAAGCTCACATGAGATTTTCAATTTAAGAGCAATCTATGAGCTAGAGATGCCGCAACTTGATGAAATGAAAATGAATGGCTCTCAATAGCCAAATTATGTACTTGAAAGCTCAAAAAATTTGGGTAAATACTAGCTCAAAATGAAAAAAATTAAGTTTTGACCAAGCTATGAGCTAGCATATATACAACTTTCAATCGAAACAATTGAAAGGCTCTAATTAGCCAAATTTTGCATTTTTTTGCAATGATGATCACTTCTTGGATCATTTGGAAGTACACACCTGCCACGTCCCTTCAAAATAAAGCTCAATTGTTAGTGCTAAAGCATTTGAAAATTCAACATAAGCATTAAAAGAATCCTCAATCAATCACAAGCCTGAAATTGTAATGCTATCTTATGGCTATCAAACAAGAAGCCTCCTTTCAATGTAATTTGCCATTCTTCTCTCAAAAATATCCCTTATTAGTGCATGACAAAAGTTTTATGTTCAAACCAAGCACTAAAAAGCAATGCTCAAGCACACATCCCCTTCATGCAAAGCATAATGGCCATCCCAATCAATTCTTGATTATGCATCACCAATTAATTTGATAAAAGAAGCTAAAGAATGTTTGCTTCAATCTTGAAAATAAATCCCAAATACCATAACAAAATCTTCTTCAATGTCGGATTGATTGTCACGCCTCCCATATTTCACTTTACTTCAGTAGCCAAATACCAGCCCAAGTTCATCCAAGAAAACCAAGGAGATTTGTTTTTGTGAAGTGAGGCGCGTGAGAACCTCTCCCTTCTATGAAAAAGGATTCTCTATTTTTATTTTTATTTGTTCTTAATGCTTTTATTTTTCAGAATGTCTCGATTTCACGGGGATGAGAGAGAGAGAGAGTCTTGAGCGGATGTAGATACGGCCAAGTACACTGCGTCGGAAATTGTGTTGCAGCATAACTCAGCCATCCGCAAGTAATAGCTGCAGTCTGCAGAGCAAGAAGATGAGGTACAGCATTAAGTTGCACCACAGATGAGTAAGATAGAATCAAAGTCATAGGTGCGTGAATATCATGGTGGGCCCCATGGTTAAAGCCATACACAGGACTCGACGGCAATAGAGGTATGCGTGTGAGTGTGTTGTTTTAAGGTGCATTTTCGGGCGAGCGCCAAGCAGCTGCAGCCTCCATCAGAGTTAAGTGAAAAAGTCATTACTTATTAAACCCCGCTTTGTGCAGTAGTTGATCCAAGCCTCAAAGGGCTCATGGAAATATCTTGAAGCAATGAGGTAGTGTGCATGCAGCAGGAAATTGTAGGGCAGGTGAGCTCATAGACGATCCGACCGAGGCCAAATGTGTTTCAAGCTAGGCGGGCCAGTCAACCAGAGCGGGAGTCGTGAGTCATCTGCACATGGAACTGTGTGTGTGTGTGTGTAATTAGTCCGAGTTCCAGTAGACCCGATAGACAGCAGATGTGCATCTCATGTTTGCCAACCAATAGCAGCAGGGGTTGTGAGAGAGCAACCTAGAGGCTTCAGCACGCAGCACAAACGGGCACACAAAGAGATAAACGACGTGTTGTATGTCACTCATCAAACAAGTTCCTGGCTTGAGTTTGAAGCCGAGATAGAGCTAATGGGTCCCTAATTGATGGAGATTACAAGATCACAATTCATCATATGGGCGTGGTTATGGATTGGCTCTTGCTACGACGACAGAACTGTGAGAGTGTTTCTTTGTGCTTGCATGATCCACAGTAGCAGGGATGCGTGAAGGCTTAAATATTAAATAGCCTTTGGACTGTGTGTGTAGGCTGGTGTGCCATTAGTGGTAGCCATTGGGTTGGTGTGTGGGAGTGGAAGCATCATAATCGAGTTTTGGGAAGTCTGCATCAGACTCGCGAGTCGCAAGTATGTGTGTGACAATGTGTCCATTTATGGCTACTGAGTGCATCACCTTTACAGCTGGTGCATATATTTCCAAATTTCCAAATTTCCAGCCTTGAATTGTGTGTCCATGAATCGTCATGGTCTTTCACCAATAGCGGCCACGCATTGCGGGCCAGGTATTGAAACTTTATGAGCACATGAGCATCCAATTAAGTCAAACAATTGAGTAGGAGTTGAAGACGAGACAAAACTTTGGTGCGGTGTTGGCATCTTATTAACGGCAACAACAAGCCCTACCGTCAAGATATAGAATGTGTGTGTGTGGCTTTCCAAAAATGCTATATTTTTCTTTTGGCAAGCGCTTTTAAGGGGATGTTCCCATGATCCAAGTGTTAGAAAAAGAAGACTATGTCCGCTGAAGATTGGAAGGCAAGGACTAATTGACACAAACATGGGTGTTGTGCTCAAGGCAATAGCAATGCACAAGAGAGAGAGAACATGGTTTAACACTAGGTTGGTAACCTAACAGGACATCAAAGTGTCCTTTCAAGGTTTTGAAAAAAACCTCCAAAATCATAGTAGATCCACTCATTTTGTAAAATCCTTTCATGAGGTTATAGTTCAAGGCCTACTACACATGGAAAAAATAAGAAACTTGTAAAATTTCTCATCTTTTGGTCACACCGAGCCTCCAAAGTTGATGGACTAGTACATTTTCATCAAAACAGTCATTTCTTATGTTTTGTTGCATAAAAATAAGATTAGGGATTTTTGTAGGATTTGAGATAAATTCCCTAGTTAGCTTCAATGGGTTGGTGATCAGAACATATGAGTGCTTCTCACTCACTATTTTTTGTTTTGCCAAAAGAAATAGGTACAAAAAAGTTGAATTTTTACCAATCTGTAAACCTATCATCAAAGTTTCTATAGCCACGCTCAATACAAATAATATATGCATGTTTTCTTAGTTCCCTGTTGTCCTTTAGGTTCATAAGAATCCATGGATCATGTCAAAAGAATAGTACATCTCTTACCAAGGGGAATCTTGGGGACAAAGATGAAGTGCTAAATACAGCAAACATGAAAAAATTGGGTTCAACATTATGAGTTGTAGAATCCCATATAAACTATTCAATATCTAGCCAAATTTGATCCTTATGACTAGATATGGTTACTACCTACAAAATGCATATAGTTGTCACAAGAAACTAGAAATATTGAAAAAACTATACTTGATATACTAGAATGTTTCGTTTTCTTCTATAATTGAAAAAATCAACCATCGTTGTGTACTATGCAAAATAGGGTATTAGGTGCCCCAAAACTCAGGGAATATTCGCTTTATGTTACAATATGCGACATAGAAAATCAAAACTGCATTTGGATATCATGAAAGCCACCAAAAAAATCATAGAAGAGCTAAAATTGGCTAAAAAACGAAATTTGACAATTTTTGTAATTTGGTCATAACTTACAACTTTAACATTTATTTATCCCTAGAAGCATCAAGACATGTTGAAGACTACTAAAGATAGTTCTCTAGCATTATAGACCTCACAAACATGAATTCTAGAGTGGTATAGTTGCAAAAAGTTGAAAAAAGCAAAAAACAGGATCCGTTTTTTCACACAGTTTAGGTTGTGAAATGTTGTGCAAGGACAAGGTTAAAGATGGAATAGATATTCCAAAAGAATGTCAAGTTTTTTTCAGCTCGATCATGAGACAACTCTCTAGATAGATAGAACCTCAAAATCCATTTTGAAACTCTTGATATAATTCAAGGAAAATGGTCACTTAACAGGACATAAAAGTGTCCCAGGACATAAAAGTGTCCCAGGACATAAAAGTGTTAATGCTACAACCACTATTAACAATAAAAGCTTTAATATATTCATTATCACCCAATTGTTCACTCTTATAGAATTTTGGTGTGTATGCGAAGAAATTGAGGACACAATTCTCTCTTTATGAAACTCAAAATTTTTAGATCTCAATTATGTTTTGTTTTTTTCCCTTTTAAAAAAGAAAAATCCTTTTGATAGTGCCACTCCAAAACACATTTCCTCAACTCAATTTCCAACTCCCTTGATCACACTTTAAAGTTGGAATAATTCTATGCACATAAATTGGTTTCAAATCCATCAATTGAAATGCATACACATCAATGGGTTGACCAAAATTTTCCTAGAAAATTTAGATCCATTTTGTAACCATTGCAATTGCTCATATTTGGTAACCCTAATCATCCAAATTTGATTTGTTATTTTGGTTTGTGACACCACGCTCATTTGATTATGGCATTTGCAATTGCACTTAATCAATCATCTTGGCAAACATCATGATGTTAGCACACATAAATCGTTTCCAATTGAGTACCATTGAATCACCATATCCAATCAATTATGCACAAATCAATCTTTTAGGTCTTGTAATCATCAAGATTGGTAATTGAAACCAATCATTCATCCCTAATTTGGATATTAAATGCCATTGAGTAGACACACACACCCAAATTTAGACCAAAATTCTATGCAAAAAATCCATCAATTGTACAATGCAATGCTTAAAATTGCAAAGTCAATCAAGCATAAGTGAATGCATGCATGCTCATTTTCTAAAAAATTAACACTTTTGACCCAATCAAGCAATGCACATACTCAAAAATTAAGCACAAAAGATCAAATTTGGTTCAATTGGCAATGCATTTAAGCTTACACCTAATGATTACACATACGTTTCATGAACATTTCACAATCAAAAACCATTTAGGTGTCCCAATGGACCATCAATCGTTGAAAATCAAGTGGTCATGGATGGGCACACACTCAATTTTTGCCCAATTTTTTTGGCAATTATTAAGCTTATCTAATGATTGAACTAGCCTATCATACACATCATTTACATGATTGCATACTCATGTATCATCAATTTCATCACTTTCATGCATGCACACACTAAAGATTAGGTGCACACACACTTGAAATTTTTGACAGTTTTTTCCCACTTTGGTGTGTGCACACACACAATGATTTTTATGCACACAAATGAATTGTTGATGAGAATTAAACATTATTTGGATACACACAAAGTTCATTAGTCACAATTTGACTATCAATTTCATTCAAAGTGTATTAAAATAGGTGCAAACTGTAGGTCAATTTGAGTTACACACCTAATTTTAGAAAATAATTAGCAACATTGAACTTTATTAATCAATAAAGAATTGACATAATAAGTGAGTGAACTTACATCTTAATTACACTCCAAGCTATTCCTTTGCTCCGCACGAAGTCGCATCATTGCACACACAAGTGTGTGCACCATCAAATCGGCTCCAAAATTGACCATTTGTAGGTCAAAATCACACACTCAAATCATCAAATAAGGCATAAATTAGCACAATTATCTTGATTAGAGTGATGATCCACCTCTTGCAAGGGGATTTCACATAATTTACACTTCAAATGTTAGTGGTTAGGTTAGCAAGGTTAGTCAAAATTAGTAAAAATTAGCATGGAAAGAAGCGAAATTAGCAAGGGTTAGCATGAAATTAGTGAAATTGGGGGTGGAATTGGGCGTTTGGGGTATTCATAAATGAATATAAACATCAATTTCTTGTACAACGTCATCAAATTAAACCAAAAAATGAGTTACACACTAAAAAATCAACAAAATTAGTAGTGAAATTACTCTATTCTACGCATCCTAAACTCACTAGCTTAGGTTATTGATCCCCGAAAATGGCACCAAATGTAGGGAGGCGTTGTAGCACGACCTAATCGCAACGCATAAAATTGTCAAATCGTAGATCGGCAACCCGGCTAGGGCATGGAAGCACGAGCCTAAGATGTATTGACATAGAGGATTCAAGGGATCCTTCTTCTCATCATAGAGAGAAGCCATGGAAAGGGGCTTCCTCTAGTCAACAATACATTCCTACTCACTAATCACTTGCACACAATCATGTGGTTGAAATTAACCTCTCACATCAATCACTCTTAGTCACAACTCTTAATCACAACTACACAAGCATGCAATTAACATACCTACTCCGCATTAGTGTGTCCATTCCGGCACAACCCCTCAATGCGACTACGTATGCACAGACACTTATTGCGTCTTGTAGAGAGAGATGAAGAGAAGGAAGGCATAGCCCTCACACACCATGGCCAATGGTGTGGATAGAAGATTAACTCAAAAAAGGGATTAGATATCTATCATCACATTAATACAATCTCACTCCACATAATCAAGCAAAGAAGACTAATAAGAAAGAAAGTGTAATTGATTATTAGAAATCAAGCGCTACATGGGCATAGAAATCCCATGAGCCTCATGACCATCCACTCTACAAAGAGAAGCCCTCACCCAAGAATGACTACTCATTAAGCATAGGGCTCTTTTATAGATTTGGGCCTCAAACCCTTCAACTATGGGATAAAGTTGAGCTCTCTAGCCTAAACTCATACAACTTTGGAACTCCTAAATGAGCCCAACACCTATACAATGAAAAGGAAACATTGTGCACTATAGCACATCCATAGCTTGATGTATAATTGGTGTAGCCTGTGTTAGCCGCTGCTAACATACTCAGGAAGATTTTATCTATCTTGACAATGTGGATGGAGGCTTAGCCTTAGGACTGCCAACCAATCTCTATAGTATATATGTTACCTTGACCCCATTGTGTGGGGAGGGATAGGTGGAGATATCGCTGTCTGCGAATCGTGGAAGAGAAGCAGTATGTCTCATGCACATGCAACTCAAGTTTTTCTCTTTCCCAAAAATAGGTCGGATACGAGTGAAAGGACGGTGGTAATGCGTGTGCTAGTATCCACCCAACCATGCTATCTTATAGCCTCCCCCTAGCGTACACACTATCCAGCCATGCCGGTGGCCTTGCCCGTAGGACCCATGTCCTTCGTTCGCTGCGTACAGAAAATTGTGCCTGCCTTCTTTTTGCTGGACAAGGGAGATGTCGTCTATAGATCGTGGAAGAGAAGAAGCAAATCGCATGCACATGCAATCCGCTTTTCTGTTGAAGATGATGAAACAGGAAACAGAAGGAAGACAGCAACTTAGAGTAGGAAGAAGATGGAGAAGGAGAAGACACAGAGCTTGTGTACGAGATCTCTGTAGTCTCTCTCTCTGTATTGGAATAATAATAATGTATATACAAACTCAGAGCTACAAAGCTTATATGAAACCCTAAGAGATAAGGTGTCCTTTCACACCAGATGTCCAGGGGGAAAAACCCAGTGGGAGAAAAGTGCCCCTGGTGAAGCGCGTATACACACTAACACTACTACATGTCTACAAATCCCCCCTGTAGTGATAGTGTGAATCCGTACAAGGTAGCAGATCATCATGTGTATGAGAGTAAGCCCAAAGCTTTTCGGAAAGCTTCAAAATTTTCTCGTGATAACGCCTTCGTAAATAGATCTGCAATGTTATCCTGTGTAGGACAGTAAGTTAGTGTGATCTCCCCTGCATGTAGCCTTTCCCTGACATAGTGGTAGTGAACCTCTATGTGCTTTGTTCTTGCATGAAATACTGGATTCCTTGCAACTGCCATAGCACTCTGACTGTCAGTGAAAATGGTAGTGGGTGCCTGTTGACACTCACAAAGATCTGCCAATAACCTGCGTATCCATACACAATCAACTGTTGCCGTGAAAGCTGCCCTGTACTCAGCTTCACAAGTTGATGTAGCCACTGTGGGTTGCTTCTTGCTTAGCCAAGATATACATGCATTTCCCAAGAAAAAACAATTGCCACTTGTGGAATGTCGTGTGTCAAAATCACCAGCCCAATCTGAATCTCTGTAACCAAGAAGCTGCATAGAACTGTGCTTTCCATACATATCCCCCCTTGGAAAGAACATGGCAAGATTAGGGGTACCTGAAAGGTAACGAAGTATGCGCTTCACAGCCTGCCAATGATGCATACCTGGGCTGTGCATAAATCTGCTTGCTTGTGAAACCCCAAATTGAATGTCTGGACGAGTGTTGCCTGCCAAATATATCAAGCAACCAACCGCTGCTGCATAAGTATGTACATCAAAAGGTTCTCCAGCATCGTGCATGCTCAACTTTGATCCAGTTTCTACGGGTGTAGAGATTGGCTTACAATTTTGCATACCAAACTTGTCCAAAATTTTATGCAAATATTTTGCCTGCAACATGTATATGCCATCTTCTGATTGCACAAACTGAATACCCAAGTAATAATGTAGCAAACCAAGATCAGACATCTCAAAGGTTTTTCTCAAAGCATCTTTAAACGCTTCAATTTCATCTGCACTATTGCCTGTAAGAAGCATATCATCCACATAAAGTGTTAGCATAATGAGAACTCCATCTCTCTTTTTGACATACAAAGTACTTTCTGTTGGACTATTCTGAAATCCCTGGCCAATCAAATAAGTATGTATCTTCTCATACCATGCTCTTGGAGCCTGTTTGAGACCATACAAAGCTTTACGCAATCTACATACCTTTTGCTCTTGACCTTTTACAACAAAACCACTTGGTTGACTTACATAAACTTCTTCCTGCAAATCACCATTCAAAAAAGCAGTTTTGATATCCAACTGATGCACTTTCCAACCATGATGAGCAGCAATTGCAACTAGTGATCTAACTGTGGACGCACGAGAAGTAGGAGCAAAGGTTTCATCATAATCTATGCCTTTCTGTTGCGCATAGCCTTTTGCCACAAGCCTTGCTTTGTACCTGTCAACAGTACCATCTTGTTTCCTTTTTACCTTAAAAACCCACTTTGTACCAATAGGCTTTTTACCTGTAGGCAAGTCCACTAGATCCCATGTATGATTCTTATGAATAGCATCAATTTCTTGCTGCATAGCATCTTTCCACTGAACACACTCTAAAGCTTGTTCAAATGAATCAGGCTCATATGCATCACAAAGAGTGCTAAAGCAAGCCAAATCTACTTGCTCTCTGCCAAAAGTAGTACCAGCACGTGTTTTTCGTGGCAACGGTGCATCCAACTTGCTATCCTGCAAAGTTTTCTGAACCCATTTAGGCAAGGTTCTTTCTTCCCTGAGAACTTCTTGCTCTTCACGCACAATTTCCTCTACATCATGAGGTGTCACATGCTGATCAAAAGATTGATCAAGATTATCAACCTGTTGTGATTCTTGATTCTCCACAAAAGAAGGAAGCAAACCTTCAAATACATCATGTGTCTGCATATGAGGTACATCAAAAGCAACCATAGGTTGAGCAGTAGTTTCTGCAAAAATTACATCACGACTTTCAAAAATCTTGTTTGTAGCAGGATTGTAAAGTCTATAACCTTTACTTCCACTACTGTACCCCACAAATATACATTTGATTGCCTTATCATCAAGCTTCCCACGTAACTGCTGAGGGATGTGAGCATAAGCAAGACAACCAAAAACACGAAGATAACTGACTGAAGGTTTTTTGTCATACCAAGCTTCATATGCAGTAATGGTCTTCAAGGCACGAGTAGGACACCTGTTCAAAACATGTGCTGCACAAGCAACTGCCTCCATCCATAGTTTATGAGGCAAACTCTTAGCCTTGAGCATACATCTAGCCGTCTCCATTAAAGACCTGTTCTTCCTTTCTGCAACACCATTCTGTTGTGGTGTGTATGGCATAGTGCATTGGTGTTTAATGCCTTTCTTTCCCAAAAAATCCTTAAATGCACCTGACATGTATTCACCTCCTCGATCGGTACGAAGAGTCTGTACTTTGCAACCTGTTTCATTTTCAACCATGGTGACATAATGTTGAAAAACTGCAAACACATCTGACTTTGCTTTGAGTGGATACACCCAACAAAACCTGGAAAAGTCATCAATGAAGGTCACAAAATAAAGGCTGTTTCCTATAGATGGCGTCCTCATAGGACCACATACATCACTGTGTACAAGCTGCAACTTTCGTGTCGCTCTAACTGAACCATCCTGCGAAAATGCAAATCTGTGCATCTTTCCAAGAACGCAACCTTCACATACATGTCTTGGTGGCATCTCCAATAAAGACAAATCATGCACCATATTATGACGTTGTAAAGTCATCAAACTGCCATAACTAATATGCCCAAATCTAGCATGCCACAACTCAGCATCCTGCATGGCCTGAGTCTTTGTTTCTGCAATACATACCTGAATCTGCTTTTCATAATGATCTAGCACAAATAGTCCATTTTCCAGCGTACCTGTAGTGATAAGAGAATAACCATTCTCTCGATCTCGTACAACACATCTGTCATCCTCAAAAATGACCCGAAGACCATTTTTTGCAAGAGAGGATACAGACAACAAATTCTTCTTGATCCCTGGAACATATAAGACATCTGGCAAGCATAAATCTGAACCATCTGAAATGGTAATCAAAATCTTACCAACGCCTTTGATTGGATAAGAAGCATTATTTGCACATGTCACCTTCTTTCCTGCTGGAGCTGCATCCAATGAACAAAACAAATCCTTCCTTGAAGTAATATGCCTGGATGCACCACTATCAAAGTACCAAATCATTTGTGTCTTGTCAACACTGTAAGCAGAAAAATCTGAACATACTACAAAAGCATAAGAATCCTGCACAAAGTTTGCAGACTCTTCTTTAGCTGTAGAAGAATCACTAGAAGCTGAAACAACCAAACTTGACTCTTTCTTCTTTTCTTTAGCAATTCGCTTTTTACACTCACTAATGTAGTGACCAGGTTTCTTGCAGTAGTGACATTTACCTTTCTTCTTGGACTTGTCGGAATCACCTTTAGACTTCTCTGAAGATTGTCCTGCACTAGACTTGGAGTAATGAGCACTCTCTTTACCCCTGTTTTTGTTCTGTACAACAAGAGCATGATCCATACCATCCACCTGTAAAGACTTGTTCTTACGTGATTGATCCTCCTGCAATAGCAAAGCCACTAACTCTTCAAAATGAAGAGGGTCAGGATTAGCTCGCAAAGACAGAGTCAAAGAAGTCTGAAAAGTCAAATAAGATGGTGGTAGTGAATTGAGTGTTTTGGAAACCAAGTCCTTCTCTGGAATCACTTCATCAATGCTAAGCAATTGCTCTTTAAGATCCCTGATTTTTGTAAGATGCTCGACAATATCGTCACCTTCGTCCATCTATATTTTGTCAAGTTGTTTCTTCAAAAACTCTATTCTGGCAGCGTTTCTTCCTCCAAACATAGCTTGCAGAGTGTTCCAAGCATTCTCAGAAGTTCTGCAAGATCTGATATGTGGTGTGATTGTCCTCTTTATGGTTAAGGCAATCACAGCCATAGCCTGTGCATCTTTAGTATCCCATCTCTTTTGCTCTGGAGTGACTTGTGAGGGTCCTGCACCAACAGCTGCACCACGACCAGGCGTGGCAGGTGCAATGCTACCTGGACTAACTTCATCTCCAGATACATAATCCCACAATCCTTTACCAACCAAAACATTTTTGGCCCTAAAAGACCAAAGAGAATAGTTGGTACCATCCAATTTGTCTTCGGATGTAAACGCACCAAAAATCTCTTTCTCCGTAGATTGAGCCATACTGTAGATGCACACAAGAGAGCAAAAGAACCTCCAAGAGATTCACAAATCTCCTCTCCAATGCAAGCAAAACTCTACACAAAATCTCAGCACAAAGCTAAGACAAGCTGCTTCCCAAAAGAACTGTTTACCTGAAGAAAATCTGTCAAAAAGCACACCCTCTTGATCTAAACGCCTCCGAAAAGTAACTTCTGCTACGCTGCTCAGAAAAAAATTCTGAGGGCTCGAACGGCTTCGAAAGGGGGGTAAAACCCCAGGTCACCTATTCAGAATACTCCCGGAACGTCGAGGATGCTCCCACGAACAAATTTTCCGAAAACTGCCTGAAAACTGCGATTGCGCGCGCGGACGCGAAAACGCAAGTAGAGGCTCTGGAAATCACCTCGCTCTGATACCAATTGTTGAAGATGATGAAACAGGAAACAGAAGGAAGACAGCAACTTAGAGTAGGAAGAAGATGGAGAAGGAGAAGACACAGAGCTTGTGTACGAGATCTCTGTAGTCTCTCTCTCTGTATTGGAATAATAATAATGTATATACAAACTCAGAGCTACAAAGCTTATATGAAACCCTAAGAGATAAGGTGTCCTTTCACACCAGATGTCCAGGGGGAAAAACCCAGTGGGAGAAAAGTGCCCCTGGTGAAGCGCGTATACACACTAACACTACTACATGTCTACATTTTCCCCTTTTCCAAAAATAGCTTAGATACCAATGAAAGGGCGGTGGTAGTGCTTGCGCTAGTCTCCACCCAACCATGCTATCTTATAGACTCCCCATTGCGTACACACTGTCCGGTCGTGCCGGTTGCCTTGCCCGTAGGACCCATGTCCTTACATGTACACATGATACTCATGGTTTTACTCAAAAAGATTTTATCTATCTTGACTATGTGGATGGAGGCTTAGCCTTTGGACTACCAACCAATCTCTACAATATATCTGTTACCTTGACCCCATTGTGTGGTGAGGGATATGTGGAGACGTAGCTATATGAAAATCGTTGGAGAGAAGAAACGCATCACATGCACATGCAACCAGATTTTCTCCTTTACCAAAAATAGCTCGGATACTAATGAAAGGGTGGTGGTAATGCGTGTGCTAGTCTCCACCCAATCGTGCTATCTTATAGCCTCCTCCTAGCGTACACACTATCCGACCGTGCCAGTGGCCTTGCCCGTAGGACCCACGTCCTTACATGTACACATAATACTCATGGTTTTACTCAAGAAGATTTTATCTATCTTGACGATGTGGATGGAGGATTAGCCTTAGGAATGCCAACCAATCTCTACAATATATTTGTTACCTTGACCCCATTGTGTGGTGAGAGATAGCTGGTAGGTTAAGGTTGTCCACTTTTTGTTGATTTTGTTTCCATTAGCATCAATTGTTTTTTAATACTAAGATGCCTCTTGGAGGTATAGTATTGTCTTGTTAATCCTTCTGCAGTTAGAGTAGACATGGAGATGGTTTTGACTACTATTGACATGAGAGAGATCCATCTGCTCATCCAATTTACTTCTTCCTATTCTTTTGGTTCTCCACCTTTACATTTTATGTTGCATGTTGTCATTGTAGTATGCTAGGAATGCATCGACTTATGGTGTTGTTACTTGCCAACTTAGATGCTTTCAGGTTTCTAAACCTTTCATACCTTGATATGATTCACCACCTTGAGTTGTGTCTTATTAGTTTGGCTTTAACTAGTAGGTATCATGACCTTCGCTAAAAACTTTATTTGCTGGCTAAAATTGGTAAATTCTTTCTTAATGGTAGTGTTCTTAGAGTGCTTTAGGCTATGATTGTCTAGTTTAACTGTAGCATTGTCTTGTGAACTCAAAACAAAGGACGTTGAAAGTTAGTATGCCAAGCTTTATGCTTTAATTGGTACGCAAGACCACGCGATTCCCAGCTACTTTTGACACATTCTTCACATCACCTATTATATTTTCCAAGCTGGTTAAAACAAAAAAGCAAAAAGCTAGAAGAAAGAGTATTCTACTCCCAGTTGTCTTTTGGGAGCTTCCACAAGAGCTTTCCCCTGGCAAAAATGACACACAATGAAAAACAAGCACTTGACAAAAAGAAAACACACACACACACACATACCTCACATACCTCCTTGCACTCCCTTTTATTCACTCTTATGTGAGTTGTTCAACAAGATAACTAGTTCTCAAATATTGACAAATATTCTTAGGGATTACTTCTTGTTATAGACCATTTGCAATTTGATTTGGTAGATCTAGTACTAGGTTTAGCCTTGGATCATGCTTACTTTGCTTAGAGACACTGTAATAGGCCATGACTTGGGTTTGTGACTCAGAACAAGTACTATTTATTGTTCTACGTTGGAAATATAACATGCCATAATTTTTGCATTTCAACGTTTACAATGTCTCATTGTCTCATGTTCTAACATTTCATTACATGTTACACTTGTGCTTTCACCTTTTTGGCTTTTTACTGCAGATACACCATCCAAGATCTAAGCGGATGTGCAGACCTCACTTTGCACATTCATAGCTTTTGAGGATGGAATCTACATCAGGAAGGAGGCATGTTAATCTGTGGTGGACATATATGTGATGGTTGTATTGTCATGGACCTTGTCAGTTCCACTACATTATATACATGCTTTGGTGATCACCACTTGTATTTCTAAGGTGCAACAAATTTAGAATTATGGTTAGGGATGTCCACCCAACTGTGTGGATGCCCATATGTGAAAGTGACCAACTCCTATATAAGCCTGTTGTAATCCTAAAAACCCCCATTCTCTACTTATGGTTACATATCCATTTTGACAGTGCGTATTTTTAAAAACAATATCACTCAAAAAAATTAAAATATAGAATATTAATAAACACCTTTAGTTAGTAAGAAGGGGAGGCATGACTGAAACTTCACTCCCAATTTCCAGATACTCGGTTAGAGAGAGAGAGAGAGAGAGAGAGAGAGAGAGAGAGAGAGAGAGAGAGAGAATGAAATAGACGAGAGAGGCACTCAGTTAACGATGAAACGCATTTATTGATGAAACGTTGCTGGTTAGTGGCGAGCATATGAGTTGCGCATTACATGCAGCGCCTCTGCAGCAATATTGAAGGGGGGCAAGGGTTCTCTCACACCATGGAAGCTATATTGTCAATGTTGTTGTTCTTGTTGACATTACGCCCATCAAAATGCACCATAGCGATGGAAGAAAGGTCTTGGCTTTTCTTGAAGTAAGTAGCGCCATCCTCTTCGTAGTAGGAGAGGCCCTGTGAGGAGTCGGAGTAGGAGGCAGCGTAGTAGGCTACGCAGCGAGCAGTGAGGACGGCAGGGCAGGGCAAAGAGTAGGCAGTGGATTCAAGGAACTGGAAGGTGGAGTACTCATCGTCAGTGTCGACCTCCACGAGGAAGTATTCGTCGCCTTCTTGGCGCCAAGCCAGCACTCTACCGCTGTCGGCGTTGATGAAGAAGAAATTCTGAGCCTGCGCCACGAAGAGGCGGATGTCGTCGCTAGGGTTGGTCAATATGTAGGTGGCGCCTTCCTCCGACAGCCGCACGTAGTATGTTGAGTTGCTCTCGTCCCACTCCGGCGCTAGATACCCGCCGCTGCTACCCCCCAGGCCTTGCAACATGTACGCCTCAGTCGCATACACAGCCGGATTACGGCACAACGACCAGTATGGGTACACCGGCAAAAAACCCCAGGTCCTCCAAGGGACACAGACTGTTCTCTACATTCGCCGCTGTACTACCGCCGTCGCATACGGCCACTATCATAACCATCACCACCAATAGTACATGAATAGCAGAACTCTTCCTCAGCTTGCAATCGGCGCAGCAGCTTTTGCACACACATCACACAGTAACACCTGTCAATTATATCTTAAATAACATCCACCAGGTCGATGCCTACGCTGTGCATGCAAATTACTCACAAGAATATGTAAAAATTTTCTCATGTAGGAAAATTGAGTCATTTTCAGTGTTTTTCATACTCTGAATAGCTCGAGAGACACCACGGGCCGGGCAGCGCCGACGGTCCCTGCCCCCAATTGCTAGGTATGCGGTGCCTCCCTCACAGAAGCTCATGATATTGAGGTAAGTCACACAGTAACACTTGTCAATTATATCTCAAATAACACTACTAGGTCGATGTCTACGGTGTGCATGCAAATTACTCATAATATACACAAGAAGATGTAAAAAATTTCTCATGTAGGAAACTGAGTCTTTTTCAGTGTTTTTCATACAATGAATAACATCATGAGCTAGCTTCAACTCGACAAACACCGCATACCTAGCTACGTATGATTGGGATCCGCCCCCCTAGGGTCTATGGTCCCCTACGCTCGTTACTAATTGACACCTCTATTTGGAGGTGGCATCAATGGCTCACGATCATCGGTTGATCGTGACCGTTGGATTGCTTACGGAATGCAAAAGATTTCCACTTTCTCGGATCCGGGACTTGAACCCACTACCCTCTATCCCTCGAGATTGACTCTAACCACTAGGCTAGCGCGCCCTCATTGAAAGGTGTGTGTGGGATAACTTTATAGATCACGACGTCGCGAACAAGTTTACACTTAGTTCACACCGAGTTCGCACTGAGTTCACACCAAATTTGGTGTGGTGTGCAAGCCCTCTCTAGTTCACACATAATTCACACCGTGTTCACAGCGAGTTCACACCGAGTTCACACCAAATTTAGTGTGTTGCACATATCTCCAAGTTCACGCCTAATTCACATCTAGTTTAAATGTCGATCGAACGGTCCGGATTGCACCCGCCTCGCAACACCTACTGTGGGCCATTGATCCCACCCCCCTGGAGAGGTGTCATTTAGTGACGAGGGTCCCCTACCTCCAATTGTACCTAGCTAGGTATGGGGTGCCTCCCTCACATAATAAGTCACAATGTGGAAATTATTGTGAGAATTTGTCCAAAACTCCTTGTGATATGACGTCAAGATCAGTCATCTTTCTCTCTCTCTCTCTCTCTCTCTCTCTCTTGATATATAGCTACTCAGCTGTCTGAAAACATGAAAAAACGTGAGAAAAATGGCCCTTTAATTCTGCATCGTATCCTAAAACACCATTAATATGATGAAGAGTTATAAGAAAGAAGCCAATTTTCTCAAATGCTACACGAAGAACTCCTGCCCACCTGCAGGCGCTAGCGTAAGCCATGGTTGCTGGGCGTTTCAACGTATAAACAGGTAGCTAGATATGCGATGCTGCGAATGCGATGATCTGGTCTGCGTTTTATAAGCTTTTCTGCATATGGTTCGTGCGGAGACGAGAGCCACAAAAATGCAGTTGATGAGTGTCGAGACTCGAGACCAATGCCGCATTGCCACATGTCGGATAAGCATGCAGTGAGACACACTAGGATAACGTTCCTGCCTTCATTGATGGATCTGATGACACCTTCCCGAAAAGATGTTCGAAAAGCACTGTTCTCCTGTCTGAAAAGGGAGTCCGAGTGATTAGAAATTACTCGAGGTTAACCTTCCTGCCTTCGATGGATATGATACCTTCGTGAAAAGAAGATGTCCGAACAGCACTGTTGTGACTTGTCCCTCCTCAAAAGGGAGTGATAAAAAGTTACTCGAGGCTGCCCAAAGCACATCTTTGACCTACTGTTTGTGCAAAAGAAAAAATAACAAGGTGAGGACTCAAGAGGTACGAAGGCCTACTAAGCTATGCGGAGATGAAGCAGTTCAAATACGTGCCTACAATCACATAGAAAATACACTTTTAATCTAAAAAGGTGAATGCGGCTTTAGAAAATAGCATTTGAAAGACAATGATTTCTTTTCATTCTCAAGACTTTTAAGCTTCCTTGGGGACAATTGTCAAGCAATGAAAATTGAACGACCTTAATTCATAGAGCACTAAGGCCTCACTACAACAAAAGAAGGTGTTATCGACGCATATATCGACGTTGTCCGTCGCTATGAGCGTCGCTGTGAAATCAGTCGCTATTAGCGACGCTGATAGCCACGCGTATAGCGACGACCATAACATAAATTTTTTTTCTTGGGTAGAGGACAGGTAGCATGGCCTATGTCCAGTTAAAAGATGGACATAGCCACAACCAGACTTCCTGCCCTCTGTCCAAGAAAGCGAGCAGCACCAAAATATCAACCATGCTCCCGCGCGCAGAAATTTCGGTAGAGTTCCCTTTGTTTTTACATAAACTTTTCAAAAAAAACCATATCATGTATACGTCTCCTACATGCTATCCATGTAGGATCTCACATGAGATTTAAGGCCAATGAAAGACAACCGTACCAACTTAAAAGCATAGCCATAACTTAAAAGCATAACCATAACGAACCATAACCATAACTTAAAAGCATAACTATAACTTAAAACCATAACCGGTTATAATCACTTTGATCAAAACCATAATGCAGATAACCATAACCATAAACAAAATTAACAATAACCATAAGCATAACCAGAAAGAGAAACAATAACTGTCTATACAATGACAATGACAATAATCATAACCATAAGGGAAACAATAACTGTCTGAACACTAACTGTTTGTACAAAAAAGAGACACAGAAGCGTGTCTGTGTTTCACAAAGCATATAGATGAAATCTGATCCACTAATGACTAGGCGTCACAACCTGCACATAGGACAACTCACAAAATTAGTATTGATATTACTTCACATATGCTGACTTAATTAAATCAACTCACACATATTAACGTCTCACCTCAAGCGATCAGCGAGACTGTAAGGCCTCCCAGTCTACAGGCTCTCCTGAAGCTTCAAGATCATTCAGTACTTCATAGATACCTCTGCGATATCCATCTGACTCCTCCTCGCGTGATGGAGCTCGATGCATCGCAAGATTCTGCGTTTATACAAAAATCAAAGTAATAAGAATACATGATTCATCGCGTTTTAAAAAACGACATAGTTAAGATTGGATTAGAAACTCACAAACTCATAGTGAAAGGTGTCGAAGCCTCCGCTGCCAAGATGAGATGTCCCCCTAGTCATCTGTCGTACCTGCGCGGCCTTACGTTGCTGTCTGAACCGCGTGGCCGCTCTCCGCTCATCCTCCCTGATCTGCAGCCATGTCTCGTGTGGGATGTCCGAAGGCTTCGGCGAGCCGGTCCTGAAAGCCTTCCGAGCTGCATCTCGTCGATGTTTGATGGTGTCCCGTGCAACACCCTTGATCCACCGCGCCGAAACAACGGAAGAAGCCGAAGCAGGCTGGTACTCTCTCAGGATGGTCTCCACTATGTAAGTGACTTTTTTCTTTTCTCGCTGATCCCAAGACGTCAGAATGCTGGTCGAAAACTGCAGCTCCACGAGCTGGAAAATTCGTTGTCGCTTCTCAGTCCCAACTCTATCCATGTCAACAGAACCATCTCCCCGTACAATATAGAGCTTGGAGGCACTAGGATCGTGTGCCCCCCAAGGTGTCCGAGGTGTGCCAAGAGTTGTGTCGAGAGGTATGCCTGGGTAAGACGTGTGTCGTGAGCGAGGAGGGGTCGAAGCATCTGTGGACCCTCCTCCAAAGCAACCACCACCTCCACCTGACGATCGTCAAGATCGGCGAGTGCGCTTATGCTATGGAGATGAGGACGTACCCGCCTCTGCCCCACCCCTAGGTGTCAAAGCGGTCGTGATGGGAGAAGAAGGCGTCGTACCCATAGGCGTCCTGAACCCCGTAGGTGTCCCCCTCTAGGCGTGAGTCTCTCGGGTGTGAAGCCCGGAGGCGTAGTACCCGTGTCTTTGGCTACCCAGTACTGAGAAGCCTTTGCCATCTGAGCAGGCGTCATCTGTGTAATGAAGCCCATGAATGCATCTGCACTCATGGAAGCGGCATCTGGAATCTCGTCTGCCATACTAAAGTCCTGCACAAAGAAAGTAAAATAAAGCGTCAGAACACAGTTATTTAAATTAACTTTAAGCTTAATTTTAAATCAAAGTCTTCACACAAACACTTACAGGCCTAGGCCTCGACGAGTGAGGCATCATCGATAAGATCTTGCACCGTATCATCGTCTATCTCTAATTGCAAACATAACTCTGCCCCGACTCGTTCTGGCAGATTGTCTTCATCCATTGCATCTTCATCTACAAGTGTCAATTCTGGCTCGTCTGCGTTATCCCTTGTATATCTGTCAGTTTCCTCTGCCATACCTTCATCCATCTCATCTAATGTCACAGTAGTATGGACGTCGTCTGACTGACTTTCCTCCAGGAGATCTTGCCCTTCAAATACTTGTTTATTTCTTGGAGAAACCTGAACCACAAACCACCATTGTCGCTCTCGAGGGTCCGGTACAAAGACCACTTGCTCGCAATGTTCGGGGAGAGCAAATGTGTCTAGCTGCTCTTACTGTCTTGTCCAACCATGCCATTGTAGGGAATTCAGGTAGAGGAGCGAGATAGTCTGGCAAGGGTAAGCCTCTAGTCGTTCGACTTCGCCTGAAATCCTGTCGCTCTAGATTGCGTCTCTCTTTCTCTTCTTCGTACCTTTCAAGCCATTTTTGCATCGGAGCTAAATTTAGTATACAGAACTTCATGATCTTTTCTCGCATGGCCAGGTTCATTTTCTTCGGCACCCCTTGCCCTTGTGGCTCCTCTCCCACCAGTCTTGCATCCTCCTCATCGCTCCACAGTCAAGGTATTTCTGGGTCAGAAACGAATAGAAATTCGGTCGTCAATACAAGAGACTCTTGCACCAGCTATCCTTCTGCCATGCTCCCCTCTGGACGCGCTTTTTGGCGAACAAAACCCTTAAGTGTTTTCATGAACCGCTCTAGAAAGAACATCCAACGGCTGTGGACTGTACCTGCCACTGCAACCTCATCTACTACATGGACGAGCAAGTGCATTTGGATAGTTAGGCAGCTCATGGGTAGATACTTCTCAATCATGCAAACTGCCTCAATGGAGTTAGCCCTTGCGACTCCAATAGATTCCTCCAGTATCTCCTTGGAAGAGATCCACCGCACTAGCTCTGAAATCTTGTATATGCAGGTCCGCACTTCCTCCGTTAAACACCCCTTGATCGCAATTGGAAGAATGAATTGCAAGAACTTATGCCAGTCGTGCGATTTCAACCCTGACAGTTGATCGTCACGGGTGAATGCTGTCTTGAGACATCGCATATATCCTGTTGGCGTCCTGAACTCTAAAATCACCCTTTTCACTTGTCGCTCTTCGTTTTTTAGCAATACCCATGGCGCTCTTGGAAGTTTTGTTTGACCAGCTGCATTGGTGAAAGGCCACAGCTCTGGCATCTTTCCAACCGACTGCAAATCATCTCGTGAAGCTCGATTGTCTTTCATTCCCATGATTGTCTTTCAGAGGAGCTCTCCCACATTCTTGAATATATGCATTGGATCTAGCAAATGGTTAATTAGTAGATCACCCCAGTACGGCAACGTATGGAGAATGGACAAACGTTTCATTCCTGGAACAGGTTGCCCCTCATGTTGCTCCCATCGGCGACACCACTCTTGTACATGCATAGGACGACATTCGACGAGACTAAGCTGGCCTTCACGCAAGTGATGGCCATCTGGAAGATAACGGTGGTGGCTTTGATAAATTGTCTTTCGAAGAGAGGTAGAATAGCGCACATTCAAAGATTGCCCGCAAATTGGACATGCATTGTATCCCGAAGTTGTTAGTCCTGCATATATCAAAGCATGAATCAAGCCAAGGCAAAGGGCTTGCGAATAACGAGAATTTTGTAAATCAATAACCATTACCAGAAGCTTCTCCGTATCCTGGCCAATCATGCATAGTCCACATAAGAAGTCCATGGATCTTTGCATGCTGTTGTCCTACTGGTTCAACCGCATCTGCTATGTCGATCCCATGCCATAACTCCTGGAGCTCGTCAACTAGTGGAGCTAGATAAACATCCATGTTTTTTGCCTTGAACTTACCAGGTACAATCAAGCTTAAAATCAAATGACCCTTCTTGATAGCAAGCCACGGCGGGAGGTTGTAATTGATAAGGCACACAGGCTAAGTGCTCCATGACGAGCTTCTCAAGCCAAATGGATTGACTCCATCCATTGCCATTCCCAAACGCAAATTGCGAGGTTCACTCTTAAAATGTGGCCAGGTATCTTCAATGTGCCTCCAAGCCTTCGAATCAGCAGGCACCCTAAATGTTGCGTCAGTGGATCTATTCGTAGAATGCCACCGCATCAACTTTGCAATGAAACCACAACGAAACATTCTTTTTATCATAGGAATAATAGGGAAATGCCGCAACACTTTAGCTTGTACTGTCTTGCCAACTGCATCTTGTTTGTAGCGCATTGCTCTGCACTTAGGACACGACAGACAATCTGTGAATTCATTGCGAAAAAGAATGCAATCATTTGGACATGCATGAATCTTGTTGTAGTCCAAGCCAACTGAGGTTAGAAGTTGCTTTGCGTCTGGCCTCGAGGGGGGCATTTCATTGCCAACCGAGAGAAGTTGCTCCCGCAATAACCTATTTAAGCCACATTAAATTAAAAAGCTCTCCGAGCACATCACCGTTGCAATCGGAAAATCTCTTTTGTAAATTACGTACCTAAACAAAGCAATGACGCTTGCATCTGACCACCCGTACACTGGCTGAAGATTCAAAAATGCCAGACAAGTACAAAGCACAGATATTTTGGCGCCTTCATAGATTGGTTGACGTGCCAACTTTCTCAACATGTCTTCAGGAGATAGGCGCACGGCTTCTGGTGCTGCTTCGTTCGCGTTCTCCTCGCTTGTCTGGAAGAAGGCATCCAACATCTCCTCCATGCCGTCGTCTTCTGTCTGTAAGCCCTTTTCAGCTTCCATCCATGGCTCTATATTGGTCGGATCTTCACGCATAATCTTTTCTCTCTCTCTCTCTCTCTCTCTCTCTCTCTCTCTCTCTCTCTCTCTCTCTCTCTCTCTCTCTCTCTCTCTCTCTCTCTCTCTCTCTCTCTCTCTCTCAGATGTAGGTGCTATGTCGCGGAAATCAATGCCCGTTCCATAGGAGTTGTATCGCAGATTCTATACGGTTTCTCTAGCAAAATCTCCGTACTTGTGCACATGCTCATTACATATCCTACGCTTGTGCAGGATTTGATACTTGCAGAGCGTGCATGAGCATGCAATCTTTTCCTCCATGTTAGTTGATGACATTGCCATCTACAATTATTATGAATGTTGTTTTAATATATATATATATATATACTCCTCACAGTGTAAACTACCTCGCATTCTCTAGTCTTGCCCAATCTCCGTACACCTCGGTCCAGAGGTGTACGGAGATCAGGACCACCGGGTCAAAATCTCGTCTTTATTGGTCAAATCCTATATGGGTAGACACATACGTGCACTCCCAGGTGTACATGGCAATGCATGTAGCAGGCAAAACCCCTTTGCCTCTTTTAGTTCCATAGTTTCTTCTCTGTCTACGAACCCACCTGCCTCCATTCCGAGGTAGCCTATCAGAGAAAGCTTTCCAATGCCGCACTTGATGAATCATATATTAAAGCATGACCATTTTTGTCATTTTTGTAATGTTCCGTCTGTTTGCAATTTTTTGCACAGGTTTTTCCAAGGATATTATGCCCATCCTGGTGTTTTTTTCACCACATGCACAAGCCATGGAAGTTCTCAGCCCAATGAAAGTTTTCTACCTGATTGTAAACCGGACGGGGCCTCCATGTCCAAGCCAGAAGATAATGTGAGATGGATGAGCAACTTGAGAAAGATTCAGAAGCCTTGCATGGTTCTTGCTCAAAAAAGCGATCTCGATCTCTCTTTCTCTCTCAAT
This sequence comes from Adiantum capillus-veneris, assembly GCF_014529385.1. Taxonomy (NCBI): domain Eukaryota; kingdom Viridiplantae; phylum Streptophyta; class Polypodiopsida; order Polypodiales; family Pteridaceae; genus Adiantum; species Adiantum capillus-veneris. The sequence continues at coordinate 20,113,885 of NC_140949.1, read as the reverse complement.
CTCACTCTCGCTATCTCTCTTTCTCTCTCTCTCTCTCTCTCTCTCTCTCTCTCTCTCTCTCTCTCTCTCGATCTCGCTCTCGCTCTCGCTATCTCTCTTTCTCTCTCTATTTCCTTATTTTCCTATCTCTCTCTCTGTCTCGCTCTTCACTTCCCTACCTCTCTCTCTCTCTCTCTCTCTCTATATATATATATATATATATATATATATATATATATATAACTCTATTTCTCTATCTTTCTAGCTATTTCCTATCTCTCTCTCTCTCTACTTACCTCTCTCTCTCTCTCTCTCTCTCGCTCTCTACTTCCCTATCTCTCTACTGATCGAACGAGCGACTGAGCTAGGGAGATCTAGACGTCCACGACTGCGGAGGACTACACAACATCAACAGAGGCTGCATCAGAGGATCTAGCTAGGTCACTTTGGCTTGACATGCATAACGCCCGGTCAGACTACTGACCATGGAGGAGATTGATGAGATCCGCCAGCGACAGTTGCTGGATCTCCTATATATGATCTACCTATCCCAGCTAGCTGGTTTAGCCGTTTAGTCCATACCCAGCAGTTTAGGATTCCATAATATTTTATTTTGTTATCTTCTTACTCTGACTTTGTATCAGATCCATCACATTGTAACTTTCTTGTCTCATGTCTCATAGGTCACTTTGGCCTTTCGAAGACGTTAATATAACATTTCATTTCATTTCTCTCTTTAATTATTTTTCTTTAATTTTAATTTACTAAGCATACATTAATTCTCTATCTCTCTCTCTCTCTCTCTCTCTCTCTCTCTTTCCTACACACACACACACACACCTCTCTCTCTCTCTCTCTCTCTCTCTCTCTTTCCTACACACACACACACCTCTCTCTCTCTCTCTCTCTCTCTCTCTCTCTCTCTCTTTCCTACACACACACACACACACGATGTAGAGAGAGAGAGAGAGAGAGAGGGAGAGAGGGGTTGGGGGGGGGGGGGGGGGGGGGGGGGGGGGGGCATGATACCTGCGCAGTAGGTGGAGGCCAAGATTTGAGCAGAGCGCAGGCGAAAATGGCCCCTGCTGCTCGCGGGTTTCGTTTTTTTTCCCCATTTTTTTTTTGCATCGCTATACGCGTGGGAAATAAAGCCTTTCCACGTGTATATCGACGCACATTGCGATGCGTATATCGATGCTCGCTAATTTCGTCGATATACGCACGTCGATATCTCCATGTAGTGTTGTAGTACCTTTAGCAGGCTAATAAGGTGAAAAGTGCCCAATATTTTACATCTCATGATGTAAAGTATTCATAAAAAGATGTTTTTTATTTATTGTTTTTATTTTACTTCCTTCTCATTTTATTTTGTTGCAAAATGTTGATATGAAATGTGCATCTTTCACATTATGTAAGTGAGGCCCTTTGTAAGATACAAACCATTTGTGATTATATATGTATGATTATATATGTATGATAAAGCTTTCCAAGGTCAAGGATGACATCATGTTTGAGAAAGTACTGGTCATGATTAATGCCGAGCCTAGCAGTATAAGAGCAAAAATAAAAAGGAAGATGTATGATGTCTTGGAATTGTATAATACAGACATAACCGAAAATCTACGGAGAACAATGCAAAAAGAGATGCTTCGTGAAACTCGAGCTGAGTTATCCACTGAGCTGAAAGGGGAGCTGCAAAGCTATGTGAGAGCAGAGGCGAATGCATCAGAATGTGTAATGCATAAGAAACTGGATGACGCACTCGTTGCCTTTGAAACTTGGAAGTCAAGAGTGGAAAAACGCATAGGGAAAAGGATGCTTTGATCGAAGACCTTAAGAAGCAACTTGCAACTTGTAAAGAGAAACTAGATACAAATGAAGCATCTTCAAATGGTAGGGCACAACCAGACTTGCAAGAAGAGGTGAAAATGCTAAAGAAAGATGTAGAGAATGGATTGAGGGCATGGTCGGTTATAGTCAAACAACACGAGGAGAACACGAAGTGGAAAAAATGAAAAATTCGAGCACAACACCCTCTGCTGGTCCGAGCATCATAAATGATACTTTGTAATCTTGAGGAGAAGAGGAGAAAAGTGCGAGCGTTTAATGTAAGAGTGGTGGGATGGAAAGAATACAAAAGTCCCAAGGAGGATGCTTTAGCCCTGTCTGCCAAAATGGGGGCAAATGACAGAACGCCCGTTGATTCCTGAAGAGTAGGGAAGGATGTATCAAAAGCGAGACCTCTTATTCTAAAGTTTGGCGACATGGAGGAGAAGAAAAATTTTCCTATCTCAATGACGAAACTTAAAGGGTGAGAAAATATTATTGGAGGATGATCTAACTCTTGCTCAAGTTGCGCATAGGAAGGAATGCATGCCACGTATTATGGAAGCGAGAAAAGCAGGGAAATGGGCAGTTCATAGAGATGGGAGAAAAGCAAGGAAATGGGCAGTTCATAGAGATGGAAAAGTTATCATTGGGGAAAGGAGTTCATGACGGTATGAGATCTATGGGACCGCGCTAAGTCTGGCAGTATGGAATTGTAATGGAGCACTAAGACTTGGTCTAGGCGCTTTTGAGGAGATATACAAAGGACGAAATAGAATCTTGTATGGAAAGAAGATCTTTCTCGCAATCGTAGGATACAGATGGGAATCAATGTCTAGGGAAAAGACTCATGGGAAGACTAGCACAAGATCAAGAGGAGTAATTGTGCTTTATAATTAAGAATTACATCATATTATATAGGTAGTAAGGAAGAATAATGAAGCTTAATATATGTGGAACAGGGTTTAGACGGACAACTGTTGCCCTATCTATCTTGTTGTATGCTATTTTCTAACTATGTATATGCCAGCCCACATGGGGAATCTCCATTTTCGGTCCTAGATGAAGATACTTTCCAGTACTCTAGATTAGGAGAGGTCCTACTAGTTGGGGACTTTAATGCTAAAACAGATTCTTGCCAAGTTTCTTTTTTTGACACCTCAGCAAAAGATTTCCGTGAATACGATCATGCAGATCTTGAAATTAAAAGAGATTCAAAAGACAAGGGCAAGTGCACAACATATGGTAAATATCTTTTAGAGATGGGAACTATGCATGGGCTAGCCATACTTAATGCCAAAGCTAGATGACCATGGTTAGGAGAACTAACATGCTACACACATCAAAATGGCAGTAGCATAGTGGACTATGTTTTGGCCCCACTTCTCCTAATCCCTCGCATTCGAGAGTTTTCAATTTCACAGAGACTACTTGGAGCCGCTATAAATCATGCATACTTAACATTTACACTAGACTGCAACTATTTTTTAGTTCAGCCTAAGACTTGCCAGCAGAATCATTCTTACCACAGATATCATTTTTCAAAAGAGACAAAATAGGTATATGCCTCCAAGATTTTCAGGTTACTGGCAGCAGTG